>NC_081197.1:30331829-30931829 GCF_902713425.1 Acipenser ruthenus
TCAAGTTGGATAGCAAAATCCTCGGCTGACTGTAACCGAGTAATAAGCTGGGCTTCCAAATGCTCTGCAATGTCACATATTCGCCGAGATATTGTGTTGTCACTGAGAAGAATGCTTCTCAATTTTTCTGCAGACTTGTCATCGAAAATTGTACGCACCATATCCAGAGATGCTGGAAGAATAAGTTTTTCGGCCACTGTATGAGACATTTTCTCTTTTGCCACACGGTATGCAACCAAATATGAAGCCAGTTGTGCCTTGTCATTCAAAGTAGTTGAGCGATTAAGAACTTGAGCCGATAACTTTAACTCACGTTGCTTCCGTTGAAAATACTCGATAGGCTTATCCACAAGTTCCCCGTGTTTCGTTTCTAAATGTCTTTTCAGTTTTGATGGTTTCAAACTTTCGTTAGCAAGCACCTCACTGCACACAACACACTGGGCCTTAGGATCCTGATTTGCGTTAGCGCAATTTATGAAACCAAATTTCAAAAAGGAATCATTATACTGTCGCGTCCATGATTTATTTTTCTTTTTACTTGGTGGTTCAGACGTCGATTTGGCAGTAATACTAGTACTACTAGTAGAATTAGAACTTCCTGTTTCAGGCGGCGTACTTACACTTGTATTTGACGTAGGTGGATTTGATTCCGAACTTCTTTTTCTGATAACAAAACGATCCATTCTCAGTCAGTTACCCAGCAACAACAAACTGACAGTGTTTGGATTCAGAACGCAGTCACGTTACGTCGTTAGGTGTGATTAGCTACATTGGAAACTGCTACGTTGTGATCACGTGTAGTGCGTCGTGCGTAAGATGAAACTCTCTGTAAACAAATAAGTCTTACCGGAAATAAGTAATTTGTCTGACTTTAATATTATTGTGTAATATTATTTTAAAACTAACGAAAAACATTTTTATATTTTAAATTTGCAAGCGACCCAGTGCCTTCTCTTCCACGACCCAGTATTGGGTCGCGAACCGTACTTTGAAAACCATTGATATAGATGACAGAAAAATAACTTTGATAAACAAGACTGTGTTTTTATTTAGTAAATTATATGAGGGACATTACATTAACCCTTTGCGGTCCTATGTCAGACCCTGTCCGACATCATCAAAAAAACGCAAAAAAATGGGTTTCTAGTCGTTTTTTCTCCGGAAAAAGCCGAGAAAACCATTCAATGGCCAAGTGGGAGCAACAGGAGCCGAGACAAGCCGAAAAAATAAAAAAAAGGGCGTATCTCATGAATAGTCATACTTGCCCCTGGCATCAGATAGGGGCGGCCATAAGGAAACAAGCTGGCTGATACTGCATCAGCGCACAGAGAATATCACAGACATTTGCAGAGCTTTTTTATAGTAATAAAATAATGACTTGGATCGCATTATTGAGGGGTTTGGTGATAAAACGAGTGATCAGGAGATGATTGATCGGAATGTACGACAGTTTGACTGTGGAAAAAAATACTTTTAAACAGCGCGTCTAAAATTAACTTCGCGTGTGAAAATAAATTGGACCTGACGCGCCTGACACACACTTAATAAATGGACTGCAAAGGGTTAAATTTGAGTACATACTTACTGTCTGGTACTGACAACTGACAATCAATGTTTCTACATTCAAGGGGCAGGAGCCCGGGCTATTAGAATAGTTTGTTAGTGTGTAGGTTGGGTTGGTAGAGGAGAGACTTCTAGAGAAAACATATAAAAGAGGTTGTCTTGCTGTATGAGGAGAGGTGTGGCCTCCAAGACACAGCACCCCTCGAGGATAGGTAGCGGATGCAAACCTGAATCCCTTGAGGGTGGAATAGGTAGCGGATGCAAACCTAAAAATTGAACAGACAAAAAGTAGTTACCCTGTTTATTGGATAGCTGCTTGTGGTGGGAGCAGAGAGCTCCCTCAGGGAATCTGGAAATAGGTAGAAAGTAGAAAGGTTAGTTGGGACATTGAGCGCTAAGCACACAGCAGGCTAAATCCCGAGCACATAGTATGAAGAAGGAACGAGCCTCTGATTTGAGCGCATGAGCTGCGAAAGGATAGGTGTGGCTGGGGGTCACCACTGACTCGTACGATGAGAACCCCCTTATCCGAAGGCAGAGGTGGTGTAGCCTGACCAGAGGTTGGGCAGTGAGATCACTTGCTCCCCAAAAGAAGGACCCCTGGCTCCATAGAAGTTCCCCAAAACCGTGCAACAAACAAGAGGGTTAGATAGATCTGTGGATTATGTGAATGTATATCTCTACCTATATCTCTCACTCAGTGGAGAGGAAAAAAAACCCTCATGGGGGAAACCTCTGGTGGTCCCGGCAAAGAGTAGCCCCCACTCTGGGCAAGCTAGCAATACTTTGTTGGGCTGTGGAAATGTCAGAAATGGAAGAGCAAATGTACAAGTCAACTGCTGAAGAAGACCAGCGCCCCAGACTCTTAATGAGATGCTGGTTGATTCTCGCCTTGGCTGCTGATGTTGCTGCCGATCCTGAATGAGTGAGGGGTGTAGAACTGGGGCAGGAGACCTGCCTTAGAGATCAGGGAGCCCAGGTGGGAAGAGAACCAATGTCTCGATACAATTGAGCAGGAAGGATCCACGAACAACGGGTCTGATGGGAGGAGGAGTTTTGTGAGTGCGAGGTATCTAGACATGGAGCAGTAAGGGCAGGGAGGAGAGTTGATCTTTGACAGCTAAATGAACTGGCCTTGACAGAGCTGATCGTTCTTGGAAGTGCGTAGTAGGACAATGAAGTGGGATGCGGGAACCAGTGAGAGGTCGCAGGAACGGATGCCGATGGAAGGAAAACTGGCGATTGAGGAATCCGAAGAAAGCGGTTAAACACATTGTCTCCATGAGTAGGTTGCTGAAAGGATTGAAGCAGCCATTTTGAAGGATTTGTATTAAATTGAATAAAATGTCCACTGATATAGGTAGCCGCGATGGGGAAGATGGGGCTGAGCTTTTCATGATTCCTCACAGTGTCAGGCAGACTACCAGAATGGACAGCAAGTTTGGGGAAAGAACTGTCAATAAGCGATAGTAATACTGGATCCCACTGATGTATGATTTAATTGTGCCTGAAGCCAGAGTCTCTTGCGTGAGTGATGAAAGCAAGGATCCAGTCATGAGAGGGGAGGATGAACGGCCTTTGTTTGCTGTAGCCTTGAGATGCATGGCTAGCTTTTGAATTTCCGGAGGCCAGCTGCTGGAGAACCACTCTGTACCCATGAAACCCCTGAATCCTATAAATTAGGCATCTGTGGGAAGGGACAAATCGTGGGGGGCTGAGATGTAACCTTCATAAAATATTGAAAGCCCGTTCCAGTTGTGGATTAATAATCCCCACATTTGAATGTCCTTCCTGCATTCGGCGGATATGTTTATCCGAGCATCCAGGCTTGCTGTAGAAGAGAGATCAAGGAGACGTGAAATAAAGTTTCTACCCTGGGGGATGATGCAAATTGCGTAATTGAAGTGGCCCAGCAAGGATAGCAGGTCACGTTTTCTGATAGAGGTTGTGATTTGGAATTCATTGATGAGGTATCGAATACGATCCAGTTTAGCAGGAGAGAGACGGGCTTCGAAGTTAATTGTAAACTCCAGAGCATGTACTGGACCAATGGTTTTCTCGTCTGGGAGGGGATCACCGAGCGCAGAGAATAGTGTTGAGCTTTGTGATTGCTTCTGCTAGTGGATCCAAGGAAGGGGAGATCAGGAGAAAATCGTCGAGTAGGTGAAGCAAGAATGGAACATGGCAGGAGTTCAGTAGTAACCGGGAAAGTAAATCGAATATCTTAGGGCTGCTGCGGCAGCCAAAAGTGAGTTGAGTGTAGAAATAGAAGTTTCCATTCCAGCAAATTTCAAATAGGTGGCGGAGGGAGGGATGGATAGGCAGACTTTGAATGCGTCAGATATATCAGCTTTAGCCAACCAGGACCGATGACCTGCTGCTTTGATTGATCTGATGGCATCTGCAATCTTTATGTACTGCAAGGAAAACTGGTCGTGAGGTATGAGAATTTATGCTGCTCGTAGAGCAGCCTCGGGGGGCAGAGAGATCAATAATGAGGCGCTTCTTCCCTGACATTTTCCGGATAGCGATGCCAATGGGGTTAATCCAGAAAGCAGGGAGGGGGTGGGGCTATGAATGGTCCTGCCATAAACCCTTTTTGTATCTCAGATTGAATGAGAGTGTTGACTGATTGAGGGTCAGAAGTTGTTGAGTGTAAGTTGTTGCAAATATGCGATGATACTGGGATTCTTGACAGACCGGTAGAAAATCTGTTCTGCAGACCGTTGGTGAGGTATGTTGTGAATAGCTGGTCTGGGTGATGATCGAGAGCTTCAATCAGAGCTGGGATGATTATTGGGGTGGAGACTGTGAGCAGATTTGAACATCATTTCGGCGTGGCTGGGCAAACTGACTGAGAGTGGGCATCGCCACAGTAGTTGCAAATATGAAGATTCTTGCAAAACTTTGCTAAGCACACAATTAAATTGAATTTATTACAGATTTGCTTGGAGTCGGCAAATCTGATGTTTGCCCTTTGCCCTTATCCCACCAAAGACTATTGAATAGATTAGGTCAGAGGCAGCCCAGTTGATGATGATGTTATCTGATGCTAATATGAAAGCTGCTTTTGCTGCAAAAGCTTTGTGATATTCAAAAAAACATTGTGCATCTGTATCTGACTGCTAGATCTGTAATGTAAAATAGTTAGTGATCTAGCTCCACGCGGTGATGAGGGTAGGCAGTGCATAATATGTCCCGATATAAAGAAAAATCAAGCACGAATTCCCCCAGGGTACGATTTTTGAGCAGCCGGGGGTCGCTGGACTTAAGTGTGGCAGTGATGTCCCCCGCAGTCGACTGCACGGTGATCTAAACAATCAGAATTAGCAGTAAGGATTGAAACTAGGTTTATGTCCTTGCCTTCGAAGATCTGACGACTGAGATGAGCAGCCAGAATGTGATTTCTGACAACAGGAGCTTGCTGTGGAACGTTGAGAGCAGCTGTTGCCAGGTTGTAGGTGGCGACGTCAGCTGCAGGAACCGGAAGTACTGGACCAGAAGAGACGGCGGCCAGAGCGAAAGTAGCGAGTGCTAAGCCTGAAGAAATGGCGATTGCTGCAGAGTTGGAAGCGACCCGTTTGTCCATATCATTGAGCCGTGGATTGACTGAAGCAATTGAAACGGCAATGGGATGTATGAGGGACTTCATGTCCTCGAAAATGTTGTTGTGAAGTTGAAAAATTGGATCTGATACGGCTGCGTCTCCAGGTTGCGGAACTGGTGTGCTGAGAGAGGAGGCAGGGACCATGACTGGAGAGGAGGGGTGCTGGCGGCTGCCTGTCTTGGGACTCTGAGCTGGTGGGTTTGCTGAAGTACGTCTGCGAGAAGGAGGGAACATGGGTGTAGCAGATATGCAGGTACAGTACATTTTAAACAGCACCATACGATCGCTTCCAGCTGGGATGTTGATGTTGTTATCATGCAGGGTTTTTAAAAGTTTGGCAAGTGGCCAATCTTTATAAAATAGCTGCTCCGGAGACTGAGCCTGCTGGAGGGAGCATTTTGATCTCCGTAGTGCTGGGGCAGAAGGTCTGAAGAAGGTACTGGATTTCTAACGGTAAATGTGAAGGAGAGGTTTTGAGGAGAATCCAGCAGAGATGATTCCAGGTCTGAGTTGTCAGGGAATTGGTCCTTGCTAAAGAATCGTCTGATGACAGATTTTAAATTCAAGCAAATTAATGGGTTGCAGTATATTCAAAAGCAAAACACTTGACAATGGAGTTAGGTGTGACTAATTTTTAAATAGGAGATAGATAATGATTGACATAGAATTTAATGATGATTGACAGGCTGAAATTACAAAAGCCCTAGGGCCTGGCCCCGAACTCTATCTAAAGACTAACATATATTGTAGAAGAAAGTCAGTCCTGTAGTGCATACCGCTCATATGTGCCCGGTTGGGGACTAAGCAGTATCGTACTGCAACCATGCCCAGCTGTGCCATGTCGTGCCTCGTATGTGAGTTTCAACCCTTATGCATCTTTACATTCACATTCATTAGATATTCACCATTCATCAGCACTGGGTCAATGAGTATGCTTGTAAAAAAGCATTAAAATTCTGCAGTGATAACATATTTTCACAACTTGCCCTTCCCTGGGGAGCTCTGTCTGGGATGGTGATAATCTCATCATGATAAATAGGACATTTTAAATGAGTTTGTTTTTTTCTTTAAAAGAACCTTATAAGCATATGATAATGCACATTAAACCACTGTTTAAGTGCCTTCTGTTACTTTAAAGAAAGCAATCATGGAAGTTTATTTGTTTTTGTGATAGACTATATCAGATATCAGTTACAGCAAAAATATTGTAATATCCACACATGTTCTCCTTGTCTAATTTGCTGCCTCCTATCAAAGTACCCTACTGTGACTGACCTACCTGACCTGATGCCAACAACAAGCCTGGAACATCTGTGATGTAACCCAAAGCAAACCCAATGAAATGACAAAAACAGTACCACAGGTATTTGTAACGGCAATGGAGCAGTTTTGTGGCAGTCTTCCAGTGTACAAAATGTGTTCAACCACGTTCCCTTTAAGCTAAAATTATAACCCCTAATGCTACCGGCATTTGGTATTCGATTTATGGATAATGTCAAATATAATAGCTCTTTGATTGCCCAGTCAAACACTTTGAGATACTGTCTTCAAATTAAAAGCAAAGATGTATTCTATATACAGCAAAAGTAGGACATGTTCACATGATGATGGTAATGGTGTTTCTGTCCTGTTTGATTTGTAACAATTGTTTTTTTTTCCTGTTTGACTTTTTTTAAATGTTGCAGACAACACAAAGCCTGAGGTAGTGGCCCACACAATTTCAGCCACCTAGAAAATCAAAAACAACTGGGCAGAAATGTGGCAAATGAAATTGAATGTGTAGAGGTTGTCCAATACATTGTAGACTGCATTTGCTGTGTTCATTTCTGGTCATCACATCATCAAAAAGACATATTGACCCTGGAGAGAGTCAAATGAAAAAAAAAACTATTCCCAGGTCTTAAAGGAGTGACTTACAATGAAGGAACTGAATCTATTTTGCCCAGAACAAAGAAGAATTAGGGGTGGATTAAGTGGAGATAGATTTAGGACTAGGAGACCTCTTTACACAGAGAGTGGTGAATGTATGGAATGGATTACCTAGTCATGGTGTTGATACTAAATCACTGGTATCTTGTAAGACACAACTTGCCAAAGTTTTGAGATCAATCAGCCTGTAGGAACCAGACAAGCACAGATGAGCCAAATGGCCTCCTCTCTATCATAAATGCACTGTTCTTTTTTATGTTCTATTGACTTTGCACATGCTTTATCTTGGGAATCCCTTGCCCAAATGTGAGGACACTTAGTACGAATATTGGTTATTTTACAGTAAAAAACAAAACAAAAAAAAACAAAACAAAAAAAAAAACACTTTTATATTTCTTGTTGCAACTTGTGGGTTCAGATAATTAGAGGTATTTGAATTCATTCACACATTTTATTTCAAGCACACAAAGTAAGTTTAGGAAAAAGGAGAAGATAAATGCATGTACAGCACTTCCAGTGGAGGACAGTGGCCCATGTTTTATTAATACAAATACATTTTCGATTTCAAGTGCAGAAAAAATAAATAAATAAAACAGCAAACACCTAAATAGCAGTTTAAGACCAAAATACTTTCTGAGATGACATAAAGGAAATTATGCTGCACTTTAAATGAATGGAGTAATAGAGTACAGCCAGGGTTGGGGGTCTATCAATTCCAAGAACAATCTTACTAAGTATTTTTATGTATTTTGTACCTGAGAATTTAAATACCATGCAAATCTATGATTATGAATTATGTGAAATCTTGAAAGGCACAATAGGTGTGTCACTTAGCTACCAGTGACCGACCTACTGTATGCAGCAGAAGCAGACACAGCACCTGAAATGTGACAGGAAAAAGAGACACTTACAAAATAGTATATTTTCACAGAATTTGTATCCGTTGTTATACCACTTCTTGCAGTGGACAGTGTGCTGTAACTGGGCTGGGCAGCTAGCTGATTGGCTAGTAGCTGCAGTACCAAGAGCTGTAGCAGATTCATAATAGTTGTATTACTGTTTGGAACTAATTACAAGAGTATTAGTTTTATTGTGTAAATTGTACTATGTTAGTCATGACGACTCCAACAACCACCCCCTCCCTTCTGTTTCATTAAGACAAAAGGAAATACTCAATAGTGTTGCATAAGCCAATCAATTTGAAAGGGTTTCATAAGATTTAACCATTGTGTGGATGCTCCCTGTTTTTGTCAGTACAGTATAGAGATTCATGAAAAGATAGATTTAAAGCTGGCATATTTATTTATTTTTTCTTGACAGAGAATGTATTATACGGGTATCTTGTTCACTAAGAGATTAAGTATTAATAATTTTTTTGGTAGTAGAGTTGCTTGCTCGACTTTGTAGAGAGATTCTGTTTAATTTGTGTAGCTAACAACATGTGTAAAGTTTTATTTCAGTGTAAACAATAAGGCAAGGAAAATTATTGGTCAGACATCAACAACTTTTATAGAAGAACAACCTTCGGTTAGAATATACAGTACCGGGGCTCCCAAGTGGCACATCCTGTAAAGGCACTCTGCGTGGAGTGCAGGATATCATTCAGTGTCAAAAATATGCAAAAACGCAGAAAATCAGACAGGGGGTAAATACTTTTTCACGGCACTGTAGCTGCTTTTTATATAGCAATCCAGGAGGTATCCTAAAGTGGGTTAAGATTGAATGTTGTAGCTGGACGTGATGCCAGTTAAGAATGGTGGGAGATGAGGCTTGGATCAATATTGGAGCCAGGTGAAGCCTTAGGGACAGATTGTGTGGGCGGCAAGAACAAGTATCTATCACTAAACTGTTCAAATGTACTCTTATTTCCTGACAACTCGCTTTTACTGAGGGGAGTAGAGCTATCAAGTACATTGTTGGTATCAGAGAGTGAAGATCAGCCAGGCAAAGATGTATTTAACCAAACAGATGGGTCAGTATCGATAGCCAGGGTGTTCCAATAGCTTCCCCTTATGTGTGTGGTGTCCAATGTACCCTAATAAGTATGTGTTCGAGCACATGTACCAAACAATAGATAGTAGAAAAAGGCTGTTAGGTATAACAATTAATCAATACATCAATTACTGATCATCAGTCCTTAAATCTCCTGAGCTTCGATTACATATTGGTGAATCAATGCATCAAACTAGAGCCCAGTTTGTAGTCTCCCATTGATTATGTAGTTGTGCACTTATGTTAGTGTTAGTACGGTAGACAGCCAAAGTCAGTGTGTTGCTAGGATACAAGTTTTCGGCCTCTGGATTCGCGTTGGACAAGTCACATCAATTTAAAATATTTAATTTACATTTTCCTTATTTAAAAATTAAAGCTACACAATTATTTAATTTTGAAAAATGGAAGAATCTGACATGAAGATTGATAATTTTCAGGGTAAAGGAAAGAGAGGATAGAAAATCAATGTTTGGCAATTTATTTTTTAGTAAATGCTTTTGACATAAAATGTTAACAGTAATGTTAATTAACAAGTATATTTCAGATAAAAATGACTTATGATAAATAATTTTTATTAGTCTTAAAGGTACATGTGGCACAGATGCACGCATTTTTTTCAGTTGTTAATTGAACTTAAGTCCTTCAGATTAATCCAAAGTGTTCTTATTTAAATGCAAGTTGTGACTTGCTGTTCAGCTATTATGCACAGCAGCTTTTTAGTTGTCAGATCTTTTGATAAAAATCCTAATGTTTGTTCTTGAATTTGAAAAAAATGTTTTTGATGCATCAGTTACTGTTGATAAATGCATATGTGATAACCAATTAAGAAATTAGGTTATCGATTGCACCACTAAGAAAGACTTATACAAAGATATCAAAGCAATGTTTAACAATTAATGATCCACATTATAGAAAATCGTGTTTGTTTCTTGAAGGAGGACATGTTGGTAATCTGCAGCGATGCATCACTGCATTGCCTTGTTTTCTTTGAAAGGACTATGTTCACATTACTACCCATTTCCATATTTCCCACAAAGTTTGAACTACATGTTTCATTATTTTAACATCAAACACAAGTAAACCTGGTTATGTACTGTCTGTCAAATAGGTTTATGAGTGTGGTTCCACGCATGAAAAAACAAAAAAATCCCCTTATTTTTTTTGCTACTTATTTGACAATTGCAGTGAATGATCTGTCTTTGCTGAGAGCTCTGTGTTTTTGATTATGCTTAATGTGCAATTCCTGTTTTTTCCCCCACGGAAGACATTTCAAGACCTTGACATGATTTTGTATAAAACCTTGCTTGCTTTTTCACCTGTCATTGCTGAAGCCTTCCTTTTGTATTCATATCTCTCAAACATTCCCCCCTTGCACAAGCTACTTTACATACTTCCCACAAAACAATACAAAGGCTTACTTTACATCCTTATCAAAGTTTGACATTTTCTACTGACAATGAATAATGGACAATGTAAAAAAAAAATATATATATATATATATGTTTTTGTTAAAGTGTTGCAAATATAAAAAGATGGGTAATTCCAAGTCAAGGTCAGATCAGCTATGGAGGTCTTTTGTGGTAACAGATAGAGCACCAATGGACATACTATAACAACAGCAATAGTGTGCTGCAAGGGGCCAATCCAAACACCAGGGACAGCCGGTGTTAACACAATAGCTCCATCAATCTCACTCATTTTGCACTTCTGTTGGCTACATAGGTCTCAAATGTGCACATGTATTTCCATTTTTAAACAGAAATCTGGTACTACATTAGGTTAAAGAAAGTGTCCACTTTTCATACCTGTCCTTCCAAGGGGTCTACTTCCTTGGTCATTTCTTCTGGGTCAAAGTATGTGACTGACTGAAAGTATGTGAGTCAATAAGCAACTGGTTGGTTATTACAGAAAGAAGCCAATGAATGGGTGGGGACAGTTTCACCCTCCAGGTGAAATGACCCAGGAAGTGGAAGTCTAAAAGCTGTATTTATTTTATACCTCAGATCCCATCATTACAATTTTAAACAATTCCAACCTTAAATGCCCCTGCCTGACACTATTCTTTACATAGATAGATAAATACTGGAGACAGCCATTCTGTCCCTGTTACAGTATTTGCTTAAAATATCTGGGGTACAAGCAAATTTCACACTTTTAGTTCTGCAGAGAAAAACTGAGTGACAAAACAGAAACTGGCTTTAAAGGCTATGTACAGGTATAAGATTCCAGGTATGTCAAACATGACAAGGAATAATCTCCATGGGAATTCACATAAGAAACAGGAAACAAACATTGCAAACAATAAAACCAATAGGATATAATGTGTTTCCTCCACATAGTCATAGTTGGTACTTCCCTGCAGATCCCCACTCATTCATTGACTTATGGGAAGTTAGGGATAAGTCAAGATTGGGAATCTAAAGTACTGCCCTGTAGGACATTATTTTCATCAACTTGCCCCCCTAGTTACTGCTGTGACTGAAGTCTTCAGTCATGGGTGTCAAATAGGTCACGAGCTGCTGCTGCAAAATACTAAGTAAAGTAGAGAGAATGTTATGCCTAATTACATTTCCATTTCTTAACATGTCCTAGATGATAGCAACCCCTTTTAACAAGTTTGTTCATTTCACAATTCTAATAATAGGAACATGCTTGACAGTAATTCATAAAGAGAAAAATAATAACATGAGGAATGTCTGTGATTTGTAATATGTTTGGAACATGAACAGACCTTTAACAAATGGGTTTGTAATTAACTTCTGGGTTCTCCTTTTCTCTTCACATTCTTGTTATTTCCTAAATGTCAACTCATGTTCAATACTTTGCTGATGTAAACCAGAATGAAGTAGATACAGTATATCATTTGTTCTTAGAAAAGTCAGGGGTGTACTGATTACAAGCGTCTATCTCTATTGAGTTTGCATGAAGGCTAAACTTTGTTCCTGTTATGGTATTTATGCTATCACCGCAAACATTCAATGTAGCCTTCCAGCAGCGGTATACATGTAAAAACATGCTGTGACAGGGTGGCTGAGTCATCTGACGTCCCGACAGAAACAGGAACATAAACAAACTGACACCATTTTATTTAAATACAAAAATAAATAAAAAGTTCAAACAGAAAAAAACTGTGCTCGCAGAGCAAAATAAATATTTTAAATAAAACAAATCACGAACACAAAATAATAAAAACAACACAGGTCAGACTGGGCAACTGCTGTCACTGTTGCTGTATTTAACTACGTTTCATTTTTTCTCTCTCGTTCTTCTCGCTCTCCTCGCTCTCTCCGCTCCTCTCATACACCCCACCGAGTGCAGCGAGCTGCAGGCTTTTATATTGTGGCCGAGGGGTTTAACTGGCTAATAAATTATTCTATTATCCCTCGGCCACAATCTGCACAAGTTTATTAATTACTGTGTGGATGGGGCTTCCCATCCACGCTACTTAATAATGCAATGCTGCTACGCCGTCATTTAAATACATTTCTAAAATAATATAACAAAACACCCAGCGCTTCGTCGTCATATAAATAGAAATACAATAATAAATCATAAAACAAAACAAATACAAAATAACACACTGCACAGGGGCGGAGGGGGAAACCCCGTTCTAAAACTAAATAAATAAATAATACGTACAGGGCTGCTCGTCCTGTTACATATCTCCCCCCTTGTGTGCAGCACACATGGCCCAACGGCCACCTCCCCCCTTAGTCCCGAAGTCCCGGCTAACAGTCCCGGCCCAGGAACAGGGGAAGCAAGGTGTCTCCGGTGGCGGCCACGGCGGGATGTCCTCCTCCCACCCAAACAGCTCTAGCGTCCCGGTGCACCGGGCACAGGCCGGCTCCTCCGGCCAAGGAAATTTTGGGGGTGGTCTCCAGACCTCCCCCCACCTTGTTCATGGCTGGCAGCTCCCCTTCATGGGGCTCCAGTCACAGTATTTCCTGCTGCATGGCCGGACTGGTAGCGACCCCAGGTGAAGCAGAGCCCCCGGCAACCCCAGGCGAAGCAGGACCCTCGACAAACCCCGGCGAAGCAGGACCCTCGACAACCCCAGGCGACGGCAGCAGCAGCGGACCCTCGGGAGGCGACGGCAGCAGCAGCGGGCCCTTGGGAGGTGACGGCAGCAGCAGCGGACGCTCGGGAGGCGACGGCAGCAGCAGCGGACCCTCGGGAGGTGATGGCAGCAGCAGCGGACCCTCGGGAGGCGACGGCAGCAGCAGCAGTGGACCCTCGGGAGGCGACGGCAGCAGCAGCGGTCCCTCCGGAAGCAAACTTGGGAGGGGAGCCCCTGGCCATGGAGGCGGCAGCGGGAGCTCCACTTCTCCCTCATACCCTGTACCCTGTGAAGAGCAGCAGGCAGCCCCAGGCGATGCAAAGCAGCAGGCAGCCCCAGGCAATGCAGAGCAGCAGGCAGCCCCAGGCGATGCGCAGCAGCAGGCAGCCTTGGGCGGTGCGAGGTAGGCATCCCTGGGCGGTGCGAGGTAGGCATCCCCGGGCGGTGCGAGGCAGGCATCCCCGGGCGGTGCGAGGCAGGCATCCCCGGGCGGTGCGAGGCAGACATCCCCGGGCGGTGCGAGGCAGGCATCCCCGGGCGGTGCGAGGCAGGTATCCCCGGGCGGTGCGAGGCAGGCATCCCTGGGCGGTGCAAGGCAGGCATCCCCAGGCGTTGGCGAACTAGCATCCCCAGGCGATGGCGAACTAGCGATGGCGAACTGGCATCCCCAGGCGATGGCGAACTGGCATCCCCAGGCAATGCACGACAGGGCGGCAACGGACCCTCTGGATCTTGTCCCGGTCCGTCCTGTCCTGAAGAGAGAGGCAGCTCCTGCTCCTCTCTCTCGGGTGGTGGTGGGACCAGCAGGTACTCTCCCTTTGCTGGTGGAGGTGGGAGCGACACACAGTCCTCCCACGGAGGTGGAGGTGGAACCAGCAGGAACTCTCCCTCTGCTGGCGGACACCTGGGCTGTGGACATTCGGCCTCCCCCCTCTTGGGCTGTGGACGTTCGGCCTCCCCCCTCTTGGGCTGTGGACGCACCGAATCCCCCCTCTTGGGCTGTGGACGCACCAACTCCCCCCTCTTGGGCTGTGGACGTTCGGGCTCCTCCCACTTAGGCGCAGGACGTTCAGGCTCCTCCCTCTCAGGCGCAGGACGTTCAGGCTCCTCCCATTTGTCTCCTCTCCTGCAGCTGTAATACCATTCTTCGGGGAGGGGGCAATTAACTGGGAAATGCCCCCGCTCCTCACAGATGCAGCAACAGTAGGTCTTTCTTATGCTGTGGAGAAGGGCTTCACAGCTGATCTCCTCCTGTGCCTGCTGTTGCTGTTGTTGCAGCTGCTGCTGTCTGCAGCTCTTCCTCCTTTCTCCCATCCTCTTTCCTCCCATTCTCCTTCCTCAGTCTCCTTTTCTCCACACGCAAGTAATAAAAAAAACGATATAGAAAAATAGCAAAAACGAAAAAAAAACGAAAAACTGCAGTATTCTCTTCTGCCTGCGTCCAGGAGGTGCTGCGATCCCACGCAGGACACCACATGTGACAGGGTTGCTGGGCGGTGACGTCACGACAGAAGTAGGAACGTAAACAAACTGACACCAAATACTACAGTTGCAAAAAGACGCGGCTCCGCCGTTTTATTTAAATACAAAAATAAATAAAAAGTTCAAACAGAAAAAAACTGTGCTCGCAGAGCAAAATAAATATTTTAAATAAAACAAATCACAAACACAAAATAATAAAAACAACACAGGTCAGGCTGGGCAACTGCTGTCACTATTCCTGTATTTCACTACGTTTTGTTTTCTCGCTCTCGCTCTCCTCGCTCTCTCTGCACGAGTTTATTTATTACTGTGTGGATGGGGCTTCCCATCCACGCTACTTAATAATACAAACAATGCGGCTACGCCATCATTTAAATACATTTCTAAAATAATATAAGAAAACACCCGGCGCTTCGCCGTCATATAAATATAAATACAATAATAAATCATAAAACAAAACAAATACAAAATAACACACTGTACAGGGATGAAGGGAGAAACCCTGTTCTATAAATAAATAAATAAATAAATAATACTTACAGGGCTGCTCGCCCTGTTACACATGCATTAAAATTTAGTAGAGTTTAGTAGAGTACATTTTCAAAATGCTGGAAGGCAACCTACAGAATGCTACCATGCTCTAATAATAATAATAATAATAATAATAATAATAATAATAATAATAATAATAATAATAATAAATATTGGACTCTGAATCCCACTGGGACTGTGCAAGGCTCTTGACAGTAGAAAGCGGTTACATTTTTTGTTATTGGGGATCCAGTATACGGATAGCCCATACAAGTTCAACAACTCTGTAGGCTACTGAGGTCAGAAATAATATAGGAGACCACTACACTAATTCCCAGCTCTGCTAATTTAATACATTTTGGAGTACAAACATGATTTTCTTTTGTTCTTGGTAGGTACCCATGATAGATGCTACTTAAATAGTAAGTAGCGATGTTCCGAAAATATTTGCAACAACTGTTTAAATAATGTACCTGTAATTCCCCTTTTTATTGTTAACATCCTGACAACTTTTTATACTTATAACTTTATTGCACTGGGGTTTGAAATCTGTCCTCCAAATCACAGCAGGAAGAAAAAAATAGTGCACTGGCTTTTCTGTTCTGTGGATTGTTATTGCTGTGTTACCTGTTTGACAATGTGGGCAATAATCCTTACACTATCAGTGCACCAGAGCAGCCGTTTTGAAAAGAGCTTTGAAACATATGTGTGGCAAAATGGTAAGTGAATACAGGTGAGTGCAGTGCAGAGCGGATACAAAACAGGCAGACAATGATTTCCAGGTGCAAAGGTGTTTATTGATTTAATTAAGAGCCTTATGGCAAACACCTGTAAATAATAATGTTGGAGTGATACAGCAGCATGTATCACTTTGTAATTCCCCTGGTTTGACCCGTAACCAAAAAGTCCAGTTTTACACACCAACACTAAACACAAAACACAAACACAGTTCTTAGTGATAGTGAATACGTGCAAGTGGTGTAATACAGTTCTCCGTGAAATGCAGGGGTGAAAGTGATGTCCGGGTTTATGCTGGCTTTCGCTACAGCTCCGGATCGTGCAACTGGTAATCTATTAAAAAACAGACAACAGTTAACAAAACACTAACAAACACAAGACAAAACTCACGGTTCACAAAACAGCACACAGACTCCTTGTAGGTTTTCAACACTAACCATTTACCAAGGAACAGATCACGTACGCTAAGTCCTCTATTTATATCCTCACTCATGACCCCTACGTTAACGAGCGCATCTGCTCCTCCAATCCTCGGATGCCACGCCGTTTACCGTCTGGGTCACCGAGTTTGGAGACCGTAGCTTCGCCCCTCTCCTAAATGACCGACCTCCACCTACCCTACGGAATAAATTGTTGTGCCATTTAGTTAAGGGTACTCTGTTCCCGTTACACAGTGCCCCCACAGGTCGAGAGGGAGATCTAACACCAAGCACCATTCAATCTCTGTCACAAGATGTTATAAGTGTAAAAAGTTGTCAGGATGTTAACAATGAAAAGAAAAACTACAAGTATGTTATTTAAACAGTTGTAGCAACACCTGGGAACGTGTAACACTCAATCTTTCGGAATCCCGCTACTTACTCTTTAAGACTACTGTCTGAAAAAGACCTAGGAGTTTATGTCTTCATCTAGACAATGTGGGGAAACTATAAAAAAAAGGCCAACAAGATGATATATTGTGAAGTGTTGAATTTAAATCAAGAGAAGTAATGTTAAAACTTTACAATGCATTAGTAAGACTTCATCTAGAATATTGTGTTCAGTTCTAGTCACCTCGTTACAAAAAGGATATTGCTGCTCTAGAAAGAGTGCAAAGAAGAGCAACCAGAATTATCCTGGGTTTAAAAGGCATGTCGTATGCAGACAAGTTAAAATAATTGAATCTATTCAGTCTTGAACAAAGAAGACTAGGCGGTGATCTGATTTAAGCATTCAAAATTCTAAAAGGTATTGACAATGTCGACCCAGGGGACTTTTTCAACCTAAAAAAAGAAACAAGGACCAGGGGCCACGAATGAAGATTACATAAAGGGGCATTCAGAACAGAAAATAGGAGGCACTTTTTTACAGAGAATTGTGAGGGTCTGGAACCAACTCTCCAGTAATGTTGTTGAAGCTGACACCCTGGGATCCTTCAAGAAGCTGCTTGATGAGATTCTGGGATCAATAAGCTATTAACAACCAAACAAGCAAGATGGGCCGAATGGCCTCCTCTCCTGTGTAAACTTTCTTATGTTCTTATGTTCTTATGTGTAAATTGACCCGCATGGAAACCCCATGAATGAGGTTCCAATTAGTCTTATGATTCTACAATAGATTCTAGAAAGAATCTGATTTATGGTTTGTTTATAATTATAATAGTCAAAGGTAGGGCAGAGTGTTCTAGATATTATTGTGTGTTCTACACAAAGGTGTATAACTATTACTATTATGTAATGTGTGTGAGCAAAACAAGTGAAGTTCTGTGGTCTGTTTAATTCAGAAACTGTTAATTAAAATGTAGCCCTTACAATCCCTAAAATATAATCATAATAATAATTTAATTCATATACAGAATACAAACCTTTGTAAGTGGCCTATACAGCACCAATTAAACACACTTGAGTATCTTCTGTGGAAGCTGACAGTGTAGATAATATGAAATGGGGTGTCAAATTCAGTAATGCAACACTTCAATGCATCTTCCTCCAGGCTTTTATTGTGTGTATGATATGTCACATTCAAACTTCATGCTAAATTAAAAATAAGAACACATGTATTAATTTGATTCATTAATGCAGTTCTTTCCTATCATTCCTTATTTTAAGTGTCTGAAACAAATCGTGGTTTAGTGGCTTAATGTTTTTTGGTTTTTTTAATTGAAACTGTCAAAATGTTGAATATGCTTACTTTCAGTTAATGGTAAAATGCACTACTGACAGCTTAAAGATAGATATATACTGTATTTTAAGATATTTGTCATCTTTTATTTTTCATTTGGTTTCATATCATTGAACTTTAGGACAATGAGCTCTATTCTAGTGTGAAAACTCATTCAAAGCTGAGCTGTGAATGTGTAGGGCTTTAACCCTTTGCAGTCCATTTATTAAGTGCACGTCAGGCGCGTCAGGTCCAATTTATTTTCACACGTGCAGTTAATTTTAGACGCGCTGTTTAAAAGTATTTTTTTTCCACAGTCAAACGGGTTCAAAAGGCCCTGCATATCAACAAAGCACTCACAGCATCTCCAGCCCCGCCCCACCCTTTCGTTTGCTATCGCTTTCACATATGCTAAGAAATAAATAATAATAATAATAGTCGTACATACCGATCAATCATCTCCTGATCACTCGTTTTATCACCAAACTCCTCAATAATGCAATCCAAGTCATTATTTTATTACTATAACATCTCAAAAAAGCTCTGCAAATGTCTGTGATAGTCTTGTGTGCGCTGATACAGTAACAGCCAGCTTGTTTCCTTATGACCGCCTGTGGCAATGCGCCCCGCCCCTGTGTGCATTTGTGTGTTTTGTGTGTATGTTGCGTGTGTAAATGTTGGTGTATAGTCATTGGTACACGGGATATAAACGGGTCTGTGTTTCACGTGTATTTAAATAGTGTATATTTGTATTTAGGCACGGGATTGCACATCACGCACGTGCATTTAAAATATAATATGTGAACACGGGGTTTCACGTAATGAATTCACGTGCTGGGATTCAAGTGAGTAATTAATTAGTAATTGAATCCCAGCACAACAGTATATATAGAGACACATTTTCACTCACTGGTGGTTGGGTGTTCGAGAGTGGAGAACGGGTGAGGAGGAGGAAAGTAAAGGAAAGTAAAGTGAAATCTAAAAGTGTTTGTACTCACCGTGTTTGTTTGTCTCTCCGTGCACCGTTTGTTTAGTGTTAGTCCGTTTTGTATGTCTCTTTATTTTGGCGTATAGTGCCGTGTCCCGTGTTTTTGTGTTTCAAACCTTTTATTTTCTGTTTATTAAATGCTGAGCGCGATCACGCGCTCAGCCTAACCAAAATCCAAGTCTCTGTGTTTGTATTCCTTCCTGCTTCTGGTCTGACGCCACTCACTCTGGCCGTCTTTGTGACACGTGGTGTCATCGTGGGATAGCCGCGCCTCCAAGCGTCAGACCAGGAGGGGTTTTGTTTTAAAAAAAAAAAAAAAAAAAAAAAAAAAAAAAAAAAAAGGATTACAAATATTGTTTTTGGGGGGAAAAAAAAAGAAAAAAAGAGAGTCAATGGCAGAAGACGCCATCAAACTGCGGGGCTGGTTCCTGGAGAATGCTGGGCTGGAGGCCCAGTCTCTGCCCATGGTCGTCCGGGCTCTGTGGATGATGGACTGTGAGAGATGGGAGGCATATCAGGAGGAACACACCCCAAACACCTTGGAGGAAGGTGTGGAGTTTGTCCTCAGCTACCTGGAGGCAACCATAAATGGAACAGCAGCCCAGGTAGCAGGACCACCAGCAGAGGAGTACCTGCTGTCCCCATCTCCACCAGCAGAGGGTGAGTACCTGCTGTCCCCATCTCCACCAGCAGAGGGTGAATGCCTGCTGGTTTTGCCTCCACAGCCCGAGCGGGAGGAGCCTGAGCGTCCACAGCCCGAGCGGGAGGAGCCTGAGCGTCCACAGCCCAAATGGGAGGAGCCTGAGCGTCCACAGCCCAAATGGGAGGAGCCTGAGCGTCCACAGCCCAAACGGGAGGAGCCTGAGCGTCCACAGCCCAAGCAGAAGGAGCCCGAACGTCCTACGCCTGAGTGGGAGGAGCCCGAACGTCCTACGCCTGAGTGGGAGGAGCCCGAACGTCCTACGCCTGAGTGGGAGGAGCCCGAACGTCCTACGCCTGAGTGGGAGGAGCCCGAACGTCCTACGCCTGAGTGGGGGGAGCCCGAACGTCCAACGCCTGAGTGGGGGGAGCCCGAACGTCCACAGCCCAAGAGGGGGGAGTCGGTGCGTCCACAGCCCAAAAGGGAGGAGTCGGTGCGTCCACAGCCCAAAAGGGAGGAGTCGGTGCGTCCACAGCCCAAAAGGGAGGAGTCGGTGCGTCCACAGCCCAAAAGGGAGGAGTCGGTGCGTCCACAGCCCAAAGGGAGGCAAGTCGGGGCTTCCACAGCTCTGGGACCCAAGCCACCAGCAGAGGGGAAATGCCTGCTGGTTCAGCCCCAAGAGCCGGAAGGGGAGGGGTTACAGGCTCAACCCCCTGAAAATTTTTGGGGGGGAGAAGGGCAGGATGCTGGTGTCCCCCAGCAGCCTCTCGCTATGCTGCTGAAGGCAGCACGGCGTGCACATGCCCAGCCGCCACAGCAGAGGGAGCCAGCACCGCCAGGAGCAGAGGAGCTGGAGCTGCCTCTGCCTCCACCACCTCCAGGAGCAGAGGAGCAGGAGCTGCCTCTGCCTCCGCCACCACCACCGCAAGGAGCAGAGGAGCAGGAGCTGCCTCTGCCTCCGCCACCACCACCGCAAGGAGCAGAGGAGCAGGAGCTGCCTCTGCCTCCGCCACCACCACCGCAAGGAGCAGAGGAGCAGGAGCTGCCTCTGCCTCCACCACCGCCCGGAGCAGAGGAGCAGGAGCTGCCTCTGCTGCCCGTACCTCCGCAGGGAGTACGGTGGCCGGAGCCCCAGAAAGGGGAGCTGCCGGCCACGAAGGGGGAGGAGGTCTGGAGACCACCAACCCCAGCAGCAGTTTCGCTGCCGGAGATCGTGGGGGAGGTCCGGAGACCTGCTCCCACTGCAGCTTTTTCGCTGCAGGAGTTCTTGTGGCCGGAGCCCCACAGGAGGGAGCTGCCGGCTACGAAGAAGGGGGAGGTCGGGGGACCACCTGCCCCCGCAGCTTTTTCGCTGCAGGACGGGACCAACAGGCTGTCAGCCGTGCCACTACCGGCAGGGGTGCTGACAGCATTGCCAGCCAAGGACCCACTGAAGCCTCCCTTCCCAGCCCGAGACTTTGTTCTGGACTGCTGGGTTTTTAAGGGGGGAGGTGGCCGTTGAGGCCATGTGTGCTGCGCACAAGGGGGGGTATATGTGGCAATGCGCCCCGCCCCTGTGTGCATTTGTGTGTTTTGTGTGTATGTTGCGTGTGTAAATGTTGGTGTATAGTCATTGGTACACGGGATATAAACGGGTCTGTGTTTCACGTGTATTTAAATAGTGTATATTTGTATTTAGGCACGGGATTGCACATCACGCACGTGCATTTAAAATATAATATGTGAACACGGGGTTTCACGTAATGAATTCACGTGCTGGGATTCAAGTGAGTAATTAATTAGTAATTGAATCCCAGCACAACAGTATATATAGAGACACATTTTCACTCACTGGTGGTTGGGTGTTCGAGAGTGGAGAACGGGTGAGGAGGAGGAAAGTAAAGGAAAGTAAAGTGAAATCTAAAAGTGTTTGTACTCACCGTGTTTGTTTGTCTCTCCGTGCACCGTTTGTTTAGTGTTAGTCCGTTTTGTATGTCTCTTTATTTTGGCGTATAGTGCCGTGTCCCGTGTTTTTGTGTTTCAAACCTTTTATTTTCTGTTTATTAAATGCTGAGCGCGATCACGCGCTCAGCCTAACCAAAATCCAAGTCTCTGTGTTTGTATTCCTTCCTGCTTCTGGTCTGACGCCACTCACTCTGGCCGTCTTTGTGACACCGCCCCTATGTGATGCCAGGGGCAAGTATGACTATTCATGAGATACGCCTTTTTTATCGGCTTGTCTCGGCTCCTGTCGCTCCCACTCGGCCATTGAATGGTTTTGTCGGCTTTAAAACAACTAGAAACCCTTTTTTTGCATTTTTTTTGATGATATCGGACAGGGTCCGACAATGGACCGGATAGGAATAATTGCAATGTCGGATCAGGTCCGACATAGGACCGCAAAGGGTTAATTTGTACTAAACTCATCCTCTTCATGTCTAGTACAGTTGTCTCCGGCTAAAGCCCGCTGCACACAGCCCGACTCAAGCCGTCCTGACTTATCTCATCTGAGTATGCACAGATTTTGCGATCAGTTTTGCTCAGTTTTGGTTTGAATTCACAGTTCAGTTTTTTATGACTGGGTGTCGCACACTGCTAAGACTGAATTACTGACCACAACTAGATACTGGTGATTACTATGTATGCAGATTTAATTAATACTGCCCTGTACACATTTTTGTATTAACTTAGCCCAACATAGCGACCCTCACATTATGCATGGCATCGTATGCTGTAGACGGCGGAGACAGCGGCGCGAGGCAACCAAAAGAAACGCTTAACCTATTAATTTAGCTATTGGCCATTTACACCATGCAAACGTTTCAGGCAGTGTTTGACTTTTTGTGTAGTTTGTCTACTACACTTTAGCCTGTGGTAAATAGAATCCAACCTGTTGATTTTTATTTGACTTTGGCGTTTTTTTCTCAGCGTGTGGATCTAGGGGCTTGTGATTTGTGACCTACTGGAGATCGACGCATCGGTTACTTCTGTTTTAGCGCAGTAAGAAAATATACGCTGCCAGTAGATTGATAATAAAAAGTTAAATTGATAATTTACCTTTGATTAGTAAACGCCTAAAAAGAACTATTCAAATGTGCACATATCTGGTATTCTTTTAATTCGGGACACTCGGAGCAATTCAAGACTAATGTATTTTTACCTGTGGAACTAAAGCTGTCAATATTCATCTTGTATGACAAGTTACATTACAAGCTACGTCACTTAAACCTGCTTCACCATTGGTTGACACCCTTATGACTAATCGGTCTCAGTCAGTCTTGGTCGGCAACCGCCGCACACAGACAGACTGATCACGTCTGAACGAAACTGCGTCTGAAAAAGATTCAACAAGTTCATTCTTCAAATCTGAAGACATCCCGACTGAAATCTGCATAATCTTGGTTTTAAGCGCACGCACACTGATACGATTCATCCAAACTCTGTGCGGCCAGTTGAGATGAGATGAGTCGGGACGGCTTGAGTCGGGCTGTGTGCGGTGGGCTTAAGAGTCACCCCTCAGGAAGCAAGCGAAGTGTTCTCTTAGCCGAAGTTGACCACCAGACACAATATGAATCAATAAATAAATTAATATTTTACTTGTCATGACGCATGTACATCAACATATGAAATTAATAGAATGAGAAAAGCAATAGGCAAGTGTATGTTAATAAACTATAATAATAAAGTAACAGACAAACTAACATTAGTAAACTAACTGTCAAACTAAATTAACACAGCACCCCTACACATGTAAAAAAAATGCAGCAGCAGCTCTAGATTAATTATGAATACCTGTAGAGGAGCAATATTCAAGACATGCACAAAATTATTTAACAGTATGGTGAAGCAACTCGCCAGAGCGGAAAACACCAAATTACTTGGCGACTTGTGTCTGATTCAGGTTTTTTTCAGGAGTTCAAACAATTTCTAACTTTTTGTAGCAAAAGAAACAGCGGCATGTTTCACCGCTTGTTTACCTGCCATTTTGTATAGATGAGGTGCACTTGTGCAAATCAGAATAAAAAACGAGACAATGATATGATGGCGTTTGAACAGGATGTGAGTGGTGTAAAATCCAAGTGAAAGTCCAGACCAGAGTTCTCCCAAAAAGTCTGTGTTTTTTTTAGAAAACACAAATAATAATATTAATAACAATAAACCACCCCTCTACCAGCGATGGTATCGGGGGGAACACGGCAGGTTTACAGTCCTGATAAACAAATAATAATAACACTCCTGTGACCACAATCCTCTGTGCACGAAACTGTGCTCTTTCTCTGGGGTCGTGGTGAGTGCTGGTACTGTGCTGTGCTGTGTTGTGAGGGACATGCTCCGGGTCTCAGTGCTGGCTCCGTGGCTACAGCTCCCGACTCTCACTCCTCCGTCAGAGACAAAACTAAACAATAACACACACTCAGGCTCCGGCTGGCTACCGTCATCAGCGCAAGGGGCCGTACTAATGTAGCTGCTTCCCCTTTGTACCCAGAACCTCCTCCTTGCAAGCAACCCGTTGCCATGGTTTCTCCAAAAGGGGCCCGCCCCGCAGCTGATTGCAATGGAATCTTTCCAGGTACATGCAACTACGCGCTCCCCCTAATATGGTCCCCTACCGTCAAGGCAGTCCATCTAGGAGGAAGCATATGATCAGCCTTACCCAGTGCCTTTTTTGGTCAGGAGGGAGATTTACAGTTTGAATTATTTATCTCTCTGTCACACATCTCACCCCTCAGAGTGATGCCGAAGGCACACTCGACCAATGCTAAGTTCCCCAATGGGCCCCCCTCCCTTGAAAAAAAATCTGCATTTTCCCGCACAATGTTTCACTGTATAGTGAAAGGGTTGCAGCGCCAGATACCACCAAGTTATCCGAGCGTTATTGTCCTTCATCGTATGCAACCACCTTAAAGGACCATGATCAGTGACAAGAGTGAAAGAACGCCCCAGCAAGTAATAGCGAAGGGCGTGAGTGGCCCATTTGATGGCGAAACACTCCTTCTCAATGACGGAGTAGTTAATCTCCCATGGAGCCAGTTTTTTGCTCATGTAAATAATCGGGTGTTCTACTCCATCGACTTGCTGGGACAGGACCGCCCCCAGACCAATCTGGGAGGCATCAGTCTGGAGGATGAACTCCTTACTGAAATCTGGTGAAATAAGTGCTGGGGCCTTGTAAAGTCTCCTCTTAATCGTGTCAAAGGCCCCCTGACACTCCCCTGTCCACTTAACTATTTTTGGAGCCGTCTTTTTGGTGAGCTCTACCAAGGGGTTAACTATGGTGGCATACTCGGGGATAAAGCGGCAATAATAGCCTGCTAACCCCAATAGTGATCTCACCTGCAGTTTGGTTCTCGGGATCACCGTCTCCACTAGAGCCTGGACTTTAGAAGCGATCGGCATTACCCGCCCATTACCCATAAGGAAGCCAAGATACTGGGTTTCTTGTTTGCCGAATGCACACTTGCCCAGATTAGCCGTCAGCCCCGCCTCCCTCAGAGACTGTAGGACGGCCGAAAGTCTAATAATATGCTCTCTCCAGGTAGAGCTGAAAATCACCACGTCATCAATGTATGCAGCGGCATACTGCTGATGGGGCGCTAGGACCTGGTCCATCAGTCTCTGAAAGGTGGCTGGGGCTCCATGCAACCCGAAGGGCATGGTCTGGAAATGGAACAAGCCATCTGGGGTAGAGAAAGCAGTTTTCTCTTGCGAACTCTGGGTCAGTGGAATCTGCCAGTATCCCTTCGTCAGATCCAAAGTCGAAATTAACCGCGCTCCTCCCAGTCGGTCGAGGAGCTCGTCCACCCGAGGCATGGGATATGCATCAGACTTGGAGATGGCATTAACCTTTCTGAAATCCACGCAGAACCGAGTGGAGCCGTCCTTCTTAGGCACCATCACTATCGGGCTGCTCCACTCGCTCCAGGAAGACTCAATGACTCCAAGCTCGAGCATATCCCCCACCTCCCGGCCGACGGCACCCCTGCGACTCTCGGGGATTCGATACGGCCTCTCTCGGACCCTGACACCTGCTGGAGTAATAATAGCATGTTCAATCATATTAGTTCTAGCAGGCAAGTCAGAAAAAACATCACCAAATTGTTTCACTAACCCACGGAGTTCACATTTCTGATCAGGAAGTAATTGTTCCCCCATCAGAATGTTAATTGTAGCTGGTGTACTGACAGAGGGACCAAAATCCTCTTCTATACTGTCATTGGCTATAAACAGGGCCTCCCTTTCATTGTAGGGTTTTAATAAATTAATATGATAAATTTCTGTTTTGTTACGGCGATCGGGTTGTCCGATTTCATAGTTTACGTTACCAATTGCCCGCATCACCTCATATGGTCCCTGCCACTTAGCGTACAGTTTAGACTCCGAAGCGGGAAGTAGCAGCAGTACCTTATCTCCTGGCCGAAAAGTCCAAATCCATGCTTGTTTATTGTACTGCTGCTCTTGCCGATGCTGAGCCTGTTTTAAGTTCTCGTGTGCCAGATGACCAACCAATTGCAGGCGATCTCTTAACATAATTACATATTTCACTATGTTTTTAGCATCTTTATTTTGCTCTTCCCATCCTTCCTTTACAAGATCAAGGACACCTCGTGGTTGTCTCCCATACAGCAGCTCAAAGGGAGAAAACCCGGTCGAGCTCTGAGGCACCTCTCTCACTGCAGACATGAGGTAAGGGAGGAGTTTAGCCCAATGTTTCTGCTCCTGGTTGACAAACCGCCTCAGCATCTGCTTCAATGTCTGATTAAAACATTCCACCAAACCATCCGATTGCGGGTGATAAACGGAGGTCCAAATGGATCAAATTTGTAATAATTTATACAGTTCCTTTAAACACTGTGACATAAAATTAGTTCCGTGATCAGTCAGAATTTCTTTGGGGATCCCTACTCTCGCTATGATCTGCACTAACTCTTTTGCAATCGCCAATGCACTAGTGGACCTCAATGGTACTGCCTCTGGATATCTGGTCGTGTAGTCCACCACTACTAAAATATGCATATATCCACAGTCAGACTGGCTCAATGGGCACACTATGTCCATTGCAATGCATTCAAAGGGGATATTGATGAGGGGCAGTGGAACCGATGGGGCCGGGCGAACCCGCCCCAGTGCTACTTGTTGGCACTCTCTACAGGTCGCCACATACCACTTCACCTCACTGTACACTCCCGCCCAGTAAAATCAAGCCAATATTCGTTCCTGAGTCTTTTTGCTACCTAAGTGGCCCGAACAAGGGACATCATGAGCCAACTGCATGATCTCATGTCGAAAAGACTGAGGAACGAGTAACTGTGTTACAGTCTGCCCTGTGCTTGGGGCTCGGGATACTCTATACAGCAAATGCCCAAGCACAATGTGGTGAGGGTATGTGAGCAGCCAATTGCCATCTACTTTATTATTATTATTATTATTATTTATTTCTTAGCAGACGCCCTTATCCAGGGCGACTTACAATTGTTACAAGATATCACATTATACATTATTTCACATTATACATATATCACATTATTTTTACATACAATTACCCATTTATACAGTTGGGTTTTTACTGGAGCAATCGAGGTAAAGTACCTTGCTCAAGGGTACAACAGCAGTGTCCCCCACTGGGGATTGAACCCACAACCCTCCGGTCAAGAGTCCAGAGCCCTAACCACTACTCCACACTGCTGCCCTATATTTAAAACATTTAAAACTAGAAAGCTGTTTGCTTATGAGAAAAGCATGCCAAGATTACTAAATGATAATAATCACAGATCTAATAATAGTTTGTGTGAATTCTGTATTGACTGCACACAAAATGCAATTCAATGAGAGGAGTAGAACACGTTCTTATTATATGTTGTATCTTATTTCATACAAGCTAACATTATGATAATTAAATATTGTTAAATACTGAACACTTGACTTGGCATGTTTTAGGTTTGTAAACAAGTGTTATGGTAAAGTAAGGTCCTGCACGGGTCCCATCTTTCTCTTACTCAGCCACTGGCATATTATTATTTATTATTATTATTATTTATTTCTTAGCAGACGCTCTTATCCAGGGCGACTTACAATTGTTACAATTGTTACAAGATATCACATTATTTTTACATACAGTTACCCATTTATACAGTTGGGTTTTTATTAGAGCAATCTAGGTAAAGTACCTTGCTCAAGGGTACAGCAGCAGTGTCCCCCACCTGGGACTGAACCCACAACCCTCCGGTCAAAAGTCCAGAGCCCTAGCCACTACTCCACACTGCTGCCATATTGTGTTTACATATCCCATTCCCCTAGTCTTTGTTAACATGTAACTTAAGTAGTACACTGACTATTTATCAGGGCCCACCACTCCCGAGGCCATAGGGCTGCTGTCGCCTGTCTTTCAAAAGATGTTAAATAGGCCTCGGGATCATCCTCCAGCGACATCTTCACCATTTTGGGTTTTGATTGAGCCACTGTTGGTTCTGCCACCGGTTCCTTCCCCTAGTTGGCCGTGAGGAACATAGCATTCATCCTTTTCATCACTGCTGCCAAGGTCTCTTCATGCCTCCGTGCCTGAGCCTCCATCATGGTGTTCAGTGCTGCTGGATCCATCGTGAAATCTCGTTTCTGACACCACTTGTGAACAGGATGTGAGTGGTGTAAAATACAAGTGAAAGGCCAGACCAGAGTTCTCCCAAAAAAGTCTGTGTTTATTTTAGAAAACACAAATAATAATAATAATAATAATAACAATAAACCACCCCTCTACCAACGATGGAATCGGGGGGAACAGGCTCCGGCTGGCTACCGTCATCAGCGCAAGGGGCCGTACTAACGTAGCTGCTTCCCCTTTGTACCCAGAACCTCCTCCTTGCAAGCAACCCGTTGCCATGGTTTCTCCAAAAGGGGTCCGCCCCGCAGCTGATTGCAATGGAATCCTTCCAGGTACATGCAACTACGCGCTCCCCCTAATATGGTCACCTTCCGGTTTCTGCCTACCGTCAAGGCAGTCCATCTAGGAGGAAGCATACGATCAACCTTACCCAGCACTTTTTGGTCGGGAGGGAGATTTACAGTTTGAATTCTTTCTCTGTCACACAGCGGTTCTGGAAAGATTGAATAAACCAATCAGTGTGCCTCAAGACACTCGCAACGAGAAGTCACATTTGAAAAGATTGAATAAACCATTTGAATTTAAGTTTGATGATGATGAGTTCTGTTACAAAACAGTACTGTATCAGTTGTGAACGAATCACTAGCGGTGCCAAAAAGGTGTTCTTTTACGCAAAGTTCATGTTCCTTTAGGCGGAGCATTTACAATGGGAAAAATCAGTTTCACCACAAGGGTGTTCTCGTAGGTGAAGCATTCTCTTAGGAGGTGTTCCTCTATGTGGAGATAACTTTAGTTGCACATAAATCTCACCAGAAAGCTCCTGTCATGCTCTTCTGTCCTGGGCTCTTTCTGCTGCAGAACCCCAGGTTAAACCTGCAGATCTCAGCTATTTCTCCATTGTTCTTCTCGCAATGTTGTTTTTGGTCTTCCCCTTCTGCTGTGCCATTCTGGAGTACATTTCAGAGTCTCTGTGCACACTGTGTTTGTTCATATTTCCACAAATTTGTCTTGTGATTTTATAAACAGTGTTCAACTCATACTTTGAAGGAGCTGTTTGTGCCTCATTTGCAAGATTTTCCATGTTTTCATTTCTCACGGATTTCTTTACCAGTTTATTGGCTTTAACATACTGAATGCACAGTTGATCTTTTTGATGTTCTCTTTGGCTGATCTTGTGTTTTAGAAGCTTTCCCTTAATTATGTAGGCCCATGTGTTTGTGCTAATCCACTCCTTATGTCATTTCGTTTTGAAGCCTAGGATTACTTCCCTTGTCTTGTTGTAGGCATGTTTGATGTTCCATTTCAAATTTATGTGTGGATCCTGTATGTTGTTTTCTTCTTCTTAGAGGGGCTAAAACCTGTTCCTAAGTTCTAATATAAACTCCTTTTACTTGTCTGCATTCATAAACAGGTAGACGTTGTATCTACCCTGTCGTGTATGATTACCCTCATCTTTCAAAGTTGTTAGCATCATGTAGTGGTTGCAGCCAACATCAGCACCCCTTCTGACACAGATGTCAACGAGTGCCGTTGCCACTTCCCATTGGTTTCTTCTGTTTGGTGAAATCCAGGTTAGTTTGTGGATGTCTCTATTGGTATCAGTGTTCCTCTGTGGCGGAGTGTCCCGCCCCTATTTATTATTATTTGTATTTTTGTTTGCGGCGCGGGTAAAAGCGCCGCGTCTTTTGTTATTATATTTAAAAACCCCGTGAGGATGCATGGCTGATCAGCTACTGATTATTTAACTAGCTGACAGTCATGCATCCTTACCAAACGCGTGCAGACTCTGGCCGGGGGATAATAAGATAATTACCAACTAGTTAAATCCCTCGGCCAGAGTATATAAACCAGCAGCACTCTGCACTCGGGGTTGAGAGTGTAGAGGAGAGTACGGGAGAGCGGAGAGAGAAAAAGCAACATTAACAAAACAATTGCTAAGATTGCTGGATTTCCCAGCACATCACTTACTTGTTTGTTTGTTCATTCGTTTGGCCCTTGTGCCCTTTTGTTTTGTGTTGTGTTAATTTGTTTAATATTTTGTTTATTAAATACGCTGAGTGCACTAACACTCAGCTTCAACCGCCCATCCACTGTTTGGTTTGAGTTACTTCCTGGTCCGTGACGTCATCCACATCACCACTGCGAGCCAGACTGTCACATATGGTGTCCTGCGTGGGACAAACAACGCCTCCAACAGCCGGACCAGGATTGAAAAGTGCGTTTTTTTTGTTTGTTCGTTTTTTTTTTTCAAATTAAAAATGGGGAAAAGTAGCCGGAGGAGAAAGCAGCAGCAGCAGCAACAACAGCAGCAGGAGGCGCAGCAACATCAGCCTTACCTTGCCACACTGGATATCTGCCTCACCTGCCTGAAGGGTGAGGAGTGGTGCTTCGCGGTTGGTGAGGTTGGGCACGTGGCACCAGACCAACCCCCTCCATGGCAGGAGAAAGAGGAGCCAGAGCGTCCAGTGAGGGAGGACCTGCATCCTCCAAAGAGGACGAATGCACTCTCCTCTGAGGGAGTCTGGGACTGGCTGGTGGAGCCGGGGAGGGATTATGAGGAAGCCCTCCCTGCAGTGATCAACCTCCTGTGGGCAAGAGATGGGGAGCGCTGGGAGGCCTGGGAACAGCAACACCACCCAGCTTCCCTCCCAGACATCGCAGCCATGGTGTTCAACTACCTGGCTGCGGATATGGGAGAGACCCTGCTGCTGCCATCTCCAGCATCAGAGGGAGAGGAGCCATCGCTGCCGTCTCCAGCGCCAGAGGGAGAGGAGCCATCGCTGCCGTCTCCAGCGCCAGAGGGAGAGGAGCCATCGCTGCCGTCTCCAGCGCCAGAGGGAGAGGAGCCATCGCTGCCGTCTCCAGCGCCAGAGGGAGAGGAGCCATCGCTGCCATCTCCAGCGCCAGAGGGAGAGGAGCCATCGCTGCCGTCTCCAGCGCCAGAGGGAGAGGAGCCATCGCTGCCGTCTCCAGCGCCAGAGGGAGAGGAGCCATCGCTGCCGTCTCCAGCATCAGAGGGAGAGGAGCCATCGCTACCGTCTCCAGCATCAGAGGGAGAGGAGCCATCGCTGCCATCTCCAGCATCAGAGGGAGAGGAGCCATCGCTACCGTCTCCAGCATCAGAGGGAGAGGAGCCATCGCTACTGTCTCCACCAGCAGAGGGAGAATGCCTGCTGGTTTCGCCTCCACAGCCTGGGGAGGAGCCCGAACGTCCTACGCCCGAGTGGGAGGAGCCCGAACGTCCTACGCCCGAGTGGGAGGAGCCCGAACGTCCTACGCCCGAGTGGGAGGAGCCCGAACGTCCTACGCCCGAGTGGGAGGAGCCCGAACGTCCTACGCCCAAGAGGGGGGAGTCGGTGCGTCCACAGCCCAAGAGGGAGGAGTCGGTGCGTCCACAGCCCAAAGAGGGGGGAGTCGGTGCGTCCATAGCCCAAGAGGTGGAAGTCTGCGCTTCCACAGCCTTAGGACCCAAGCTGCAGTCCCAAGAGCCAGAAGGGGAGGAGTTACAGGCTCAACCCCCTGAATTTTTCTGGGGGGGAGAAGGACAGGATGCTGGTGTTCCCCAGCAGCCTCTATTTATGCTGCTGAAGGGAGCACGGCACACACCAGCCCAGCCGCCACAGCAGAGGGAGCCAGCACCGCCACAGCCTCCCTCTGAGTGGCCAGCATCCGCCCCATCGCCTCTGCCTCCACCACCACCAGGAGCAGAGCAGCAGGAGCTGCCTCTGTCTCCACCACCACCAGGAGCAGGGCAGCAGGAGCTGCTTCTGTCTCCACCATCACCAGGAGCAGAGCAGCAAGAGCTGCCTCTGCCTCCGCCACCTCCACCAGCAGAGGGTGAATGCCTGCTGGTTCCACATCCACCGTCGTGGGAGGACTGCTTGCCCCTCCCACCTCCACCAGCAGAGGGTGAATGCCTGCTGGTTCCGCCTCCACCGTCGTGGGAGGACTGCTTGCCCCTCCCACCTCCACCAGCAGAGGATGAATGCCTGCTGGTTCTGCCTCAACCGTCGTGGGAGGACTGCTTGCCACTCCCAGCTCCACCAGCAGAGGGTGAATACCTGCTGGTTCCGTCTCAGCCGCTGTGGGAGGACTGCTTTCCCCTCCCACCTCCACCAGCAGAGGGTGAATACCTGCTGGTTCCACATCCACCGTCATGGGAAGGACTGCTCCTGCCCTGCCTCGCACCACCCAGGGATGCCTGCCTCGCATCGCCTGGGGCTGCCTGTTCCACATCGCCTGGGGTCGCCAGGGATCCTGCTTCGCCTGGGGTCGCCAGGGATCCTGCTTCGCCTGGGGTCGCCAGGGATCCTGCTTTGCCTGGGGTCGCCAGGGATCCTGCTTCGCCTGGGGTCACTACACTGTGGTCGGAGCCCCACGGAGGGGAGCTGCCGGCCATGAAGAAAGGGGGGGAGGTCAGGAGACCAGCTTCCCCAGCCGCACTTTCGCGGCCGGAGATCATGTGGTCAGAGCCCCACGAAGGGGAGCTGCCAGCCATGGAAAAGGGGGGGGAGGTCAGGAGACCAGCTCCCCCAGCCGCACTTTCGCGGCAGGAAATACTGTGGCTGGAGCCCCGTGAAGGGCAGCTGTCAGCCATGAAGAAGGGGGGGGAGGTCAGGAGACCAGCTTCCCCCGCAGCAATTTCGCTGCAGGAGAAAGGGTGGCCAGAGCCCCACGGAGGGGAGCTGTCGGCCATGAAGAAGGGGGGGCAGGTCTGGAGACCACCCCCAAAAATTTTTTGGCCAGAGGAGCTGGCCGGTGCGCGGGCCATTGGAACACTACGGCTGTTTGGGTGGGAGGAGGACATCCCACCGTGGCCGCCACCTTTGGCCCGTTGCTGCCCCTGTTCCTGCGCCGGGACTGCTGACCGGGACTTTGGGGACTAAGGGGGGAGGTGGCCGAAAAGGCCATGTGTGCTGCGCACAAGGGGGGGCATGTGTGGCGGAGTGTCCCGCCCCTATTTATTATTATTTGTATTTTTGTTTGCGGCGCGGGTAAAAGCGCCGCGTCTTTTGTTATTATATTTAAAAACCCCGTGAGGATGCATGGCTGATCAGCTACTGATTATTTAACTAGCTGACAGTCATGCATCCTTACCAAACGCGTGCAGACTCTGGCCGGGGGATAATAAGATAATTACCAACTAGTTAAATCCCTCGGCCAGAGTATATAAACCAGCAGCACTCTGCACTCGGGGTTGAGAGTGTAGAGGAGAGTACGGGAGAGCGGAGAGAGAAAAAGCAACATTAACAAAACAATTGCTAAGACGTGCTGGATTTCCCAGCACATCACTTACTTGTTTGTTTGTTCATTCGTTTGGCCCTTGTGCCCTTTTGTTTTGTGTTAATTTGTTTAATATTTTGTTTATTAAATACGCTGAGTGCACTAACACTCAGCTTCAACCGCCCATCCACTGTTTGGTTTGAGTTACTTCCTGGTCCGTGACGTCATCCACATCACCACTGCGAGCCAGACTGTCACATCCTCCTATAACCATATTGTCGATGCCACAAAAGTCGCACAGTTTTACACCATTGTCATTTAGAGTTCCACCTCCTTGACTATGAGGGTATCGTGTGCAGGTACCTCTGCTTGTAGGGTTTCATAAAAGGTATCCCTATCTTCTGTGTCTGATTCATTGAACCCCTAGCTTTGAACCTTAGTAGCCTTTTGTTTATCGGTTTCCATTCCAACAAGTTTTCAATGCCTTTATTCAAAATAAATGCGACTCCTGCATGGCGTTGGTTGTCCTTTCTGCTGGAATACAGAATGGTTTCTCCAGTGGCACTGATGTTTCTCCGAAATCAGTCCATCGACACTCACTTATTCCAAGGATGTGTAATTTGTATGATTTCATTTCTTTTATAACTTGTGCGGGTTCTTCCTCTAGCATACATTGTTCCAACGTTCCAAAACACAAATTGTAGTTTTATTTTTGTATCTTCTTGGTACCAGCTGCCTTGCGGCTTTCGCTGATGTCAGTCATGCCAGCACACTGCTGCAAGCCTCTTGGCCATTCAGAGCTCGGGTTCCCTGTGTGAGTTTCCGTAACACAATGATTTTTTACAACCTGGAGGACCGGGAGACTGGATTTTGGCTGGCCTCTACCCTTTGACCTCTCTACAAGTTCTGGTTTGAGATTATGTTGTATACTTTAGCTTTTCAATATATAAAACAGTATGTTTTAGTTTAAAGGTTTACAGTTATACACAATTTAAATATAGAGTCCTTATTTGTTTGTTAAAAATTCCAGCGAAATGTTAAACATTTCAGAAAAGAATAATGGTACTTTTTTCCATCATGCTTAAGATTTTCCCAGAAATTCATCAATCCTTAGAACAGTTTCTCCAACAAGGGCAGATTGATTGCAAATTTGCTTACGAATCGATTTCCAAATGTGCAATTGCCTTGTTAACCTTGTTAGCGCTTACTTAGACTTGCAGTTAAATACATCAAAGTGTGTGACCTAAATTGTCTCAGCTGCAGTTTTCAAAAAACCTTTACAAATACCATCTATTTATTCAGTACTCAGCTGGGTACTCCATTAGGCTTCTCACCTGCTATGTTTTTTTTCTGCTAATCTTTCCTCACAATATGTCACTTCTGGTGCCTCATGTGAACACTGGCGACTGAAACAACATCACTGTAAAATGAAAACTCCTAAAAGAAAACACAGAAAAGGTTTTAGAAACTATTTTGTGTTCTTACAAACGTGTAATTCCTGTTCTTGTGTTGCTTATTTTATATGCAGCAAACCAGAGCAAAACATATTTGTGTAGTACATATGTGTATCTGTATCTACAAGGAACACTAACATATGAAGTTTGTATTTACATTATTCTATTTTTAAAACCATGTATCATCTCAGGGTTTGTATAGGATGCAGGTGATCTAAAGTGCAAATATAGGCCTCGACAATGGTTATACTAATTTCATCGAGCGTTCAGCCCAGCAACCACCCAAATTATTCTTAACATAAGGAGATAAATTTAACCAAAGGTACAGTAATCATTATACAGATGATCTGCGTTAAAACCAATAAAAAGTTTCCCTGTGCTGGCTACAATATCATCTTTAAGGTTTCATACAATAAGTTGCACTGGAGAAAATCAAACTTATTGCTTATTTTCTAAAATCTTTTCCCATTTTCTCTATTGTAAAATGACCTATCTAAACTGTTTCTTTTTTCTTTAAAAGACTTTTGGTATACAGTAAGTTTATCCATGTCCTGTCCAAAAGATTTAGCTTAATTTGCAGTAAAAAAAAAAAAAAACCCTACACCTCTGTTTTCCACTGCGGCGTTTTAAAATATGTGGGGGCGGAAAGTTTTAGGAATTGATTGCAGCCCCACTGACTCCATTCTGATTGTTTGTCTGTGTGTAGCGCATACAATTGACCAACGTCCCTGTGATGGAAGAATTCTCTAGATCACTAGTAATCAATCACAGACTGCTATGACCTGAATTGTGTGGGCAATTGTAATTTGTTAATGCAAATATGTTCAATATAAAAAATGGTGGTTGGCAGGCTCTTCCCCAGATGTGTGTTGTCTCCTGTAAAAGAAAACACAAGCCGTTTTCAAACTTTGTTATCGCAGTAGGACCAGATCGGGAGTTTGTCCCATACAATCATAGGGGCAGGTTCCAATGTACAAGTTGATACCATGTATAGGGGGAGTATTAACCTGTCGTGCATACGTATAATACATAAAGAAATATTTTTGAAATGTGTATTTTTGTTTGTGTATAGGCTATTGTTTATTTGTAAAAAAAAAAAAAAAAAGAAAAGAAAAAAGTAAAGAACTTCGATAACAAAAGTAAACAACTTCTGTTGTTTTGCAGTCAGGCTTTGGAAAAATACAAACAATAAACACATTTGCACCTGGATATCGTTGTCTTTCTTCTGCACTGCTGTATTACCTTCACCTCCACACACTTACACAATATATACTAGATGCTTAATAAATATGTTAGAGAGTGTTAATAAAGCATTATAGATAGTTTATAACCATGTAATAGCCATAGACGGAATTACGTTTCAACATCCCAAAGTAGAATAGGTGGCTAATCCTAACCTTATTAAACTTGTTTAAACGTAATTCACTCTATGGCTATTGCATGGTTATAAACTATATGTACTGTTTTATTAACACTCTATAACACAGTCATTAAGTATATATTATATGTTTATAAAACATTTATAAAACATCAATAAGCAGCACTTTAATATAAAGTGTTACCTGGAAAACACCAGAAAGAACAACCCTTTGGTAGTAATAGTTTAATTGCTTTGACCTTTTATCTTAAATCTTAGAATAACACATTTTTTCTTAAAGCCTTCACTAAACCTGTTTTTTGGATAGTCCTACAATGTAATCCCTTTTCTGATGACATTTTGTATCTTGAAAGGCAGATTAATGTTAGCTGATCTCATCATGAGGTTTATTTGGTAGTATCACAATTCACACCTTCACATGAGTTCTCAAATTTAACCAGATATTTTCTAAGATAATTCCTTCCTCTTCTGGAGCTATCATTTTTATGACAGGCATTTTCTTATGATCTGCACTTATGCTAAATTGTATTCAATAAATGTATAGAGCCATATGTTTTCAATCAGTAACCCTGCATTACGGGGAAAGAGATATCACATTATTCAAATAAAGATGTGCAATACAAAACTGAATTTCATTACCGGATCATTTAATCTTCAGGGCTCAAATAAAGTCTACACATTAGGTATAAAAAAAGAAATCTCCTGCAAAATGAAGATTAAAGAAAACAAAAAACAGAAAGGCTTGCAGAAACATGTACTGCATATATTCAGTTAAACATATGTTGTTTGTAATTTTAAACAAAAAAGAAAGAAGAAATGGAAATGGATTAAGAAATGGAAAACTTCCCAGAAGACAATTACTGAGCTGTCCAAGTTCAATCATACTCTTGTGACAAGTGACTGAGGAAAGACAACAACTACTATTACAGCATGCAGAATAATACAGAATTGAGTATCAAAACCCACTTTAATAAAGTACCCAAGTGCCTTTGCAATACACAAATTAGAACATAACGCTCACATTTAGTCATCTCTTTAAAGCTACATTATTTAACTGTTGAAGGTGCAGAGGTGGGTAATTTCTTCTTCCTGGTATCTGTCATATTATTTATGTATTCTTTTTCTAAAAGCTGTTATTCTGTAATCCCCTACATTCCACAGGCTTGGGCAATTTTTCGGCAAATTAAGGCACTGTCCACACTACATAACCGCTCGAGAACTGTAATCAAAAACGTTTTCATTAATCCAGGTAAAAGCGTCCACACTAAAGACATAAAGCGTCTTAGCATGAACGTTATGGCTTTGTTTCTTAAAAACACAAAGTACATTTTCTCATAATGTGTGCATTTCTTTTTTTAACTCTGAAGTAATTCCTTGACCGATTTCATCACTCCAGATATAAATGTGCCTTGATTTCGGCATCTAATCACGTCATTCCATGAGCTACCATTTTGCAACAAGCTTCAGAAATTGTATACTGTACAATTGTATTGATAGTCTTGCTCAACTCCTTCAGGTGCCTGTTCTGTACTTTATTTGTAATGTCCACATGCCAAAACATATCAGAAAGCATTTTGGGATATTGGAGGATACACAGAAAAATGTAGTTCGGTATTACATCGTCCACACTTCTGACAAACCGCACTGATGATCTGATGCGATCTAATTTTGAACCGGACTCGAGACTACCCCCTGAGATGGTCTCGAGTCCGGTTCTTGAGTACAGTATTAAACGCTGCGTAGTGTAGACGCTAACCGTATTTACTTAAATCGTAGAGTTCATTAAAATATTGTGAGCAATATACTATACATTACATGAAAACAGTATCTCAATGTAAAGGTTGGTGTGCTGAAATTAATGTTGACTTGTAACAGGACGAGGAGCCCTGTACATGATTATTTGTTTATTTTTAGAACGGGGTATTCCTCCGCCCCTGGGCAATTTATTACTTTGTATTTGTTTTGTTTTATTATTATTATTATTATTATTATTATTATTATTTATTTATTTATTTATTTATATGTATTTATGTATTTTTAAATGACGGCGTAGTCGTGCGTTTGTTTTTTTATTTTTATTTTGTGTTCTGGCAGAGGCGAGGTCGGCAGTGTATTTTGTGTTCCTGACTTATTATTATTATTATTATTTATTTCTTAGCAGACGCCCTTATCCAGGGCGACTTACAATCGCAAGCAAATACAAATACATTCAAGTGTTACAATATAAGTCATACAATAAGAACAAGAAATACAATAATTCTCAAGTGTGACAAACCACAATTCAATAATACAGCAGATAATAGTGAAAGTTACATCAGGATATGATTAAGTAGTGATAGTTACATCAGGATATGATTAAGTACAAAATACTACAGATTAAACACTTGGCAGATTACAATATTCTGAGGTACAGGATTAAATGCAGTAAAATAGGGGGCAGATAAGAGCAAAATAAAGCATATTTAAATGAAGGGTGATAGTGTCCCAGGATACAACAGAGGAGTTCTACAGGTGCTGTTTGAAGAGGTGAGTCTTAAGGAGGCGCCGGAATGTGGTCAGGGACTGGGCAGTCCTGACATCTGTAGGAAGGTCGTTCCACCACTGCGGAGCAAGGGTGGAGAAGGAGCGGGCTCGGGAGGCAGGGGAGCGTAGCGGAGGTAGAGCCAGTCTTCTAGTGCAGGCGGAGCGGAGAGGTCGAGTGGGGGTGTAGGGAGAGATGAGGGTCTGGAGGTAGCTGGGTGCAGTCTGATCAAGGCATCTGTAGGCTAGTACAAGAGTCTTGAACTGGATGCGAGCGGTGATCGGGAGCCAGTGGAGCGAGCGGAGTAGTGGAGTAGCGTGGGCGAAGCGAGGTAGAGAGAACACCAGGCGAGCAGCAGAGTTCTGGATGAGCTGGAGCGGACGGGTGGCGGACGCAGGGAGGCCAGCCAGGAGGGAGTTGCAGTAGTCTAGGCGGGAGAGTACCAGGGCCTGGACCAGGAGCTGGGTAGCATAGTTGGTGAGGAAGGGTCGGATTCTTCGGATGTTGCTCAGGAAGAATCTACAAGTGCGTGCCAGAGTGGAGATGTGCTGGGAATAAGAGAGGCAGGGGTCCAGGGTGACTCCAAGGTTTTTAGCTGAGGAAGAGGGAGAGAGTGTGGTAGATTCCAGAGGAACAGAGATAAAGAGATCAGAGGAGGGGGAGGAGGAGGGAAAGAAAAGGAGGTCAGATTTAGAGAGGTTGAGTTTGAGGTGATGCGAGTGCATCCAGGAGGAAATAGCAGACAGACAGGTAGAGATACGGGAGGAGATGGTGGAGTCAGAGGTGGGGAAGGAGAGGAAAATCTGAGCATCATCAGCATAGAAATGGTATGAGAAACCATAGGATGCGATGAGGGGGCCCAGGGAGCGGGTGTAGAGAGAGAACAGGAGAGGACCCAAGACTGACCCTTGGGGGACTCCAGTCAAGAGAGGGTGAGGTGTGGAGGTTGCTCCACGCCAGGTTACCTGGTAAGTGCGGTTGGAGAGGTAGGAGGAGAACCAGGCCAGAGCAGTGCCAGAGATCCCCAGGTCAGCAAGAGATGATAGTAGAATAGAGTGATCAACAGTGTCAAAGGCAGCAGAGAGGTCGAGGAGAATTAGGACAGAGGAGAGAGAGGCAGCTCGGGCACACTTAAGTGAGTTGGTGACAGAGAGAAGGGCGGTTTCAGTGGAGTGAGCAGAGCGGAAGCCAGATTGGAGAGGGTCAAGCAGAGAGTGGTTGGACAGGAAAGCAGAGAGCTGGCGGTGTACAGTCCGCTCGAGGGTTTTGGAGAGGAAGGGTAGGAGGGAGACAGGACGGTAGCTCTGGAGGGAGGTGGGGTCGAGGGTAGGTTTTTTGAGGAGGGGAGTGATAGAGGCTTTTTTGAAGGCAGAGGGGAAGATGCCAGAAAGTAGAGAGGTGTTGAGGAGGGAGGAGATGAAGGGGAGTAGAGCAGGAGCAGCAGCTTGAAAGAGGTGAGTGGGGAGGGGGTCCAAGGCACACGTGGTGGGTTTGTGACCCTGGAGCAGGGAGGAGAGGTCAGAGTCTGAGAGGGGCAAGAAGGTGGAGAGGGAGGGCGAGTTAGTAGGGGATGTAGTGGGTGTAGGGGTTGGAGCAGGAGGGGGTGCGGGGGAGGGAGAGGTGTTAAAGAGTTTGCGGATATCTGAGATTTTAGAAGAGAAGAAGGAGGCAAAGTCGTCAGGGGAGATAGAGGAGGGAGGAGGAGGGGGGGGAGGGTTTAGGAGGGAGGAGAAGGTAGAGAATAGTTTACGTGGGTTGTTAGTGGAGGCTTGGATTACAGATTGGAAATAAGCACATTTAGCAGAGGAGAGAGTAGAGGAGAAGGAGGAGAGAAGAGTGCGGTAAAGGTCTAGGGCAGCAGGGAGTTTGGTTCTCTTCCATTTCTTTTCAGCAGATCGCAGTGTGATTCTTGCCGAGCGGAGCACAGAGGAGAGCCAGGGATGGGGAGGGGAGGGGCGAGCGGGTCGGGAGGTGAGGGGACAGAGGGAGTCGAGGGAGGAGGTGAGTGAGGAGAAGAGGGTGGAGGTAGCAGAGTCTACGGAGAGTTGTGAAAAGGAGTCGATAGGAGGGAGGTGAGAGAGAGCAGTGGAGGCAAGGACAGAGGGGGAGAGAGAGCGGAGGTTACGGCGAGAGGTGACAGTGGGGGTAGGAGGAGCAGGGAGAGGGGGGAGAGACAGAGAAAAAGAGATGAAATAGTGATCAGAGAGGTCCAGGGGGGTGACAGAGAGGTTGGAGGGGCAGCAGGCCCTGGAGAAGGTGAGGTCCAGTTGACGGCCAGCTTTGTGGGTAGGACTTGCTTTTGTTTGAACTTTTTATTTCGCTCTGTCACATGACCGTTTTACAAAATAATAATGTTAAGGAACAGGGCCAGGGCTGGTTTAGATCAGTTAAAGCCAATATCCAAAGTACAACATGTATAGGCAACTATAATAAAATATTGAGATGGCAGATGGCAAGATTCTGTTTTGAAGCCTCTACTTCTGATCCTTTTTATCTTTAATATTCTTTACAATCCTTCTTGATTTTATGAATTTTCTTTTAATAATTCTTTATGGTTATACAGAAATAACTGAGCAATACATGACTGCATTCTTAACCTTTTTCCTTAACCTCCAAAGGCCATAATCACCGGGCACAACAAAGCTGCAAATTGTACACCAATATTTGATATGACCATTGTTTTCTTGCACAACAGCTTTAAACTTAGGTTTGTTTATTTTCATATCTTCAAACATAGGTAATCAATTCTGTGCCATTTTATTCATAAGTATACAATAGTTTGCAAAAAGGAGTGGGAGTACAGTATTATAAAGATGTGCTGTATTTCAATAGAAACAGAATCATATTCACAAAGCCTTTACCATTGTACTAAGACTGCACTATTTGTTTGTAAAACACAAAACAAACTGATAACGTTACAAAAATCAAAAGAAATGCCAACAAAGGTACATGCTGGGAGCTCTCAATTTAATCTTCTAAGTTACTTACTGGAAGATTTGTAACTGGTCTTAATATAAAACGGTGGTAAAGGCTTGGTGTATACGACCCAAATTGTCTTTGCAATATTTTACAAACATCTTAATAAAACAGTATTGCAGCCCTAAACTCTTAATATGTTATGTTCACAAGTAAATGTATTTTGTTATCATCTTTAATTTCAGGACACACACATAGTTTACTGTCTAGTGATGACCAGCTTCAACAACAAATTAACCCTTTCACCCACTGCCACCAAGAGTACCTGCAGGAGCTTGTTGTTATCAATGTTTTGCAAGCTACCACACATTCTGCAAGCAGTACATATATTTAACTTCCAATTGAATGTGAAACTTGTTTAATCTATTTATTCTCTTTCATGGTTCACTGGAAGAAATTGGTAGTTTTCTGCTTCTGAGTTCAAAGACAGGTTTGGAACCACACATAAGCCTACAGCATAAATATAAACCTGTTTCTTCCAAAACGAATCAAAGAAACCAACATGATGAAAATATGACCATGTACAGACATCCATATGCCATAATTTAAAAAAAATAATAATAATAACATACCGGTATACACCAAGATGCTGTACCGTACTGTTTATCTCATGGGGTCATTTAATAAAAAATAGTGCATTTATTCACTGTCATCAATATAGTCAAGATTTTTGTTTTTACACTGGTCTTTTTAAGTTACTTCCCTCAGCATCACAGTTTTGGAAGGAAATTGACATTCCACAATATAAACACATTCTAATTTGTTATATAATTAGAAAAATGTCGTGGAGTAACAGATTATTTTGATCTACATTTTTCAGTAATTTGTAACTGTAATGGTTCTTTTTCCAGACAGGTAATGCATTACATTTTCTGTTGTACCTGCCCACCAAGTGGGCATGGAGAGGCTTGTCAGCAGGGTACAAGGCTCACTTACTGTATCACTAGTCAGACTGAGGTCAAAGTAAGTTATAGTGACAGAGACAAATCCTAAACTACATGCTGTTCCATAGTAGCCCAGCGACAGATATTGCATTCAAATCAGCTGGCTGTTTCAGACCTAGATTTTCACTATCTGAAAAAAAGTTAAGGGGTTAGTGCTAATCTGGGTCTCTAAAACCAGATGAATGTTTTTTTTTAAAGTGTCAATGCTTTAAGATAATAAATACTTTCTGTGGATAATTTTACAATTAACAGAGGCCTAGCTATCTGGATAGTATAGTAGTAGTAAAGGGCAATTGTTTAGAATTTGATAAATTACACACTTAGGGAGAAACTTAGGCAGCAGTGTGGAGCAGTGGTTAGGGCTCTGGACTCTTGACCGGAGGGTCATGGGTTCAATCCCCGGTGGGGACACTGCTGCTGTACCCTTGAGCAAGGTACTTTACCTAGATTGCTCCAGTAAAAACCCAACTGTATAAATGGGTAATTGTATGTAAAAATAATGTGATATCTTGTAAGTCGCCCTGGATAAGGGCGTCTGCTAAGAAATAAATTATTATTATTATTATTAAACAGGTGTTTCAATCCGAGTTGATATGGGACAGAGGTAAATGATGGACGCCTTTGAAACAAGCATACAACATTCTCAAAAGCCAGTCCGTAAAAACATGAAATGGTTGTGTACCAAATAAAATCAGTTTTTTTTAAATTGTAAAACATGGCTCCTAGGCCTATTTGACTAGGCAGGCAAGAGGTGAGATTTGCTTCTCTTCACAAAAGAAACAATAAGCTCAAACAAGCTTTGGCAAACATCAAACTGACTCATGCCTGCTGTCTCGTGCTGTGGCAAAGGCAGTGGCAATGTGTTCCATGACACTCTGAATCTCTTTTAACTCTTCAAACGAGTCACAATCTCTTTGCTTATTCATCAAACACTTCTTCCTGAAAGGACAAACAATCAAAAATGTATCTAGGTAGTTCTATTATCTGAATGATTGCCACTTTATAGTTAAGTTTGTTGAATGTTAAATGGGTTGTGTGTATTGTGACTAATCAGTGCATCAAATCCCAGAATGTGACTGCCAGGAAATCAAGTACAGCTGCGTAAGTCCACAACCCTAGTGTTATGTTTATTACACTATATCATGTACTTGTGTTGCTTATGTAAGTACTGCAATAACATGCAAATGACTACTACATCTGGTAACAAATGTTGTTCATCAGGCCAATTCCTTGTGAAACGGTAATTAACCTAATAATACCATGTATTTACATGGCTAGTTATGTCTTGTAACATAAAGTGCTACTATAAATAAATAAATAAATAAATAATGAAAATACAATACATGTTTGATATAACTTCTAGCATACACATATATTAGTAAATCTAAAAGCTGGTGAATTCTACTACAGAACCAATACAAACAATTTTACATGGCCTTCTCTCTCGTGAATGGTGCTCATTGTCAAATCAGACACCTGGCAAATTCCCCATCTCAGTGCTGTTAATCAGACTAAAGCCAGACTTTGTTTTTCATTTACTTATGCTATACAGTGTGTGAAACACTTTTTAAATATACTGTTTCATTGCATGTTCTTTGTTGATTTTTTTTATAAATATGTAACAATACTGCCAATGTCTTTTCACATAAATATGTCTTCTCATATGGAAACATTTCCATGTGTTTGTTGATAGCAGAAATAATCTGAACAATTAATTACATTGAAACTACTTGTAGGACCCTGTAATGAATCATTCTGGTACTGTAATGAATCATTCTGGTGTCAAATTAATAATCCAAATTAACCCTCAATGTACTGAATTGTAGTTTGCACATGTTACAGGTCCTCGTGTAGACTATGGAGTCCTGTGGCAGATTAATTATCTGGATATAAGTTAAGAAAGACAGAGTCAGTATTGCTGCTTTCACTTCAGTGATCAGTAAAGTTCTGATTTAATTTTACAATTAAAAATAAAATGCACACAATTACAGAAAGGAAGAAGTGTGTTTGATTAGCATATACTTCAAAAGTAACCATTTGGTTTTCAATTTTAATAACTATTTATGCAACAACATTAGAATTCTTTTCACCCATACATTAAACATTTGACCCTGTAGTCCTCAGAAATATCCCATGTGGTTATGTGGTACTTAATATTTATTTTTATTAAGGAGCAATTTGACAATTACAGAATTGTTATGTTTTCAAAACAACATAATTTAAAGTTATTACTTAATAAAAAAAAGTGCATTAAACCTTAAATTTTGATATGATATGCCCAAAGTTTGAACAACCCCATAACGAACATTTATTGAGAGAATCCAATTCAGCTGTGTACAGGGTTTACAAAAAACATGTCAGCGCCCATCTTGTGGATGCTTAAATACAATAGTTGATTATTTTACAGTACTGTAATATACAGTATAAATAGTTTGGTTGAGATGTATGGGGTGCTTCTAATAAAAATGAATATAATAGCATGATCTCATTCTGTGACCTTATGTGTGGGTAGGGAAGAAGTCCTTGCTTCACACATCAAAAGACATCAGCAGGGGAGACTTCTGGCACAGCTATTTCTGACAGCTTTCACATCTTGTAATGAAAAAAATTAACACACTAATTAAACATATCCTTAAAAACACCCATCAGGAATTTACAGTAAATGCCTCTAGCACAGCGGTTCCCAGCCTTTTTCAATATAGGGACCACCTTGGTGCTTGGATTTTTCTCACAAACCACTCGCATTTTATCACAACAGCATTTTGAAACTAATTTGTATGGGTATATGCAGCGCTCCAGATAAGGTTTTGGGTCTGGGAGTAATTTAACCTTTAATTTTAACACTGAGAGAGCAAATGTATTTTCAGGGGTTAAAATGCTACATTACCTTGAAGTCATGAGTAATACTGTACAATCTTTACTGGTAATGGGGTAGGCAACCATTTTAACTGCAATGTTACTTTGAACTACTGTACAACCACACGTGTGTTTACAAGGTTCTTTATTGCCTCAGTGCATATTTTTCAAGGTATCACACGGACACTGCAATTTAATTATGGTTCTACTTTAACTTGAAATTCTTAAACTAAGTGAACATGTTAAAACTTCATTATAATGCCATACAGATAAATAAAATAAGGACATGCATTAATAAGTTATGAAATAGTTTGTTTAATATTATAGGCACCTTTTTTTAGCAGTTGCCTCTGATGATGGTTCCATTTGGATTTTTAGCTGAACTTGGGTGTTTACACTTCAACCTGTGTAGCTTTGATTTTTTTTTATTCTTACTGTGAATGGCTGCAAAGATAACAGGGCTAGCCAGAGATTTGATAATGTTTGTTTGGTTGGTCTTTCTTGTGTACAGTTTCCTGGTAACTGAAGACATTGTATTCTGGAGATGTAGTTGTTAGTGGACATTTTATGGGATGCGAGACAGGAGGCAGACAAGCTGTGCAGGAAAATTGTTATGCGTATTTTTACGCATTAAATTAAAATTTAGTGTGTATTTCATATTTTTTAATGCTTAAAAACAGCAGGTACGCATCTTATGTGGACCACTGTGTATATGTATAAGTACATGTAGAAAGTAAAGTATTTATATAACGTGTAACAGTTAGTATTTGTTTCACATAAGAAAGCTATTTCAGTTAATGGCGACTTTGAAGGTGATGGTTGATATTCCATCAAAGGGACCTGTAATATTAATTTATAAGCACACCCGTAATAAAAGAAAACAGCTAAAGGGGAAAAATGCAGACTACACACATATCTTATAATTACATAAAATGTGGTTAACCCTTTAAGGACCAAGCATTTTTCAATGGGATGCTCCCCCAGGACCAGTTTTTTTTTAGGCTGTAGTTGACTCTCTTCTTATAAACATTAACTAAAAATCTAATTTATACAGTAGCATTTTGGAATTGGTGTCCTTACAATATTTCCTGAAAGTTGTGTTGAAAAATATGAAAAATATTGATGTTCGGGCAAATTACGGGCAGCAGTGTGGAGTAGTGGTTAGGGCTCTGGACCGGAGGGTCGTGGGTTCAAATCCCGGTGGGGACACTGCTGCTGTACCCTTGAGCAAGGTACTTTACCTAGATTGCTCCAGTAAAAACCCAACTGTATAAATGGGTAATTGTATGTAAAAATAATGTGATATCTTGTAACAATTGTAAGTCGCCCTGGATAAGGGCATCTGCTAAGAAATAAATAATAATAATTGTTTCACCTGCGTGATTGCAATTATATAATACACATTTATTCTCAGGGTCTTTATAAGCAATAATGGACACTTGATAATTTCCTCAAAATAAATATTTTTAAATAAAATAATAGTTCCATTATTATCATTATTATGAGAAAAAATAGTATCAGCTTATATCAAGTCGTTTCTTGATATTTATAAATGTTGTAAAAACATATACATTAAAACACGAGACAGAATAAATGTTTGAATATAACAATAAGTTTAATACATTAGATTTACAGTGTTTTCTAGTTTTGTTTCTCTGTGCTGCTGAAAATGTCTCCATCCTTTAAAAATTAAATGACCGTCTCAGTGACATCACATGAAAAAACAAACAAGCATGGTATGCATGAACAAGCTATGCAAATTATGGTGGCCTAGCAAGTCAAAGAAATAAAGTACGTTTTTTATTGCATTCACCCGATCACGGGCCCAGAATGACACTTCAGTATGATCGTGTTTACACAATCACGAGCTGCTTGTTGTGTTGCTTAGAAATGCGTAACCTAATTTTGAGAGTTCTTTGCGGACCACCTGGAGTTTACTCACGGACCCATGTGGTCCGCAGACCATAGGTTGGAAACCACTGCTCTAGTACAATAGAAAACTACACCTTGGAGAACAGTTGCTTGTTCAATTTGTATATTCACTGCAGAACACAGAGGACTTCTAAGGCTATATACTGTATGTGCTGTATTGTAATGGGGGGATGTTACCTGGTGGGTCGTCACTGAATAAACAGACACAGAGCAGTGGGTGTTGACATGCCGCACAGACGCTCAAATTTAATAAACAACACAGGCCCTGATGCCAACAGTGGTAATCCTAATGCCAGATTTAATAAAGAAAAAAAAAACTAAGCTAATAAATACAAAAGTTTGCAACACAAGGCGAACGCTAGCCTCATTAAAAGAGACGTCTTGCTCAAGGAACCTACTACACTACATTACCCTCTCTCTACTGTTATGGGATTAAAATCCCCTAAACTAACCTAGTTATGTTACTGCCGGAGCCCCGGCATCCTCCTGGGGACTCCGACTCCTTCCGACGGCCCTGGCTGGGCAATGCCTTGTCGCAAGTGACCCTTAAACCCCTTCTCTCTTGTATAAGCTATTATTTCCTTTTGAATGGAGCCAAAGTAATTGGTCGTTCGATTGAACGAACTTAATTTCTCAGGAGGTTCCCCACTGATGGTGGAAATGATAATAAGGCTTGGGAAATACCTGAGTCTGTGTGATTATTCTTGATTAACTTGTCTGGCTTTGTGAAAATCTGTAAGCCAGTACATGAACAAGGCACTATAGGAGTTTATTCAATCTTATTTGCCCTCCTATTTGCCTCCCGTGATTCTACTAGAGAATTAAAGAAGTGCACGAATGTGACAGCCTTTAAAGGATCCATCTGGCAGTGGAAGGGTTTAGTGTAGTAATCCTTGGTTCTTTCCTCCTGGAGCAGACACTCTCCTCCTCGATGTAAATAAAGCTGCACACAGGCTCCCCGGGCACACCCCCTAGCCAATCAGCTGGGCACCGGTTGTGCTTTCCTGCTCAATTGGTTGCCTAGCAACGTGTCTCCTGTTACATCTCCCAACTGCTTTTACAAAGGCACACATCCAGCAGTGCAAATCATTTTGAAAGAATGTTTGGTAAACAAATTAGATTTGATGGTGTTGATATTTTGTTTTAGTTTTCAAAGGCGCATGACATGAAACAGGATTAATCATATGTGATTAATCTTTTGATTATTTTAGGGAAATACCATATTCATAAAATGAAATGGTTAAAATATAAACCAAACTTTACCTTATTTAAAAATAGTGGAGAATTACATCAAGATGCCAAAAAACAGAAAAGCAAATAAAAACATGTGCGATCAATAGTTTATTAGGGTTCTGCCTGTCACATGTATGAACAACAATAAATCTGTTTACTCTCTGGGCTAAAGCAAGCTACAACATTCCTTACTAAGACAGACGTGTGGGTAGTATAATACAAACATAAGTGATTTGTAACATGTGCCTAAAAAAAAACACTGGCAGAATAAAATGCTTCAATTTAATGATAAACTACAGTATGTTACAATGCAACACATTGAATGCCAACCATAAAAAAAAAGTTAAAGTACCATTAAAATGCTAATCTAGTCTTTGTACAGCATCAGTGAAATCCAAGAACAGCACTCATTTTATCTCCATCTCAAAATTAGCATAGAATTCAAGTCACATTTTTTGACATCTAAAAGTAAGGTGCACTACAGTAACCTTTGCCCAAGGCTAATAAAACCAGGAGACAATAGGCCTAGAACATGGGTTGCAGAGCTTGATTGGCAGGACTTTTTGTATAGCTTAGTCTGTCACCAATTTATTTCTAATAACTGTGAACTGTAGTCCTTGAGATGACAGAAAGAATGCAAGCAAAACTACCAACATGAATACTTTAAATATAATGGGCTGGAAATCAGTGAACCCTACTTATTGTTCTGTGTCACTTTGACACAAGATTAACATTCACAGTACATACAAGATCCTAAAGCTGAGACTCCTCCACTATTATTATTACCTTTTCAAACAATTCGAATTTTAAGCTATTATTGCTGAGGATGACAGAATCATTTTCCTTTTTTCCCCTTATTAAAAAGCTGTTAGAGGAAAGTAGTAATCGATTGGTATGTCTGAATATGTATGATGATGTGCATGTCAGAATACATGTGTAATTGTGTCAAATGATAGATTGAATGCATATTAAAATGACTATTCTATTTAAATAATCAGATGAGGTATTGTAAATGTTTCTTTTTTGATCTGTCGGTTTTAAGATTTTAGCCTCAAAAACATTAGAATAAAGGTCACGTTTTCATTTTAAGGAACTATAATGTACTGTACTAACATGTTAAGAAATGTTTCTCATTTTGTGTTAACAGTTAATATACAGTAACCAATTTAAAAACATACGTATAATAATATAAAATCCGCAAAACATTAGAACTGTAAACTTGGTTTCTTTTCTGGAAGGAGAATCCGCCCCTAACCAATACGTCATCAGCAAGCACATAAAGGCTCTGTGTGTTATTCTCCCATGTCGCTTCTTTTGTTTTGGCCTCTCAGTCACGTGCTGGGAGGCCGAAACGGGAGTTGACCGCTTAGAGCCTGGAGGAAGGGCTGCCCTCAGCCACAGATTCCCTGATGTTTCCCCCTACATAATTAAAAAAATTAAAAAATTAAAAATATGTGAGTAGGGTTTTTTTCCTTACCCTGAGTGCTGAGCGGTTTTTATTTAGTCCTGCGGGGTGCGTGGTCAGGCTGGCGAGGCTGAGCTCTTTCCGCCAGTGCATTCATGCTCTGGGGGACAGGCCATGTCTCAGCTGCTCATTTTCATACATTTTTCAATATTTGGGGGGTAGGTGGCAGCGCGCCACTGAGGTGTGAGTTATTCATTTATTATTATTTTCCATTCATGGTTTGACGGCCTCGTCTTTTTGGGGTGAGGTGGCCCATAGCCACTTCCTATCTGCAGCACTGGGATGCATGTAGCTGTTCAGTCTCCCTCGCGCAGGTAGCCGTCAAGCACCCACGGACAAGGCCTCAAGCCAAATTTATCTTTCACTCGGGCCCTGAGCGCCCATCACAGTCATCGGACCCTGCGCACCCATCACAGTTCATTAAATCATCTACAATTGCAATCAGTAAATCATTCATTCATTGCGGATTTGCCTTTAAACTCATGTAATCCCGTTTCAATGATATGAACAACTTGGAGTACATAATCTATAAGCAGGTTATGATGCTGACCTCTTTATGAGTTTGTAGGTTAGTAATATAGGTTACTATATTTTAACTAATGATTAACAAAAAATATCAACCTTTGTTATTATGTTAGTGGGCCCGTTGTTAAGAGTACCTCAAAAACGTTTAACATAAAATGAAGCACGACTAATGTATATTTTAACCAGAAGGGGAGGATATACATACACAGGAAATTAATTCAACATCAAAAATATACAAAACAATGTAATTGTCTAGTGGACTTCATGTACGAATTAACGCCGCACTCGAATTAACGCCTCACTCAGATATCAGCTTTTTAATAGATGCCCCCCCTAGAATAAACAGCGCTCTCAATAAAGAAATGTTAAGGTATTTTTTTTCTACCCCTGCTCAAAAAATAAATAAAGAAACACGCAACTCTGCCTATGTACATGACACCCCCGAAGAGACTGCAACCTCAATCCAGCATGTAATACAAACTAATGTACACCCACCTTAGTAAGCAAATGTTATTTTATAGTACAGTCCCGACAGACAACCCCAGATGAACTACTTACAGCAGTCCTTCACGTCCCTTTTTTTCCAGCAGAGTTCAGTGCAGCAGGGGATAAAACAAGGGCTGTCTGTTTACCTCGTCAGCTTGGATGGTGAAAACTTAAACTCAGAGGAACTTAGAGCTTTGCTGGTCACTCTAAGCGCTATCCGAAAGCTGGCTGAAGATATCTTCTTGTAGGGGGTTTAGTTGTTTTGTTTTTTATTCAATTGGAATTTTACTCAGTCCTGTACAATTATATATTTAAAAAAAAAACTTGCTTACTATCTATGAGAAGATTTAGTTTTGGTTTCTCTTACAGAGAAATTACAAACAAGCAGGTAAATTACAGTGAGAAAAATAAATAAATAACCGAGTAGGATATATTTTAGTTTTAACAGAAATAAAACCGATATTAAGAGGTAATATTTTTCCTTAAGAAAAACAACTGCATCACACTCAAATACCGTTCTCTCTCCTCTTCTTGTCCTGCCCCATAGCAACTTATACACACTCCTGATTCGTTAGTACAGTACTCCCCTGACCTCCCAACTCCCACCTAATAGGCTCTCGTTAACTGTCAGTAAATGTACTGTATTCAAGCCCCCAAAACATACAAGAGTATAATGCTGCAGATCGGAGCCTCTCATGGCGCCGTTTCTAAAATGCCTTTAATCATTTAATAAAATATTGCAGCGTTTGTAAAGCATAGTATTATTAATAAAGGCCGCCCTCGTATAATCACCGCCCTCGTTTAAGGGCAGCAGTCATTTTGATCATTTTAAAATAAATGCCGCGGCGCCAAATTGAAGTAATACGGTACCTGGAGGATATTGTTAAAAGTGCAGCTGGCAGGGCAGCTCACGAGTTTTCCCTTTAAAGAAAAGATATGACCAAGAATTATTAATGCATCAAAGCATTTGCTGGTTCTATATGTATGACATTAGAAATTAGCTGAGCTCCTCACTTACCTGTTCATGCATTTTAGTCAAAATGAAAGAGTCATTACCTTTGACAACTTTTCATTCATTCTTTGCAGCAAAGACATTTCCATGTGACATATTTATATTTACTAGCTTTTCTGCAAAATCTCATAAACAGATAAACTAACCAGCTCACTTGGCAGTAATGACTGCTTATTAGCAGTTCACTCAAGTAGAGAGCACAATGCTAGATCTTTTAAATTATATAAATTGATTGTCCATTAAGTCTGTATTGCAAAACTCATTATTTTGTTTTTTGTTTGTCTTCAGCCCACAAAGTATCTTCTAACTAGATATCTAATGTGATAGAAAGCATTAACATTTGGCTTGTTTTTTTTTTTAATCATTTTGAATTTACATCAAGTTGCACTGCTTCCAGAAAACTTTTTTTTTTTTTAGAATATAATGTTGTTGAGTGTCCCAAAAAACCAACCAAGCAAAAAAGATTCTACTAAAAAGTAAATTTCAATAGCTAGTCATATTTTTCTATCGACCATATTGATTATTATTATTATTATTATTATTATTATTATTATTATTATTATTATTATTATTAATAATTTATTTTACCTCTGATTTTCTCCACCAATTTGGAATGTCCAATTGTTTTTTCTCCTCACCGCAGCAATTACCCACACAGCTCAGGAGATCCGAAGGTTCAGTGGATGTCCTCTGATCCCACAACCAAGCCAGCTTCATCTTTTACACCCAGGAACTCGAGAGAGGATGTCAGCGAGCTACCGGCCTCTGGAGGACAAAAGCCAGCCCTGCAAGTGTCCACACTAAGTTTACTGTAGCGCCAGTGCGACTCTCTCTTCGAAATCCCCAGCGAAGTCCGGCAACTCCGCAAAGCCAGGACGCGCTGTATGACTCACACTGCACAGCACACAGCTGTGCTTTTACAAGGTGAGCCACTTGGGGACCCACAATGTTGATTAAACTTTGTTTATTGTTGTGCACATTTTTTGTAATGTTACATGCAATCAAAGGCTTTACTTAGTATCCTAAAAAGTACAATACAGTCTATGTGTCTGTGGCCAAGTGCCCACCACTGTGCGTATTTATGTGTTCTGTGTTGCGTGTGGAGTGTTAATGTTGGTGTATAGATATTGCTGCACAGGATATAAATGGGTCTGTGTAGCACAAGTGATATAAAATATATAGTTGCATTTAGGCACGGGGATTGCACAAACACTTCACGCGCATTTAAAGTATGTAATAGTATGTGAGCACAGGATCGCAGAAAAACACCAACAACAACAATTGCTATTGCGTGCTGGTAGAACCAGCACGATACTTGTTTGTTTATTTTGACTCACCGTGTTTGTTTGTCTGTTAGTCCACTATTTGTTTAGTGTTAGTCCGTTTTGTTTGTCTATTTATGGCCTCAAGTGCCGTGTGCTGTTTTTGTTTAAAACCTTTTATTTTGTTCATTATTAAACCGTGCAACAGCGCAATTCACATTTCACCTCGCAGTACTGTGTGTTTCTTCCGGGTCTGACGTCACCACTACAGCCTGCTTGTCACAGTGACCTCTTCCATTGACTGGTGCTGTTTCAGATAAGATAAGAATGACATCATAAACATGTCATGTTTTCCCAAATGCACTTATCTATTAGAAATATAGTTTCCCCATTCAAGGGAGAGATGCTCTACATTAAACACAGTCTGCAATAGTTCTTCAATTAACAGCTCAGCCTCAAGCCACATTTATTGTGCGCATGCTTTTTTCTTAGTTTTAAACTCTCCTAGGTGTTATTATATATGAACATTTATATTTTCATATGGTAATCATCCAACACAATAGGGAAGTCAATTGAAATACAATTGTAAGACTACCTCCTGCATAAAACCATATGATGTGTCATTAATCTAGAATGATGATTAATGGTGTAGCTGCATGATGTTTTATATTAACTCAGCAGATCCCACAAATTAAGGATGTCGAAGAAGTAAGTGATGATTTGTCATGAGTTTTATCTTCCCCATATGGTTCTCTCAAATGTTATCAAGCAAATACATTATCTTACTGTTTCAACAACATCTACCTTGAAATTCTGGAAAGATTTTTGCATAAAATTGATCTGAGATACAACATGACTAACCAGCCACAGGTCTTTTGGCATAGTTGTACTGGATATATGACATACGTCAAGCACTGGTGCATCAGTTGCTCATGTTTTCATACACCGATATTTGTTCCCATTGTTTTCAGTGTACGTGAGCATTCTTAGCATCTAATTATTTTTTTAAAAACTAAAATGACAACCCTCATGTATTAAATTGGAACTGTAGATTGTGTATGCAGAAACTGCACTGACAGTAACAAAACTGACACATGCATTTGTTATACACATGTTGTCATCACTTTACATAATAATTAAGACGGGGTAAATATGGTGTTAAAATAGCAAATTCACCTTGTGGGGGGTGTGCCATTTAACGTGGTATAAAAACACATGTTTTCAAGTGTTGTAGAAACTGGTAATCCAGAAAAGGTAATCCGTGACTATAAAGCCTTCTCTCCATTCATTTAATTAAAAAAAAAAAAAAAAAAAAAAAAAACATGCAAAGTCTACACGTTCCAAAAGTGTAATTATTTCCTCTTTATTATGTCTTTTTTGTTTTCATTCTAGAACTTTTGATTTGATCCCCCATAAGTAATTATTTAAAGTTGCTGTATACACCATGTTTTTATCCTGTAAAAAGTTCAGTTTGTGTAAACTCAATAACAGAGAGAGAAATTCAATTCAATGAATGCGGTTTATCTGTACTGGTAACACAGATTTGGCAATGGATTTTGTTGAATACATGTAATAATATTGCGTGGAGGAAGATTTTGTTAATATGTGTTCATTTACAGTCGCTTACTCTCTGTTTTTAAGTTTTTACAAAGTAAAACACATAACAACAACAATTAAATTGTTTATTTCCTGACTAAACAATAGTAATTTTATTTCCTGACTAAACAATAGTAATTTTAATAAGCTAAGTAACATAACATAATATTAAATAAAATGTTGTGCTGAAATATAAAAGCATAAATGAGTGATTAGATATATAGTATCTTTGCTGCCTCATTTACGATGAGATGAACAGAGTCTTTGCTGATTCGTTTTAACCTAATAACTGGTCCCAGAAGATATGCCTCACAAGTTTTGACAATATAATGTATGTGGCTAAAAATACATTAGTGTTGGAAAGCTAGAAGAACCAGACCTTAGTTTGATTGGTTGATCACACTGTAAGGATGGGATCAGGATCCTTCCAATCCAAATCAATTCCCATGTGTAACACTTAAAGAAGACATCATCTAGGATGTAAAGTCACTTTGAAGCATCAAGGTCCGACAACCATTTCAGTTCTACATGAAAATGTAAATCATGTTGATTAAGATCTCTACAGAACTGACTGCTAAACACCAGTATACACCCGATACTTGATGAGATAACTGCAAATGCATTGAAGTGCAACTTTATTAAAATTGTATGTGAATAAAAGATTATACTGTAGGTAATGATTTTCTTTGGTTTCATACATTCTATAATCTTATTAAGTATAAATGTGCTCTTTTTACTGATGAGCTCCGCTGAGTTGAGAATTATTAAGTATAATGGAGGTACAGTAGGATGCATTTGGGGTTGCAGTTGTTTAGAGCTTTTAAAACTTTTTAACTTTTTCTTTTAGGAAAAGTATGCACTTTGAATACAGTAATGATTATCTATATTACTTGTTTATAACAATCCACTGCAAATGCTGGTGGGTAAGTATGTACTTACTTGGGTCATACAAATAGAACAATAATCATTGATATGGTGTACAGGCTTATAACAATTTGATTAGCTGAGCTCATCAGTTTCACTTTAAAACACATCAGTAATATACTGTATTAGAATGCATGATTCATGTGTAATACAGTTCATTATGTTGTGCTAAACTGAACACTAATGACTCCATTAATAAAATATTAATTATAATAATCTGTTTTACATTTCATATGTTTTTTGTTATATCTGAGGAAAGCTGATTCATTATAAATTCACATTTAATGTATTTTGAAATGACCTTAATTTATATGTAATTATTAAAGCTTATTCTAAAGTGCTAATGGGTAAAGACCCTACAATCAAGTGACAATAACAACAACAACAATACATTCCAGAAATGGTTTGTTTATGATTATTTAAAAAATGGAACTTTGTGTCAAAACACAAAAATCATTTTTGTAATAAATATGCGCATCATCCATGCATTACAAAATACACTTAGCGCTGCAAAGCCTTTTGACAAGGTTCACCTCACACTCTCAAGACTGACACAACTTTTATTCCCCGAAGGTTTATACATTATAAATATCCCCCCCCATCAATCACCTTCTCTTCGGATGTATGGTTTTATAAGGGCAGCCTAAACAAATCAAAGAGATCCCATAACTTCACGCTAAACTACTGGAAATCTGCTTTCAATCTGTAGAGTGGAAATGTATTGGTAATCACATGAGAGAACTGCGAGTAAACTAAAAAAGATACACCGACTTAAAGCAAAAAACTAAAGAAAAATAAGCATTGGCTTAAAAATATGCTTGGGTGTCTCTGGATGCCGATTTAACTCCTCTGGAAATAAAAGTGACAGGCCAATCTGGATTCCTATAAGATATTATTATATACGATAGTGTAGTATTTTAGTGTATCTTAATATTTATAATAATTGTAATGGAAATAACATACACTGTAAACAAATGGTGTGGAATCACAGAAAAATGCAGCACTGTAACAGCTACTTAAATTTGCTGATAAAACCTTAGCCTCAAAAGATACTGTATGTGATCACCTGATTGCAGATTCCAATTATGGTCTAAGCTCCTTGTATAATTCTGATATTGCCTGCAGTGTGAGGTGAAACCTTTGAACTAACATTTTATCTGGGAATGGCAAAATGTATTCTGATATGGGGTGGAAAGGCTTTCCCTTGCCTAATTCCTGCTCTCTGACGCTTATGTATATCTTCCTACTGCTCCCGTGTATAAGAATGGGGTTAATAACGCTCCATTGAGAAGGTGCTAACAAATGTCTTACAACTGTGTGGATTGCAAGGATTATATAATTAACAGGGGAATGTCCCAATTGCATTCATAAAGCACTACTAAGAAAATGTGTTAACAGCACTAATTCAAGCGCACAGGCTGACCTTCGTGGGTAAGATCATTTACTGAAGAAGGATATTAACACTAATATTAAGTCAGAAATGGTACCAACTCCAGCAAAAACTGTTTGTGACTTGGGCCCTTAGTCTCTATTTAAACAGTATAATTATAAATTTACTCTGAGGCTAACAGCATGTACGGCAGTCGTGTAAAAACATCTGTTTTGGGGCAGTTCTGGGATGTTTTTGTGTTGTTATGTATTGTGTTATTTTATTAGTTAGTTAGTTGTGTATTTTAAATGTTTATAATTCTTCATTTGCTTTTACATGTCTGCCGTATCTTTTTATGTGCCATCTCTCTCTCTCTGTATCCTTATTTTTTCTTCTTATACAATTATCTGATGCTCGATCAAATTCTCTTCTGTAAATATTACTTTATTTGTATTATTTTCTGTTTTTGTGTTTGTCCAGGGACTGCCTATGAAAATGAGCTCATAGCTAAATCTGGGCACAATGCATCTTATGACATGAAATGATTTTAAGATTTTGCTGTTAACTTACAAGGCCCTGAATGGATTAGCACCTAGTTATTTGCAGGAGTTACTGACCCCGTATCTTCCAAACCACACTCTGAGATCACAGGATGCGAGGTTGCTGGTTATTCATAGGGTCAACAAAAGAAACACTGGAGGTAGGGCTTTTTCGTGTAGAGCTCCTAAATTATGGAATCCTCTGCCTTTGTTTGTCAGGGGAGCTGGGACTGCTACACACTTTTATAAAATGGCTTTCTTATCTTAGTGGGTTTTAATGTAACTTTAAAATTGCTGCTTTTGTAATGTGTATACTGTTTTTTTTTTTAAATATGTTGTTTAAATGGTCTGATTATAGCAGATGTATGTGTGGCATGCTATACAAATGTATTGTGGTTTATTCTTTTTTCTGCTGTGTACTGTACAGTGCTTTGCGATACTTTTGTATAAAAAGCACTATATAAATGCAATAAATAAATAAATAAATACATAAACAAATGTTAAAAATTGTACGGTGTCCCTGTCAAATAAATACATAAATAAAAAATAAAAATAAAAAACATGTTGTTTCTAACTGAGAAGATACATAATCACACTACAAATTTAATATATTTGAATACATTTATAACCAGTGTTTTTTGTGCATTGTATTTGGTGGGGTAATAAATCAATGACCATGGTTATAACTAAGCTAAGCACCAACTAAGACGTAGCTTTACAGTAAACTAATGTGATCCATATGTGTCTCCATCCATTTACGTTTCCTTCCATATGATGATGTAGCTATCCTTCTGTCTGGTGTTAATGGCTGAAGTGTAATGCTGGCTCCAAGGATCAGCTTATTTTGCCTCCCTGGCGCATCAGCACACACAACGGCTGCGATGCTGGCTCCGGGGATCAACCACAGTGCAGCCTCCCCAGCACATCAGCATGACAACTGTCTGGATTGAGCTAAGTAGGGTACATCTCTGGGGTCTTCAAGTGGGCACCTTCCATCCTCAGTGTTTCGTCGACTAGCCCACGACACCTCAAGAGGGCTCGACGGTGATTCTGGCGTCCCAGCATCACCCTCCTCCGTCCCCTACTCAACTCAGCCCAGCTTACTTACCTGTACATCAGCGTTTCTTTCTTTCTATTGTGCTTGAGATCCAGCCAGAATCTTTCCGTCTCAACCACAGCCAGTTGCTGCTACAGATAAGTTCTTCACTGTGCGACGCAACTCTTGGCCACTGAATCCGACATCTCTGAGAAACCGGGTTGTAGAGTGTGCCACAAATCCTCGACAACCCACTTCCACTGGGTAAACCCGGACTCTCCATCCTCGCTGTTCCGCTTCAGTGGCTAGTTGAGCATACCGCAGTTTTTTCCTCTCATACGTCTCATCTACAGCATCCTCCCATGGCACTGTTAACTCTACCAGGTGAACAAGGCGTGCTGATCCAGACCACAAGACAATATCTGGTCGAAGGTTAGTGGTGGCAATCTCAGGTGGAAAAATAAGCCATTGACCAACATCTGCCAGCATTTTCCAGTCTCTAGCAGCTTCCAGTTGTCCTTTTGTGTTAATGTTTTGATGGAACAGGTGGCAACTTATTGGTCATGTTACACTTGTCTTCCAATGCTAAGGCCAATGGTCCAATGGTCATGGCGCCAAGTAAACCGTCCTTGGCTAAGAGCCACCTTACATCCTGTCAAAATGTGCCTTAATGTTGCAGGTGATCCTCTCCTACCCAGAGGTTTAGGTTCTGTGGTGATGGGAGAACATCATATGTTGACCTGATGAGGAAACTGATCCTGCTCTGTCCCATTGACCATACGTCTTGCCAGCCAATCTTGCGTTGTTCCACACTCTCCCATCTCATCCATTCTCCCTGCTTGGCCTGGGAAATGGCCTTTATACACCTCATCCTCGCCTCCTGCTTTTGCACCTCGTTGACTACCAGCTTCCTCCTTTGAGCTGGGGCTGCCTTGTGCCATGTAGGAGGAGCTGAACTGAGACCAAGACCCCCTCTTCCATGCTGAACTTGCCCCATGATATCACCAATTCGAAGGGCAGCCTTTGCATCTTCCACAGCTTTCTTTGCCGCCCACTTTCTTCCAGTTTTCAACACAGGTGCTGCCTCCCTTACGCATTTGCCGCGAGACTCTACTAATGTCATTTCCAGTCTGACCTTGGCGCACTTAAACTCCTCGGTTAGAGCGGAGACTGGTAGCTGCAGTATTCCTTTACCATAAAGTCCCACTCTGCTGAGGCAGCGTGGAACTCCCAACCATTTCCTGATGTATGAACTGATTAAAGCTTCCAGCTTCTCTACTGTTGTCAAAGAAACCTCATACACAGTCAGTGGCCACAGCAACCTTGGCAGTAGACCAAACTAAAAGCACCAGAGTTTTAGTTTGCCTGGTAGAGCACAGCTGTCTATGCTCTTCAACCCTTCCACTGCTTGTTGTCTAACTTCTCCCACACGAACTGTGTCCTTTAGATCTCCGTCGTACCATCTCCCAAGACTCTTCACTGGCTTCTCAGACACTGTTGGTATTGCCTCACCATTAATGAAGAATGTTTTATCTACTACTTTGCCTTTAATTATAGAGATGCTCCTTGATTTAGTGGGCTTGAATTGCATTCGTGCCCATTCAATGTTATTGGTTAATTTGCCCAATAACCGATTAGTGCAGGCTACTGTTATAGTCTTGATTGTCATGTCATCCATGTATGCTCGAATTGGTGGTAGTCGCATTCCAGAAGCCAAGCGCTCTCCTCCTACTACCCATTTTGATGCCCTAAATATTACTTCCATTGCCATGGTAAAAGCCAGTGGAGAAATGGTGCATCCTGCCATTATTCCAACTTCTAGGCATTGCCATGTAGTGCTGAATTCTTAAGTTGAAAAACTAAATTGCAAATCTCCAAAAGTAGGCTTTCACTAAATTTGTTATTGTCATCGGTACACTGAAAAAATCAAATGCTGCCCAAAGAAGTTTATGTGGCACTGAACCATATGCATTAGCCAAATCCAGGAATGTCACATGGAGCTCCTTCCTCTCCTTTTTAGCTGATTGAATTTGTTGCCAGATCACATTGATGTGTTCTAAGCATCCTGGGAAACCTGGAATGCCCGCTTTTTGTATTGAAGTGTCAATGAAGCAGTTCTTTAATAGGTAAATTGACAATCTCTGGGCAATAATGCACATATAGTGAAGCAAAAATGTAACTTTCTGTGAATTAACCATGAATAAAGCTCCATGCATTCAGCGTTATATTTTTTACAAAAAAAGACAGTTTTTAAACTGTAAATAGCCTGGCTAAATGGCGTTCGGAAGTTCAGTTCGAAGCGACAAGCACACCAAGTGGGAGAAGGAGAGCGGGTCGGGAGAGGGGAGGAGGGAATGGGCTCACCCCAGGTTCAGATGCCGGAGCGGGGCAGAAGCGAAGCTGAAGCATCTCGTCACTCGGACAAAGCTCCTCTCGCAGCAAAAAAGTAAATATATTAGGAAAGATAACTTTATTTACTTATAAAACAAATGCTGAATAAGATGTCTGTGTTATAAGTGCCAGTGCGGCTTTACTTCAGTTCGGGTACTGTATTTATTGTAGAAATATTGCATGAATCATTGATGATGTCATATGTGATGTCAAGTGTGACAGGAAACATACACATAAGAGTGCAAAGTTAAGGGTGCATGGCTACCTTAACTTGCAATTTCCTAACCTTTTGGACATTTGCAAACAAACCTTAATGTTACTTTAACAAAGTTTTTGCCATTGTATTTACATAGTTTTGCAGAAGGTATCTTGGAAAATCAAACAACCAACAAGAAGTATGTAAAGATTTTTTTTAAAAGCCAGGTTTATTGAGGCAAAATCAAATGTTGTTAATCCCTGCCCCTGAGGCTAAAGGAGGGGGGAAAGCAAAGTCTGTCCCTGGAGTCCCCAGCAACGGCTGCCCTGGTGGGGACAGCAAGGACTGTGCCTGAGGCTGGAGAGGTGGGGACAGCAACCGCTGCTTTGGAGGCTGAAGAGGTGGAAGCAGCAACGGCTGTACGTGAGGCTGGAGAGGTGGGGAAAGCAACATCTGTACCTGAGGCTGCAGATGTGGCAACAGCAATGGCTGTACCTGAGGCTGGAGAGGTGGGGACAGCAACGGCTGCCTTGGAGGCTGAAGAGGTGGAAGCAGCAATGGCTGTACCTGAGGTTGGAGAGGTCGGGACAGCAACGGCTCTATCTGAGGCTGGAAAGATGGGGAAAGCAAAGGGGAAAGCAAGGGCTGTACCTGAGGCTGAAGAGCTGGTGACATTATTTGAACAGTACTGCTGGGGAGCAGTTATTCTTCATGTTGTGTGGCTCTGTCCACTCTCTCTAGAAAGATCTTGTAAGAATCCTGCAGGTTTTTAGGCAGAAGGATGCGTTGTGTGCAATTTAATGTATTGATGCCATATTGGATTTGCCGTTGCTTCTTCTCTCTTCTATCTGTCAGGCGCATCTTTTCTTGTCATGTCTTGTCTTACCTGAATTAGATAGGAGATATTTGGATCAACCACCAATGGAAAAAAGGTTTCTGAAATGTAATAAATAGAATTCTGTATAGTGATTTGGATATCTGAAAATGTATATAATAATCTGTGATATACTAAGAGTATTTATTAAAAATGAAATAATAACAATAACAGGTTACATACATTTCTAAATTGAATTGCCCAAAAGTTTACTTGAAATACTTTAATGTATTGTCTTGACGAGTTTTACACATAAACAATTACAGTACGAATATTAGCAGTTCTTTAATAGGTAAATTGACAATCTCTGGGCAATAATGCACATATAGTGAAGCAAAAATGTAACTTTCTGTGAATTAACCATGAATAAAGCTCCATGCATTCAGCGTTATATTTTTTACAAAAAAAGACAGTTTTTAAACTGTAAATAGCCTGGCTAAATGGCGTTCGGAAGTTCAGTTCGAAGCGACAAGCACACCAAGTGGGAGAAGGAGAGCGGGTCGGGAGAGGGGAGGAGGGAATGGGCTCACCCCAGGTTCAGATGCCGGAGCGGGGCAGAAGCGAAGCTGAAGCATCTCGTCACTCGGACAAAGCTCCTCTCGCAGCAAAAAAGTAAATATATTAGGAAAGATAACTTTATTTACTTATAAAACAAATGCTGAATAAGATGTCTGTGTTATAAGTGCCAGTGCGGCTTTACTTCAGTTCGGGTACTGTATTTATTGTAGAAATATTGCATGAATCATTGATGATGTCATATGTGATGTCAAGTGTGACAGGAAACATACACATAAGAGTGCAAAGTTAAGGGTGCATGGCTACCTTAACTTGCAATTTCCTAACCTTTTGGACATTTGCAAACAAACCTTAATGTTACTTTAACAAAGTTTTTGCCATTGTATTTACATAGTTTTGCAGAAGGTATCTTGGAAAATCAAACAACCAACAAGAAGTATGTAAAGATTTTTTTTAAAAGCCAGGTTTATTGAGGCAAAATCAAATGTTGTTAATCCCTGCCCCTGAGGCTAAAGGAGGGGGGAAAGCAAAGTCTGTCCCTGGAGTTCTTGTTCTTCATGTTGTGTGGCTCTGTCCACTCTCTCTAGAAAGATCTTGTAAGAATCCTGCAGGTTTTTAGGCAGAAGGATGCGTTGTGTGCAATTTAATGTATTGATGCCATATTGGATTTGCCGTTGCTTCTTCTCTCTTCTATCTGTCAGGCGCATCTTTTCTTGTCATGTCTTGTCTTACCTGAATTAGATAGGAGATATTTGGATCAACCACCAATGGAAAAAAGGTTTCTGAAATGTAATAAATAGAATTCTGTATAGTGATTTGGATATCTGAAAATGTATATAATAATCTGTGATATACTAAGAGTATTTATTAAAAATGAAATAATAACAATAACAGGTTACATACATTTCTAAATTGAATTGCCCAAAAGTTTACTTGAAATACTTTAATGTATTGTCTTGACGAGTTTTACACATAAACAATTACAGTACGAATATTACTACCGTTGTATTGTCACTATTAATAATATACTGTATTGTAATGTAAGATCATAACCATTTACAGTATTGCGTTTACAAGTATTGACAGACTTCTTTCTTTTTTCGTATCCAGCAGGCAGTATGTATTTATTTTATGTGAATCAATGTGTTCCTCGACGAACAAGAGTTTTGTTCAAGCCGGGCCATGTAAAGCTGTCAGTCAGATCATTAGTTTAACAAAGCAAATTACAACTTTGATAGAAACAAACAATCACAAACCCAATAACAACGATCTTCAATAAACAAAAAGCAATTGGAGTTTAAAGTAGGAGGTGTCATAACAAATACATTGTAGTCTTTATTATTTTTGATCCATTTGGTAGACACCTTTATCCGAGGCTTACAATTTATTATTTAACCAGTGCTTAATTTGTGCCAAGGCTCTCCAGGCCTGAGCCATGGCACCTCTTGGTTTCCCCCTTTAGTTATGAAAGTTGTCCCCCCCCCCCCCCCCCCGGTGAGCAACAATATAACCCAGCTAACAGGGTAATACTGTGTTTCACTTGTTCGTTTCTCTGACCACTGACGCTGTGTGTGTGTGTGGAATGGAACACTGACAGTTTTGATTAACTATAAATACCCCGTTGCACATCTACACTCCCGGGACTATGTGTATGCCAAGTGTGGTTCCTTAATTAGCAGTAGTTTTTGAGATACAGGTGTATACAAAGGCGTCTTAATTTTTCTTTTTTTAAAAAAACAGCTGTTTTTATCACCACGCTGTATGTCAAAAAGTATTTCACCAAATGATACCCCGTTCACAGGGTTTGTTGAGCCTGTCAATCCAACCACACACACAAATTTTCATGCTCTCTCTCTCTCTCTCTCTCTCTCTCTCTCTTTCTCTCTCTCTCTCTCTCTATATATATATATATATATATATAAAGAGAGAGAGAGAGAGAGATGGATTTCCACATCAAATTCTACCTTGAAAAATGAAAACAGAAGGAGTCACATGATGCAGAAAGTCAGACGGACGTGAGACGACAGCGCGCCGCTCAGTATTTTATAATATAATACTTCTTGGTCAAAAGTACATTTTGTGTGCGATAGAACATGAATACACCAGCTTCAACCAAATAGAAAGAAAAAGGAACAACTCCAGTAGCTCTGAGGAAGCGCCTTACACAGAACAGGATATCAGTCAAACCACTATTTTGAATGAACTACAGACTAGCAAAGAACTTCTTCAAAACCTGCTTGAAAATAATACAAAAACACAAGAGAAAATATCAAATCTGGAAGAGAGGATAACTGAGACGGAAACTCGTATTTCTTCCATAGAAGACATTAACAACACCACAATGCATGACACCACGGAAAATACAAAAGAAATACAGAGACTGAGAGATAAAATAATAGACCAAGAGAACCGTAATAGAAGAAACAATATCATAATTATTGGTGTGCCTGAAAAAACAGAGACAGCAAATTTGGTGGACTTTGCTTATGAACTACTTTGTGAAATTTGTGGGAAGGATAAACTTGAGAGACAACGTCAACTTGAAATTGAACGTGCACATCGTACACTGAAACCAAGGCCTGCTCCAGGAGAGAGACCCCGCGCACTTATTATTCGGTTTCTGAGGTACCAGGATAAACAACTAGTGATGGAACTTTCTAGACTGGTGGCAAATTAACTGCAATATCAAGGGCATTGCATCAGCATTTATCCAGACTTCTCACCATAGTTACAGGAAAAAAGGAAAAATGATTTGATTCGAAAATATCTGCGTGGCAAGAATATACGGTATGGAACTGTGTATCCAGCACCCTTCAAGCTTACTTTTAAAAACTCCACATATTTATTTCGCTCTGTGGATGAAACGTCAGCCTTCATGAAAAGCAAGTTCCCAGATTTTGTTGAACCAACGAAGAAAATGGACCATTAAAAAACGAGACGGGACAGTTCAACGCCCCCATTATCACAAGGTATACTATTTCGATAGATATGCACATATAGACAACTATCAAAAATACGATGGAAAAAGAAGCATAGTAATGAAATTAACCTGTTTGTGTGTAACTTAATTTTAGGGAGACTTCATTTAACTTAGCTGCTGTATGAATGAAAATATATGCGTGTATGTATGTATTTGTATGTTGTGTACAAACAATAACATTAATAACTAGTAGCTATATCAATGTGTCATGTGTATCTGTGTAGGCCTACGTCAGTTTATGAATTTATAACTACACAGACATTTAAATACATTCTTGTAAGATTAACATTATTACTAAGCTCACTCTTTCACTCCGAATGTTTTATTGCAAACTAATGTATTTAGTTAATATATTATTTATTTTACTGAGCAGGAGTTTTTCTTCTGACTGAAAGACTCAGAGTGTGTTATGAGTTGTTTTCGATGGGTGTTTAGATGTTGGTTAACACCCTCAGTGGATACTTTTTCTCTCAACGTTTTTTGTTTTATTCTTACTAGTTCTTTGTTTATGTAATATTCAAACGCTGTTTGAAAATGTTACCTAACGGAAATCAACACAGACTAAAGGTGGTATCGTGGAATGTAAAGGGATTTAATCACCCTATTAAACGACATGAAATATTGTCCTGCTTAAAAATATTAAAATGTGATGTAGCATTGCTACAGGAAACTCACTTGTTAGAAGCTGAGATGAAGAAACTAAAAAGGAGTTGGGTAGGCCATGTTTTCTATTCCATATATAACTCAAAATCCAGGGGAGTTGCTATATTAATTAATAAAAAACTAAACTTTACATGTATTGACAAGTTGCAAGATACAACTAAAATAAATTTAGGTAACCAAATGTTTATTTTATCAAGTATATATGCCCCTAATTATAACCAGCAAGAATTCTATAAATCTCTAATGCAAAAACTAAATCCATGTAGAGATCTCCCATAGATAGTTGAAGCGGACTTTAATGCTACCATGGATGACATTCTTGACCGTACATCAAAAGATATAGGTGGATTTAAGGGAGTATCATCAACTGTAAATAATGTAATTACTGAATGTGGTTTAGCGGATATATGGAGGTTATTAAACCCCACAGAAAAAGACAATTCTTTTTTCTCAGATGCACAAAAAACTTTTTCCAGAATTGTTTATATATTTATATCAAAATGTATTGTTGCAAATGCACTAGATACGGCTATTGATACTATTCAAGTTTCTGATCACGCCCGTCACACTCTTACTTGATTTTGATAATATACCTATTAAAAAAGAAAGAACATGGAGGTTTAATAATTCATTAATTAGAGACACAAAATTTAAAGACTACATTCAGTCAGCGATTAAATAATATTTTTATATTAACAGTAATGGTGAAACAAATCCAAATGTTGTATGGGACGCCTTTAAAGCTTATATCAGAGGTAAAATAATTTCTTATGCTAATCCTTGAAAAAAGTATCAAAGAAACTGAGGCTAAATATATTATAGATCTGGATAAGGGCGTCTGCTAATAAATAAATAATAATAATAATCCAACACCATCAAATGACACTTTACTTATTCGACTTAAATTTCAACTAAACAACATACTCACAGAAAAAACAGTTTTTCACTTGAATAGAATAAAAAGGCTATATTATGAACAAGGTGACAAATCTGGCAAAGTTCTGGCAAATTCACTCAAAAAGCTTAGTGAGTCTAGATGTATAGCAGCTATTAAAAACCGAGATGACCAAGTAATTACTAATCCTGAAGAAATTAATAAAGAATTTATACTATTTTATAAGAAACTCTATTCTGCAAATAACATTAATGATAAAATGTGTATCGATTCATTTCTGAATAAAGCTAAACTTAAAGAATTAACAGAAGACCAAGCTAATTGTCTTGAAAACCCAATTTCTTTGGAAGACGTGTTGAGGGCTATTGACAAACTCCCATGCAATAAAACTCCTGCAGCAGATGGGATATCAGCAGAATTTTATAAACTTAACAAGGACTAGTTAATGTTTTTCAATATGCATTTGCTACCCAGCAATTACCACAATCTATGAATTTATCTCATATTACATTAATTCATAAGGAATAAAAGGACCCCCTATGCTGCTCTAATTATCGTCCAATAGCACTAATCCAAACCGATTGTAAAATATTACCCTTCATTCTAGCTCAACGTTTGTCCAGTGTAATGGAAGAAATTATTCATCCGGACCAAAAGGGCTTCATGAAAAAAAGATTTTCGTCAGATAATGTTTTACAACTTATAACTGTTTTAGAAGCTTTCAAAGATCAAGGTCAACAAGCTTTAGTAATACCTCTAGATGCGGATAAAGCCTTCAATAGGGTGGAATGGAATTTCTTATATGCAGTGTTAGATCATATGGGTTTTAAAGGCAACTTTATAAATTGGATATCCACATTATATAAAAGTCCAATCGCTTCTGTATACACTGGTACGGTTTTATCAAAGCCCTTTAATATTTCATGTGGAATGCGTCAGGGATGTCCACATTCACCATTATTATTTAATTTAGTAATAGAATGTCTGGCAGCATATATACAAAATGACGAGTCTATAACTGGTTTAACAATTAAAGAAAATAAGTCAAAGGTTCTGCTATATGCAGATGATTTATTAGTTACACTAAACAACTCAACAAATTCCCTTCCTAGCCTTATGAAAGCCATTGAAGATTTTGGCTACATATCTGGTTACGTGGTTAACTGGTCCAAATCTCAAGCATTACCAATCTCAAAAGATTGTTTTCCATCTCTTTTTTAGAGATTATCAGTTTCAATGGCCACAAAAAGGTATTAAATACCTTGGCTTAACAATTAACCAAATTTATGAAACAATGTATGATTTAAATTGTAAACCACTTTTAGAGAAAATTAAATTTAAAGTAGATAATTGGAAAATACTTCCAATATCTTTTTGGGGTAAAATTGAAGTAATCAAAATGATGGTCCATCCTTTGATAGCATATACAATGTCTATGTTGCCTATAATTCTACCTGGTTCCTTTATAAAGGATATTTCTAAGTTATACTCTAATTTTATATGGAATGGTAAGAAGGCTTGTTTTAAAATATCAGCTTTAATACTTTCACATACTAATGGGGGGTATTGTTACCCAATACTAAAAATTATTACGTGGCATATCACTTTAGATCATTAAGATTCTGGTTTTCTTTCATTCCTAACCCTCCTTTATGACATTATATTTTCTCAATCTTAACATGTTTGTTAAATGATTCAAAACCATTCTACTACCATTCAGATTTATGGTATAACCACAAAGTACAGTATAATAAGAAAATGCTCTATGAAGAGTCATGGGCTAAAGCAGGAATTAATTGTTATGGTGATTTATTTTATAAAGGACAATTTATAAGTTATAGAATGTTCAAAAATATTTTGGGTTTAACACAAGAAAATATGAACATTTTTAGTAAACTTAAGCTTGCTCTCAAGCAATTGAAGTGTATGGGTCCAAGCTTCATTGAACCCAAATTAACACAAACTGAAACTTATCTTCTTAATATTAAGTCATCTCAGAAATTTTATACATTTATATTGCTTCTTACTAACATAAAAAAATTACTCCATTAAAAATAAATGGGAGAAAGATATGAGGGTTGAAATCTCTCAGGAAGCTTGGAACCATATCAATTCTAATGTTAAAATTTGTTCAATCAATGCTAAGATTCGCTCCATTCAATTCAAAATTATAAATCGCTGCCATTATACACCATATAAACTATACAGATCAAACCTAAAACAGAACTCAAACTGTTGGAGATGTGAAAGTGAAGATGGAACATTAATACATATGCTTTGGGAATGCAGAAAATTACAAAGTTTCTGGCCAAAAGTAAAACACTCTATATCAGATATCCTGGGATTACATTTAAGAAATGATCCTCAACAAATTATTCTGGGGGAATTATCATCTTTACTGACCACTGCTAAACGCTGCATCCTAATAAACTGGAAGGATATCAATCCACCTTCATTTGAGTTCTGGAGACAGACTTCTATAGAATATTTAGAATATGAGAGAAATTATTATTATAAATTACAGAAATCTGATGTATTCTTAAAATTTTGGAGCGAAGCTTTAAGCCTATTGATAGAAACATCGGTAGCACTTTAGATTACAGTGCACGAATAACCAGGTAATTACCACGTAATTTCATGGTAACGGCACAGATTTACTGGGTAATTACCAATCGTTGTCCCGTTCTTCCACAGTAACTACCATTGGAATAACTAGGTAATTGCATAGAAATTGACACGGTTTCCAACCAAGATTACATGGTAATGTTACAGATTTACTGGGTAATTACCAATCGTTGTCCCCGTTCTTCCACCGTAACTACCATTGAAATAACTAGGTAATTACACAGAAATTGACATGGTTTTATACTAAGATTACATAGCAACAATTTGCCGTTACATGGTAAAACAGTTGGAATGTTGAGATTTGGAAACAGACATAATGATGATCACTAAGGAGTTATTATAGGATAATACACAAATAATACGGTCAAACTAATCCGTTACCAGGTAACTACCCAATAATTACCAACTACCCTTTTTTTTATCCAACCAGTGCTTGTGGAGTTGTTACATGGAAATACATCACGGATAACTATGTATGTGGAAACTGCACTGTAAAATAAAATAATGCTTGTTACCGGGGTACTACCCAATAATTACCAAGTTACCCTTTTGGTCCATCGCTACATCTTCTGTGGAGTTGTTACCTGGAAATACATCACGGATAACTATGGGCAGCAGTGTGGAGTAGTGGTTACTGCTCTGGACTCTTGACCGGAGGGTTGTGGGTTCAATCCCCAGTGGGGGACACTGCTGTTGTACCCTTGAGCAAGGACCTTTACCTAGATTGCTCCAGTAAAAACCCAACTGTATAAATGGGTAATTGTATGTAAAAATAATGTGATACCTATATAATGTGAAATAATGTATAATGTGATATCTGTATAATGTGAAATAATGTATAATGTGAGATCTTGTAACAATTGTAAGTCGCCCTGGATAATGGCGTCTGCTAAGAAATAAATAATAATAATAATAATAATGTGGAAACTGCACTGTTAAATAAAGTAATGCATTATACCAGGTTATTAACAAACAGTTAACTTTATTGGGGTTTTAATGATGAAGTATATATGCATTTCTATTCAGTTGACAAATGTAATAAAGTATTAAAACCTTGTGTGTAGTTTTACATTCATTATTATTAGACGTGTCCTAGATTAATTGAAACCAATCTGCCTGTTGCTTGAACGTAAAATGAATGGCACAGAACGAGTTCAAGATTCAGCCAGTGTTGTGGGGGTTCAACATCACATGAATACATCAACACAGTGTTCACAAACTGTAAATTATGAAACAATGTAGGCTGCTCAATGTAATTGTTTCGCCATATTTGCATTTGTGATTTAAGAAACCCTAGACCCTCAGACGTGTTATGCAGCCCGGATGTCTTTGAATAACCACCCAAGAACACCACGTCTGTGCTTTCTGCCTAGCCAATAATTCCACTCGATGAAAGAAAGGTGCATCTTTAAGGTCTTCTCTGTCAAGTTGCCTCTGTAGCGGAACACCTCACCTTTGTATGTTCTCCACGCCCTCTCAATATGTTGTGTATGTGCCCCTGACACAGGGTGAACAAAATGCCATTTGTGGTTGACCTGATAATGAATGAATCCTCCCTGATGCAGAACTCCATGATAAGCATGCCAGGAATCACTTATTATCTTACTTCCTTGCCTCACATCCCTCTGAATAATTGGAATAATTGTCTTCTTGATCTAATTTTAGAATTGGTCTTTCCTTTCGCTTCACCTCCAGCAGTCCAAAAACCCAAGTGTTCCAAAACGTCTACAAGCATACTAAAAAAATAAAAAATAAGAATCCACACTTTAATTACCAACAAAGCTTTTTTTATATTATTATTATTGACACATTGAATAAAAAATACTTCACTTTTGGTTGTACAGTTTGCCTTTGACCAGCAAGTGTGATGACTAGACAGTAAGTAGTCTGGAAAGCCATATTGAGATGATAAAATGGCTCTTTCAGAATACCACTTTAAACAGGTAACACCACAGCACAATAGAAGAAATGGGAAATAGGAGTATGACAATGCAGGTAACTTGTATGCAAAACACTGACGTTTTTTTTTTCTGGGATGGTTTAATATTGCTAACTTTTTTACCTTTCTTTTATGTGAAAATTTGCTTTCGTCAATCACAACAAAGCTTCTTGACCCACCAATTTGTATTCCCGTTTCTCTTTACAAGTCTCTTATCGCTGCAACACATACTTTTTTTAACTTCTTTGTCATTTTTGATAATGTTGCACTGCTTCCAGCAACACCATCCTCAATCAGATCCACGTGTCGTAGTCTCAAGCCTTATGTAAATCTGAAAGCAAAATGTTATATGTCAAAGCCAAAATTCGAACATTTATAGTAAAGAAAAAAAGGAAACCTTCTCAATAGCTGCCCTTATTTAAGTTTACCATGTTGAATTTATCATAGGGTTTTTGCACTTTTCCCATGGTTTTACTTTACTTTTCAAATAGAATGTGTTACACAAACACAAGAAAAAAATCGTTTGGTTATTCTTTAAGTATTTGGCACTTACCTGTGAATACATTTTAACCATGAACAAAAAGTCCCATGAGATTTGCTGAAAATTGAACCATCGCGTACTGATCTGGAAATGCTCCTCCCTTTTACTTCTGCAATGAAAATTATTTTCTGATATATTCAGAAAATCATGTTTACGTGTTGTAGGCTATGACAGTACATGCAAAACATAAGTAAAGTTATTAATAATTTAAAAAAATATATGTTGCTGGACACGGCAAGGTTTTTACCAACATAACCAATTATACAAATACATTTTAAATCAGTATTTCCACAGCTATAATTGTATTTTTAATAAATAGACATTGGCTAAGTTTAAATGTGTTTTAAATTAAACTGGAGACATTTTGCTCGAGCCAAATGAAGAATGACCCTCCCCTCTTTGGGTTTACATAGGCACGTTTATTTTTATCAGAAAAGCAGCTGTCCGCCCGACATTCAAATGAAGGGGAAAGGACGGGGTTGATATGCAAATTAGCCATACGCAGAGTTCTCATGTTTTCGCAGAAAAGTGACAAAAACTTGGTTTACATACAGATAGAACAAATCATGAGACAATTAAACCAGGAAGTATATGGATGTCAAGCGTCTTGTTGCACCAACACGGGTTAAAGCACTGTTAAAAATGGTAATAAAGCTGCTTTTGGCATACACATGACCGTTTTTTATCTTTCGTTTTAACTCTGTTGTTTCTTATATATATATATATATATATATATATATATATATATATATATATATATATATATATATATATATATATATAGTTAGTAAATGGCATGTCGAACTGCAGTGAATATTTCAACTGGACTCATCAATTGAATGTAATAATAACTCACAGGTAATGAAGTAGAAAACCTGCAGAAATTATATATATATATATATATATATATATATATATATATATATATATATATATATATAATAAACACAACGGATCACAAAACACAAAACCTTACACGGGACGTAACAAACAAGACAAACACAACGTCCAGGATGCTGCTATCGCCCGGGTCGTTACATACCCCTCCCCTTTAGTCCCTCGTCCCCGAGGGAAGAACAAAGTCTCGGGAACGACCCGGGAGACGATGATGTCTTTGTGGGCGGAAGCCCTGTGTGGAGGACAGGCTCCTGTCAGCCACAGGGGACAGGGAAACTGAACCGTCGGAGGAGGAACCCTCAGCCCTGGGGGTGGGAGGACTGTTAGTGCAGTGTGGATCAGGAGGGGGCAGGAGAGGACTGTCAGGAGCTGCTGGGTCGGACGGTACTGGGTGTCGTCCCAGGTAGGGGGCCAACCGATCCCGGTGCAGCACTACCTTGCATCCTCTGTGAGGCAGCTGCACCCTGTAGGCCACGTCCCCGATCCTCTCCAGGACATGGCAAGGACCAAGCCAGTGGCTATCCAATTTGGGGCAATGGCCCCGCTGTCTCTTGGGGCTGAAGACCCACACGAGCTCCCCGGCGGTGAAGTGGCGCCCCTGTACCCGTAGGTCACAGCGGCCTGCAACTGGTCCCTGGCGCAGCTGTGGGCTAATTCCAGTCGGTCCTGTAGTTTCCTGGCATACTCAGGGCCCGGGGTTACACTGGGGGCATCTGGGGGGCGACCAAAAGCTAGCTCCGCAGGAGTGCGCAACTCACGCCCCAGCATGAGCAGGGCAGGGGTGCAAGCAGTGGAGTCCTGGACAGCAGAGCGGCAGGCCAACAACACGACAGGCAGGTGGGTGTCCCAGTCCCGCTGGTAGGCAGCGGTGGTGACGGCCAGCTGCACGGCCAGCATGCGGTTGAACCTCTCCACCAGTCCGTCGCTCTGAGGGTGCAGAGGGGTGGTCCGTATCTTCTTGATGCCCAGGTGCTGGCACATCCCGGCAAAGACCCGGGACTCAAAGTTGCGTCCTTGGTCGGAATGCAACTCTTGAGGGACCCCGAACCAGCTGAAGAACCCCTCCAGCAGTGCTTCAGCGACCGTCTCTGCATCCTGGTCTGGCAAAGCATACGCCTCTGGTCACTTAGTGAAGTAATTGAGGCCCACCCGCCCAAACATCCCACTTTGACACCAATGTAGCATTCTGTGCTATGGGGGTGAGGCAGACTCGGGGGAGACCAGAAGAAGTTCCACGTACTTTTCTCTGTTCGGGCCGGGGTTCACGCCAAAATAATAAACTCTATCTATCTGTCTCTCTCTATTACACTGTAGACTCACTGGGGGTTCACACACTATTTCACAGACAAGCACTCTCTCAGCCGATACTCTGTCTCTCACAGTCTCTCTCCAGTCAGACATCCACACGCATTCTCTCGCTCACGGCTCCCCCCCTCCTACTTATAGCCTCCGGGGGAACTGCCCACTACACACACACACACACACTCACGCAGACACACACTATCGTTACAGTATATACATATATATATATATATCTATATCTGTATATATAAGAAGCAATAGCGGCAAAATGAAAAAACACACACACACAAACAACCTCATGCATAGACTGAAGAAAATGTCTTACCATCTGTATCTCTCTTTGGTAGCGGTCTGCTTCATCAACTTCATTTTGCGACGACACAAAGGACAGACTTTTTTACGTGCTAACAACTTTTCATGTTGCAGCCATTTGATTATCTTTTTCTTGTTTCCTCTGTCAGTCTTACGAATAAGTGTTTGCACCAAATTCACTCCAAGGATAACACTTCTTAAAATATAATCATAAAACATACATTACAATTGTAAAATGAATATGCATCAAGTTTTATGCATCAAGTATTATGTTATTTTTTTTCAGTTTACAGCTCCTACCATGTCATTTAGAAAAGCCTGGCTTTCTTTTCTTTTTTTTTTTTTTACCTGGCCAATATGCATACATTTTGCTTATTTTATAGGTTAGATAATCTGTTTAAATAAAACTTTGAATTCATTACTATAACAATGTTCTACTCGTTTTTTTTTTTATACGATTGATTTAATAACGAGCTATAATCATGAAAGTTATTAATATTACATGCTTCGCTCATTTTATCTCCCATTGAGCATGGAAATTGCACGCTCCTTATCAACTGTACCTACAGTATTTGTAACTGGAAAAAAGTAGACAGCAATCAATTATATCGTGCTAACAGCAACGAAGTTTCTGAAACTATCCTGCCAGCAAGTTGATTCTAAAACTAAGAAGAAGAGGAATTTCTGGCTTGCTTTTTCTTTTCTTTCTCAGATGAGTCCATTATTTAAAAAAAGGGTGTGTAAAACTGTGTGGAATGGAATAGTCAACTTATGTATATTGCACGAAAAACTAGCATATAGAACTTTAGATAAGGGTGTCTGCTAAATGTCTAAATGACAATATTTATGGCACAGACAGGATAATATTGTCTTTGTTCTTTACTTAATTTAATGTATAACATAAACTTATACAACTTAAAAGCTATGCATGCAAGATAGCAGTATGAGTTCTCGTTATTCCTTACTGTTTGTACTGTGTGTTAATGCTCCGTTTCCACTGGCCACGCTTGAGTGCACCTCGGCTTGGCCATGCCGTCGCGGTACAGCTAAAGATGGCTGCCCGCGTTTCCATTGCAATTTTGTTAGGTACCACTGCCACATGAAGTTGGTACTGTTGGTGTCTTTAACCTTTTTGTAATGTATTTTTAGTTTATTTATTTTTACAATTAGAAATGGGATTGTGCTCAACCAAAAAAAAAAAAAAAAAAAGGATTTGAGGTGGCGCCAAAAAATAAGTTATAAAAATTGAAAAACAAAAATAGTGCAACACTTCTTCCATGTTTAAAGCAATAACTTTTATTAATTACACATTTAAACAAAATGAAAAAGGGACCGATGCTGCGGGCTTCATCAGATCAGAGCAGCACAACACCGGTTGAAACCTCAATCATTTAATTTAAAAAAAAATGTAATTAATTAAAAGCTAATGTTTTTAAACATGGAACAGTGCTGCTCTTTTTTTCAATTTAAGTTTCTTTATTTTCAGTACAGTCAGTTGTAAATCAGCACCTTCTTGTATTTCAAAATAGTTCAGCATTTTGTTCACCGCGGGCAAAATATATATCAAAAACAAAAACAAGGGAGCGCACAAGTTTTCAAAACAGCTCCAATACTTTATTAAAATAGTATTTAAAATAAACAAAAACAAACATGGAATTTTGAATAAGTGTCTTTATTTTGTCACCGCACTGTATTGCAATCCGATGCAGTCCTTTCTCCAGCAGGATTTTCGCGATCGTTTAAATCACTTTTAAATGGTTTATTGCTCTAAGCAATTCATCCTGTATGGCACTTTCCGACCATACATTCATAAGTGTTCTAATTTAATCTTCTGAAGGTAAAAAACACATTTTCTTTCTTAGAAGAAGTTTCTCTCGCATCGAGTGTTGTAGGTAAAATTTCTAAATGCAGTGACATTGCGTCTGGCTACTTCACAGAACGTAAGCGTACTTCAACCTAGACCAGTTCGGGACTCAGCGGGTGAGACATACGAAACTGTACCTCCTGAAACTAGGTACAGGCGGCAGTGTACCTGAGCCACAGTGGAAATGCCTTGGACTCAGTCAGACTTGCTGAGGTGCACCTAAGGGTGGCCAGTGGAAACAGGGCCTAGATCTTACATTTTCTGACATTTAGTCATTAATTTAGTATAACGATTGTTCCAACAGCAACCATGCCATTACCCTGAAAGAACAAACCAAGAGAAGGAGAGGAGGAAGTGTTGATTGAGGATAACACAGAGAAAGGTCATTCTTGTGAACAGTTATGTTTTATTATATTTAATTAATTAAAAACTAAAATAAGTTTGGCATTTTCAACCATGTCTAAACCACGGTTTTTCATTACATATCTATTTATTTAATTAGCTGGATACATTTAACACATATCCAGACCCCAACACATGTTTATAGGCAACTGAATCTTGAATAAAATGCAAAATTAAAAAAAAAAATCTAACGCAAAAATACGGAATATATGAAATTGAGTAAATAATAATATATCAATTAAGTAATTATGAATTAATTCCAGTTGATGAATATTTACTGTAATTCTGAATTTACAGATGTGAATGGAGATGTAGTGCTTTGCCAAGAAATGTTGCCAACTGCCCAGGTGACAATCACTAAGCTGACAGAACAGAACAAAGCACTGAAATCCGAACTGGAGGCTGTGAAAAACGAGAGGGATTTCCTAAGGCAGCAGCAATTAGAAGTAGCCATGTTAAGACTTCCACAACAAGAAACAGGTTGGCTTTATACTCACTGACTTCTTTTAGGTCCATCTTTTCTAAAACTAACTATAATGTTTAATTACAGGTTTTGAGTTTGTTTTTGTATTGTGTACTTTTAAACATCAAAGCCTCTTTCACACAGAAATGCTGCTAAGAGTCCTAGATTTGGAATGAGAGGTATGTGGTACATAGGGGAATTTTTTAGCAAACTTGTACGCTTGCATATATATTATGGCCAGTGGCAGTCTTAACTTTTTCTAATAAAACAATAATGGACAGAGAACTGTTTCCCAGCTCGGAGAGATCTTCATTTTCCAAACTAGTAAAGGGGTCCATGTGGGCTGGGACCCACAGCAAAATAACAAACCGCAAGTCTTAGCTGTCTCTCCTACCGTGCAGCTTGCTACTGTCTGTTGCCCTACCACCAATAGCCACACTCTAAGCCCTGCAACCCAGCTTCCCCAGGCACACTTCCCCAGGTCACGAGAATACATATATACTGCAGATATAGATATCCTAGACCATATGGAAATATTACACAATAGCATACTATTGATGTCAAAATGTCATATTCCTCTAAACCAGTGGTTCCCCACTCTGGTCCTGGAGGACCACTGTGTCTGCTGTCTCTGTTCCAGCTGAGCTCTTGATTACTTAATTGAAACATTCATTAAAAACTAATAATTGGCTTATTTCGACCTTTTCAATTGTTTTTAGATCTGAAACAGGTGGAGATAGATCAGATAAGTGTCCAATGTAGTAACCGACAACATAGTTTAAACCCAAACTGGGGTTGGGAATCACTGCTCCCCCACCCACACCGCCTCATAATTAGCTTCCAGAAAAGTGCACTGACATTGTAATTATTTGAAACAAAATTTTCACAGCAGAAATTTCAAGTTAAATGCTGTGATCGCTTTTTGTTCTCATTAATTTTGTTATGTTTAGTCTTGTTTGTTTGCCAACACCAACCTATTCATTAAACCATTTAATAATAGCAATACACTTCAGGGTATCACCACTTCTTGGCTCCAAAAGCATGGTGATATTGCATGATACCCCACCATGTATTACTGCCTAAGTATTGCAACAATTATGCTGGTGACCATGACCTTTAAAGTAATATTACTAGCATGACTTTAATTGTATTTGGTATGGTTATTATCATCAAATTTGAAGAGCTGTATTCTCTTTTCTTCTCATTAGGTGCCATTACGAGAACTATTTATTGTTTAGCCAGGTAATTTTAACCTGTAGCCATGTTAATGATACACATCACATGGTCTAGGTCAGTGGTGGGAAATCCTGGTCCTGGATTAACAGAAAAAAAAGTTATTGGTTGATGTTGCTTGAATTTGACTTTCTTTTGTTTTCTTTTTTATTTCTTAATGAGAACACCACAGGATGTGCTTCACCGCTATCAAACACTGCTGAAGACATACAAAAAAAACCAAAGCGTTCCAAGGACTGTTGAAAAGCACAATGTAGATCGGAACACCATTGCTTTTATGGCCATTATTGCTGAATTCCAAATTGTAGCCCCTGAGAAAATTCAGGAAATAGGGATGTTCGACCCCAAAAGAGATACACTGTTAGATTTTGCACTGAAATGCAAACAAGTTATGGACACAGATGTTCATGAGAAAATTCATACTATGAAGAATAAGTCAGAGCTTCTTCCCATAAGCTATAAATTCAGAGGCCAGCATTAGGTATTTTTCCGTTTAATAACTAAGTGCTGAGTATTAGTCCAGTGAGTGTTTATTTCTTTCAGTAATTTTGAATGAATGAGAGTACCATTTCTTTTTGTTTTGTTTTTTTCCTTTGATTGATATTGTTCAGTACTTTCTCTAATGACAGGGTACCCATTTTTCATCTGTAACTCACTTATGAGTAGAATTTAGCCTAAGAATGTTATAACTGACAGATGTTGTCAAATATATAGATACATGTGTAAAAATTATAAAATGTATTTCATCATTAAAAGTTAACTGTTTTGTTTAATGTTACTTGTTGGGTAGTAACCTCGTAACAAGCATTACTTTATTTTACAGTTCCGTTTCCACATACTTACATAGCTATCCGTGATGTATTTCCAGGTAACAACTCCACATGAGATGGAGCGATGGACCAAAAGGGTAACTTGGTAATTATTGGGTAGTACCCCGGTAACAAGCATTACTTTATTTTACAGTGCAGTTTCCACATACATAGTTATCCGTGATGTATTTCCATGTAACAACTCCACAACCGCTGGTTGGATCAAAAAAAGGGTAGTTGGTAATTATTGGGTAGTTACCTGGTAACGGATTAGTTTGACCATATTATTTGTGTATTATCCTATAATAACTCCTTAGTGATCATCATTCTGTCTGTTTCCAAATTTCCACATTCCAACTGTTTTACCATGTAACGGCAAATTGTTGCTATGTAATCTTAGTATAAAACCATGTCAATTTCTGTGTAATTACCTAGTTATTCCAATGGTAGTTACGGTGGAAGAACGGGGACAACGATTGGTAATTACCCAGTAAATCTGTGACGTTACCATGTAGTTCTCATATTGTTACTATGTAATCTTGGTTGGAAACTGTGTTAATTTCTATGTAATTACCTAGTTATTTCAATGGTAGTTACCGTGGAAGAACGGGACAACAATTGGTAATTACTCAGTAAATCTGTGCCGTTACCATGAAATTACATGGTAATTACCTGGTTATTCGTGCACTGTAATCTAAAGTGCTACCGAAACATCTTAGATCCCATCTTTTTCTCTTCATTAAACATGTATGAAATCTATCTTAAAATATACTAGTAGTTGTTTTCCCATGGACTGATGAGTTATGTATTATTATCAACATATATTTTGATGTATAATCTCTATTTATTTATGTTCCAGATGAAATCCCTGTTTTAAATTGTTTTAAACTCATGAAAAGTTTTATTCTGAAAAAAAAAAATGAAAACAGAAGAGTGTGTTCCTCTCTACATTGAGTAAATGGCTGTGTAATAGTGTGAAGGGTGGAATCTAAATGTAACAGTGTGAAGGGGTGGAATCTAAATTGTAATGTAATTGAAGATATACATGAGCTCTAGGCTGATTTAAGCACTGCCTTCAAGTCTTCTATGAAATTGCTAATTAAGAATACTTGAAGCCTAGAAAACCATTTCCCAGTGGTAGAATTCACTTTCTGGTTCTTAGGAGAGAGAATCCTGTAATACTTTTTTTCTAAGGGTAATTAGAATATATGTAAGTATAGTGGAATTATGAGAAGAATGTATTCTGAAGGAACTGATATTTTATCCTACTTCTGGTGTTTATGGTAAAAGGATTTCAGATAATGCTGAAATATAGTAGTTAACATGCATGTCAATTAACAGAATTAACACGTTTGAAAAAAAATTGGAGCTTAAAAAAAGTGTATTTATAACTTGAATAAAGGCCAGCAGAGGTAAAGTTAAAACCGAATTGCAGTATCAAAACTACTTGATTATTATTTTTAGTGGTTTATTTGGCAGACACCTTTATTCAAGCAAAAGAAGGATAGAAATGGAGTATAGAGAAAATTGCTACCAAAAGTAATTAAGAGAAAGTTTCAAATCTTGAAATTAAGGGTTGGGGAAAGATAATAAATTGGAATAAAGTTGAGATGGGACGGGGATGGGGGATGGGGCTAGGTTCGGAGGATTTGATTGGGCATTGGAGTTGGAGCTAGGGATTAGGGAAGGGATAGATTGGGGGGTAAAGTTGGGGTTGGGGGTCAAAGGTTGGTGACAGTTGGGGTTGGGATTAGGATTAGAGGTAGAGTTATAATTGTAATTACTGTAGCATGGTTGACATTACTATTACTATCTACTACACAATGTTGAGTTTTGTTTGAAGATTCAAAACAAGAGTTGAATACAAAAAAGGTACACTTGACCTGGAATTGCTCCCTTTTTTGTATTCAGCTCTTGTTTAGAATCTTCTAGCAAAACTGATCTTTGTGTTTGAGTGCTTGGCATTTATTTTATTTTTAGTACCCTGCTGTGCCGTATGATTATTGTAACTATGCTGATTCATTTTAGTTTTGCTTTGTGTATTTATTACGTTTGTAAAAGTTTCAAACCACAATTACAATTTCATTTTATTATTTATGATTTGTTTCTTTGTGTCTGTTTCTGACCCACATGTTCGATGTTGCCAACAGAATGGAATTATTATCATTCAATATTGCTGGTGAAAGTAGCGAGCAGCAAATACTAAAATAATATTCTCAGGGTTTATACAGATGGGCAACGAAAAAATATACCTAATTCATTAAATAGTGTTGGGGTTATTAAGCTACTTTAATGAATTTACTAAAGCAGAATATACCAAATATAAAAATACTTTGTGTAGTATGGAAAATGACATTTCTCATAGAAAAAAAGTGGTATATTACCAAGCAGTGTTTACAAACTGATTAACCCAAGCTAAAATTGTTTGAAAAATGCATTTGAACAACAGATAATAAAATAATTACACTAGGGCTAGGACCAAATTAAAACTTTGACAACCCGCTAATCACACTTAACAAAACTGTATTTAATAGCGTTTTCTTTTTTTTGGGAGTATCTTATTTCTTCTACTCATAAAAAGAAAATGCTAATAAATACAGTTTTGTTAAGTGTGATTAGCAGGTTCTCAAAGTTTTGATTTGGTCCCAGCCTAGATTAAAATATGCAAGGTAAATCATGGCCATAAATGAAATCAGTATAGTTTGCTTTTTTTTCTTACATTTGTGTCTGTTTCTCAGTTTGATATCCTATCTTCCAATCTTTTTGTTCTCAGACTCTGCATACAGCATAGGGAGGTTATCATGTCACACTTGGGGGAGATGAAATTTAAATTCTGTCACTGCCTTACCTAACTAAAATTTAAGGCGCTGCACAAAGAGGATTTTGCGACTTTTCTAACACAGTGCCTTGTATGTGCTGTGTGCTCAAATGTTGTAGGGTAACACTTTGCATTAAGTGTCTCTAAGAACTGTGTATTTACATAGTAGTTACATAGTAAATACATGTGGACTTACACTAATTGCAATGTTATTATGCATAGTTACAATGTACTTAACTTAATCTTTTTGCATGATAAATGTAAATACACAATTGTATCAGAAAAGAGTTAGGATTAGGTTTAGAGTTAGGGTTATAAAAAAAACATCATTAAGTATATTGTAACTATGCATAATAACATTGCAATTATGTATAAGTACCCATGTATTTACTAAGTAACTCCAATGTAATTAGAGACACTTAATGTAAAGTGTTACCCAAGATTCATGTTTAAAAACAATAACACAACATATAATCAAAATATAAAATAGACATTGTATCATACCAAAGTACAACAAACGTAACTAAAGACTATCCAAGTGTAAACAGCACAAAACTTTTTTTTATAAAATTCATGTATTTTTGTTTTGCATTTTAATTGCCAGTATTTAAAAATATTTTTTCCCTCAGTTTATAATCAAGTATAGTGCATAAATATGCACATGTCCTGTGGTTATGGTGCATCTGCAGTAAAATACTTGTTCACATAATGGAGTACTGTATGTAACACAGTTTTGAGAGTTTTCAAATACTTTGTTATTTATACCTTTTTTAAAGCATTATAGTATTAGATTTTACAGAAGCTACCTATATAAACCAGCACACTGTATTATCAGGCACACATTTCTGGTTTTCAGTTTTACAAATGCTCGCGTGTAATGCTTGAATTAATACAATAGAAAATACATGTTTTCTTCCCTTCTGTTGTTTCTATGCTCCTAACGCAGGTGTTTCAGACCCTTCTTTTTTCAGTTAAAGTTAGTCGGATTTAGCCCCCTCCCAAAGGTCAAATATCCCAGCGTTATACCTCTCCTCCCATTTTGCGGCGCTTTAAATTTAAAGAATAGTTTTATTTTTTGCTGTGTAAGAGAAACCGCAAACTTGAAAGCCGCACCATTTTTGTAGCTTCTCAGAATACACGTCTGCCTTAGTTTTGGATTTAATCTAAACCAAGGTCTGATGATAATCTCAAGGTTCATTTTTTAATGCAGCATTTGCAATCTGAATTTGAGCAGTGAGTAAATACAGGCTTTAGGCTACATATATAGTGGTTTAATTAATTAATTTATTTATTTATTATCTATCTGAATGGAAATAAATTATGTATGTGTTGGAACAAAAAAAAAAAAACATTTCCAACTAAATGAGAAGCATGACCAGTTACTGTTTTTACCTCAGCAAAAATACATTTACAACAGAAGAACACATCATACATCATAGGTAAGTAACGAAAATCCATATGCAAATAAGGTGAACGAAACTTAACATGTAAATTAAGTGCAATGAATCGAAAAATTATAACTTTGGCAACCAAGCGAAAGAAGCAAACTAAATTAAAATAACATAATACATCACGGGTTGTGCTATGAAAGTTGAAAATGAAATGAAAATACCCAGCTACGAAGGAAAACACTATGATACACAGAGCCCTTAGACTTTAAGCCAAGAGCTTGCAATATAGAGAACATGTGTAACTTGTTCTATAATGCACTCAGAACATGCCTTTTAATCCTCTTTAACATGTTCCAAACTGGTGAAAATAATATGGAGACATATCAGGCATCTCTAATTACAATACACATGTGGTTATATTTTAATTGCATTTTAAATACACGTCCACCTGTGTACATACAGTTTAATTAGAAAGTGCCTACAATGTTAATTAGAATCTATGTAATTAATGTGTTAAATAATACCAATATACTTTGGAATATATAAATGATAAGTACAATTTGTATTTTTCACCATAGTACATCTCATTTGGACTGTTTGGATTTAAGAGCATTCAAACCCATTCAGGCTGAGCTTAAAATACTGAACAGGCCTTTTAATTAAAACTGCTCTTTCTGGTTGGCTGTATTTATTAAAATAATTGTTGAAGCACTTTTATGTAGCCAGAGGCAGTGTCTATAATATTGATAAAAATATCATTTAGCAAACCATCTTCTTTCTCTTTATAGATTTGCAGTTGAGGAATGTAACTGAACTCGTTCTGCAACCCTCAAGTGACAGGTTTTACACTTGAAATATATCGGTTCAAAGGATTTGGGCAAGAATATTTATTAGTGGGATAAAAAGAAAGTCAAGGGTTGTCTCCCTATGCCAGATAAATCACAGAAGTATGGCACTGTATTTCTTCTCTGGATCTATCACTATGTGCAATTTAAAAACCTAACAGAATAACACAAAAGGAGGGAGTACAGAAAACTAATACCGTGCAGGTAATACTGTATACCTCAGCGGTTTTACAACCAAACAGGGATGTACACATTTATAAACACCATGCCAGCATGTTCCAACCCACGCACAGAGCAATGCATGACACAGCTTGAAAACGGCTTGATTATATTTCAGATGGAAATCTATAGAAAGAAATCAAACCAAAACCAACAAACGAGATGTTGACGACTGTGTCAATGTACTACCTGTGTTATAATATCTCAGTCAGAATGTTCAACGTTGTCCGTTAGAGATGTGCTAGACACGTGGTGTAGTAGCTCCCACTTTTAAGTTATTTTTTACAGCAGAACCAGTATTTTTTTTATTATTTTTTTTTACTAGCTAAAGATTTAGATTTTGTTTATAAAACATACGTGACACAGGTCAGAATGTCTAAACATAAGAGAAAAAAAGACTCAACAGATGGAAGATGATATATTTAATACAGCGAGGGCCAATCAACCTGCCTCCGCCAAGGAGACAACTGCGGCCTCACTCTACAGATGTTGCGAGAAGAACTGGCAGCCTCTCGTTCCTCATTTTGCCAGGATATCAAGACCGAAATGTCATCATTTCAACAAGAAATATCAACTGGCCTAACAACATTTCGTCAAGAGACCATGTTTGAGATTGCAGCATTGTGACAGGAGATGGCAGCCAAGATCACATCTCTTCGCTGTGGGATCTCGGACTCTGTCAAACACTTCAATGATCTTCAACACTCAGCTAACATTCAGGGGGATCTCATCCAAGACTTGGAGAAAATATGCACTACTCTTACAGAAGAGACAAAATTGCTGAAACAAAAAACGATGACCTGGAAAATAGGAGCAGACGCCAAAACATGCAAATTATTAGCATCCGTGAGGGCCTGGAAGGCCCTAGACCTACCGAGTTCATGTCATCATTCTTTGGCGATGTGCTTGGATCCGAAAAGTTTAACTCAACTCCACTCGTAGATTGTACACACAGATCCCTGGCACATAAACCACGCCAGGTAGAGAGTCCGCATCCTGTGATTTTTAGACTCTACAGCGATTACTACAGCGACAAGGAAAAGATTCTCCGGCTTTGCAGAGAACTGAGTCCTCTAAGTTTCAGAGGAAACCGTGTCCATATATTCCCAGACCTGAGCGTGGATCTTGCTAAACACAGAGCGGCATTTACTCCAGTCAAAAATCTTTTTTGGAATGCTGGAATTCAATTTGGCCTCCTTCACCCTGCCCGTTTCAGATTCACTCACAATGGCTCACAGCAGACATTTAATTCACTCACTCGGATTAGCTGGTGGACCCAGAGATAAGTGTTACTTCAATGTTGTGACTTTTTGTTCAGTGTACATTATCTATATGTGAATTCAATTATCTTTTAGTAGAGATTGAATTAGGCATTAAGAATGACTTATCTGTTTATCTGTTTTAGTTTGTCACCACAGTATCCTGTTATGTAGCTTGTCATTTTTTTTTTAGCGTAGTTTAGCGTTGCAACAGAAATACTATTTTTTCTTTCAATATTATTATTACTTAGTGATGCCCTTATCCAAGATGAAGGTAAAGGGAGTCAAGCAATCACGTGTTTTCTTTTTTTGTGGTATTTTTTGTTTCTTTTTTGTGGTATTTTTTATTTTATTTTTTATTTGTGTACTGTCTAGCTCAGGGGTGGGCAATTCCGGTCCTGGAGGGCCGGTGTCCCTCCTGGTATTTTGTTCCAGCTGTACCCTAAATTACTTAATCACACCAATTAAGTGCTTATTTAAAGCTTAATTGGTCAGTTGGAATGAACACCAGGAGGGACACCAGCCCTCCAGGACCGGAATTGCCCACCCCTGGTCTAGCTGCACTGACGATACTTTCTTTGCATATAGGCATTTACTGTGATTTACTTATGGATCCACAACACACTGCTTATTTATTTTTGTTATTTTTGTAGGTTACTTTGCACTGGGTTCCAACAATAGGTTGAACATAGACTCACTTGGGTATTTTTGAAGAATGTGTTAGGCTAAGAATAAGAATTCATAATTCTGTTGCTAATATTATTATTATTATTATTTATTTCTTAGCAGACGCCCTTATCCAGGGCGACTTACAATCGTAAGCAAATACATTTCAAGCGTTACAATACAAGTAATACAATAAGAGCAAGAAATACAATAACTTTTGTTCAAGTACAAGTTTGACAAACCACCATTCAATAATACAGCAGGTAATAGTGATAGTTACATCAGGATATGATTAAATAGTGATAGTTACATCAGGATGTGATTAAATACAAAGTACTACAGGTTAAACTTGGCAGATTACAGTATTCTGAAGTACAGGATTAAATGCAGTAATAGTTTGTTTGTATGTATGTATGTATGTATGTATGAATGTATGTATGTATGTATGTATGTATGTCTGTGTGTGTATGTATGCAGGTATGCAGCATGTAGTATGTATGAATAATATTTGTGTGTGTGTTTGTGTGTATGCGTGTATGTATGTGTATATATGTATGTGTGTGTATGTATATGTATATGTATATGTATATATATATATATATATATATACTTTTTTTTTTTTACTGGGTTAGTCTGCATTCTTGTTGACGTATGGAGCTGCAGGTCGAATAACGACTTCAGTTGGTTACAATGCATATGCATGTGTTGCTGTTTTTTGTACGGGTATGTATGCGCCTCAGTTTGGGAGGCGCTGTGGGAAAGGGTTTGTTTTTGTTCCCTGCTTTTTGTTTTTGTTTAGTTTGATTTCATTGTTATTTTGCTGACTTGTTCCTTTCTGTGCGCCTGTGTAGTGCATTTGTGGTTGTATGGTCTGGTGTAGGAATTTTGGTTTTCTATCAGTATAACATTGCTTCAGTAACCCCTTTAATTGATATGAACTGTCTCCGGTCTTATGGCTCCTAGCAGCAATCACCCAGTAAACTTAATTAGCTGGAGTGTCAGGGGGTTAAACCATGCAGTAAAATGTAACAAAGTTCTACTGCACCTCCAGAGAATTGCCTTTCTGCAGGAGACCCACCTTCGCATATCAGACCACTCCTGGATGCGGAAAAGCTGGGTGGGGATCTAAATTCTCACCAACTGCTTTTAGTGGGGGACTTTAATTGTGTCTTACACCCTGTTCTGGACCGCTCTTCCACTAAACTCTTCTCACTCTCTAAAACTGCTCAAGCTATTAACTCCTTCCTAGATACATATAAAATATGCGGCACATGGCGTTTTCAAAATCCTACTGCAAAAGAGTATTCCTTCTTCTGTTCTGTACATCATACATATACTCGCATTGATTATTTTTTAATTAATTGCAAACTGCTTCCTTATGTTTGTAGCTCCACTTATAGTAGCAAAGTGATTTCTGACCACGCTCCCTTGGTTCTTGGGCTGTCCTTTCTTAATGAAGCCATGTCTTTATTATTATTATTATTTGATTATTTAGCAGACGCCTTTATCCAAGGCGACTTACAGAGACTAGGGTGTGTGAACTACGCATCAGCTGCAGAGTCACTTACAACTACGTCTCACCTGAAAGACAGAGTACAAGGAGGTTAAGTGACTTGCTCAGGGTCACACAATGAGTCAGTGGCTGAGGTGGGATTTGAACCAGGGACCTCCTGGTTACAAGCCCTTTTCTTTAACCACTGGACCACACAGCCTCCTATATGTCTTGCCCTCCTTGGCATTTTAATTCTATATTGCTTTCTTTTCTTTTTTTTTTTTTCAAAATTTAGTCGTCGCCAATTTTTTACCCCGGTTTTCTCCCCAATTTAGTATGCCCAATTATTATCTGTATCCCCGGCTCACCGCTCGCAACCCCCTTTCTTGATCCTCATATCGCCCTATCTCTCTTTTAAATGTGGATCTGAAGATATTAGCTAAAGCCCTAGCATCTCGCTTAGAATCAGTCCTTGCTTCTATAATATCTCTGGATCAAACAGGTTTCATTCAAGGCAGGCATTTGTTTTCCAGTTTACGGCTGCTTTTCAATATCATATACACGCCTCCTGCATCCCCTGTGCCAGAGGTTCTGGTTTCTCTAGATGAAGGCCTTTGACCGTGTGGAATGGGACTCTTTAACCCTTTGCAGTCCATTTATTAAGTGCGCGTCAGGCGCGTCAGGTCCAATTTATTTTCACACGCGCAGTTAATTTTAGATGCGCTGTTTAAAAGTATTTTTTTCCACAGTCAAACAGGTTTAAAAGGCCCTGCATATCAACAAAGCACTCACTAGGCATCTCCAGCCCCGCCCCACCCTTTCGTTCGCTATCGCTTTCACATATGCTAAGAAATAAATAATAATAATAATAATAATAACAGTCATACATACCGATCAATCATCTCCTGATCACTCGTTTTATCACCAAACTCAATAATGCAATCCAAGTCATTATTTTATTAATATAACATCTCAAAAAAGCTCTGCAAATGTCCGTGATAGTCTCTGTGCGCTGATACAGTAACAGCCAGCTTGTTTCCTTATGACCGCCCCTATGTGATGCCAGGGGCAAGTATGACTATTCATGAGATACGCCTTTTTTTTTTTTTATCGGCTTGTCTCGGCTCCTGTCGCTCCCTCTCGGCCATTGAATGGTTTTCTCAGCTTTTTCCAAAGAAAAAACGACTAAAAACCTGTTTTTTGCGTTTTTTTGATGATGTCGGACAGGGTCCGACAATGGACCGGATAGGAATAATTGCAATGTCGGACCAGGTCCGACAATGGACCGCAAAGGGTTAAAACCCTTCAAAGATTTGGCCCCAATTTTATTTTGGATAAAAATATTATATATTGCCCCAAAGTCATCTGTCATTACTAACAACACACATGCTGAATATTTCTTACTTCACCGTGGCACAAGGGCTGTCCCCTCTCCCCCTTCTCTTTGCTATTGCTGTTGAACCCGTTGTCTCTCTCTACACAGTAACCATCTTATTCAAGGAGTAGTTCGTGGGGGGCAGGAACAGAAAGTATCCCTATATGCGGATGATCTCCTTCTTTATTACTGACCCTGGCAGTTCCCTGCCCCACCTGATGTGCATTCTAGAGCAATTTACTAGATTTTCAGGTTACAAACTGAACCTGCACAATAGTGAATTGTTCCTGTTCAATTCAGACCTTTCCAAATTCTCTGTTCATAATTTTCCTTTCAAAGTTGTGACCAAACTTAAATATTTGGGTGTTCTAATTACTCACTCTATTGACAGCTTATTTAAAGCTAATCTGTTACCTTTTCTGGAACACACAAAAAATGACTTATTAAGATGGTCTAATTTGCAACTGACTCTTGCTGGCCGGATAAACTCTATGAAAATGAATATCCTTCCTAAATCTCTTTCAATGTATCCCAATCTTTATAACCAAATATTTCTTTAACACCTTAGATAGACTAATATATTCCTTTATCTGGAACGGCAAAACACCACACATTCACAAAGATTTCCTTCAAAGGCCTAAATCACTGGGAGATATGGCCTTGCCTAATTTTCGGGTGTATTACTGGGCTGCTAACATTCGCACCCTGTCTTTCTGGCCGCACTCCCACCTTCAAAAAGATCTCCCAGCTTGGTTACACATTGAAACATCTTCACTTCCTGCACTTCTTTACTTCTCCCTTCCTCTCTCCACCCCTCCCTAACCCTAACCCTGTCATTCGTCATTCTCTATGGATTTGGTCTCAGTTTAGAAATCATTTTGGTCTGCAGTTGTCTTCAATCCTAGCTCCTGTTGATGCTAACCATTTATTCCCAGCTTAATTATTGGACACTGCATTTCTGACTTGGCACCGTAATGGTATTAAAATGTTGAGTGATTTATATATTCAGGGAATCTTTGCCTCCTTTGACAGCTCTCCCAAAAATTTGGTCTGGCGAGAAAATACTTTTTTCAATACCTTCAAGTGTGACACTTTGTTTGTAAAACAACGGTTTCCCGACAATCTCTCCTAAATCCCCTCTAGATTCTATTATAGTGTCAAGCCCTAATTCTAAAGGAAGTATGTCTCAGATCTGTGGTAATATTTGCATGTTGAACTCTACCTCTCTATCTAAATTTAAAAAACTGAAATCGCAGCCCCCACCTTAGCTGGACTGCTGTGTACTATCTAGGCATGGTTGTACTGTACTATCCTTTTTTAATATTATTTCTTCATCTGTTTATAATATTATTTCTTCATCTGTTTATAATTCAATTTTGGTTGGTGGGTTGGCTTGCGAGTGGGTGGATCGGTGGGTGATTACCAATTCTCCTGTTATCTGTAGCAGTGGAAGGGTTGAAGAGCATAGACAGCTGCGCTCTACCAGGCAAACTAAAACTCTGGTGCTTTCAGTTTGGTCTACTGCCGAGGTTGCTGTGGCCACTGACTGTACGAGGTTTATTTGACAACAGTAGAGAAGCTGGAAGCTTTAATCAGTTCATACATCAGGAAATGGTTGGGAGTTCCACGCTGCCTCAGCAGAGTGGGACTTTATGGTAAAGGAATACTGCAGCTACTAGTCTCCGCTCTAACCTTGAGTCAAGGTCAGATTGGAAATGACATTAGTAGAGTCACGTGACAAATGCGTAAGGGAGGCAGCACCTGTGTTAAAAACTGGAAGAGAGTGGGCGGCAAAGAAAGCTGTGGAAGATGCAAAGGCTGCCCTTCGAATTAGTGATATCATGGGGCAAGTTCAGCATGGAAGAGGGGGTCTTGGTCTCAGTTCAGCTCCTCCTACATGGCACAAGGCAGCCCCAGCTCAAAGGAGGAAGCTGGTAGTCAACGAGGTGCAAAAGCAGGAGGCGAGGATGAGGTGTATAAAGGCCATTTCCCAGGCCAAGCAGGGAGAATGGATGATATGGGAGAGTGTGGAACAACGCAAGATTGGCTGGCAAGACCTATGTTAAATAGAACAGAGCAGGATCAGTTTCCTCATCAGGTCAACATATGATGTTCTCCCATCACCACATAACCTAAACCTCTGGATAGGAGAGGATCCCTCATGTCCTTTGTGTTCATCACCTGCAACATTAAGGCACATTTTGACAGGATGTAAGGTGGCTCTTAGCCAAGGACGGTTTACTTGGCGCCATGACCAGGTGCTGCGATGTTTGGCCTTAGCATTGGAAGACAAGCGTAACATGACCAATAAGTTGCCACCTGTTCCATCAAAACACTACACACAAAAGACAACATTCCTCCGCCCAGGAGAGCAACCACCAAGAAAAGGAGTTAAAACCAATCCTCGCCCAGGACAACTGGAAGCTGCTAGAGACTGGAAAATGCTGGCAGATGTTGGTCAATGGCTTATTTTTCCACCTGAGATTGCCACCACTAACCTTCGACCAGATACTGTCTTGTGGTCTGGATCAGCACGCCTTGTTCACCTGGTAGAGTTAACAGTGCCATGGGAGGATGCTGTAGATGAGGCGTATGAGAGGAAGAAACTGCGGTATGCTCAACTAGCCACTGAAGCGGAACAGCGAGGATGGAGAGTCCGGGTTTACCCAGTGGAAGTGGGTTGTCGAGGATTTGTGGCACACTCTACAACCCGGTTTCTCAGAGATGTCGGATTCAGTGGCCAAGAGTTGCGTCGCACAGTGAAGAACTTATCTGAAGCAGCAGAGAGGAGCAGCAACTGGCTGTGGTTGAGACGGAAGGATTCTGGCTGGATCTCAAGCACAATAGAAAGAAAGAAACGCTGATGTACAGGTAAGTAAGCTGGGCTGAGTTGAGTGGGGGACGGAGGGGGGTGATGCTGGGATGCCAGAATCACCGTCGAGCCCTCTTGAGGTGTCGTGGGCTAGTCGACGAAACACTGAGGATGGAAGGTGCCCACTTGAAGACCCCAGAGATGTACCCTACTTAGCTCAATCCAGACGGTTGTCATGCTGATGCGCTGGGGAGGCCGCACTGTGGTTGATCCCCGGAGCCAGCATCGCAGCCGTTGTGTGTGCTGATGCGCCAGGGAGGCAAAATAAGCTGATCCCTGGAGCCAGCATTACACTTCAGCCATTAACACCAGACAGAAGGATAGCTACATCATCATATGGAAGGAAACGTAAATGGATGGAGACACATATGGATCACATTAGTTTACTGTAAAGCTACGTCTTAGTTGGTGCTTATCTTGGCGAGAGCCGAGTTCAAATCAGCATGAAGTTTTAACATCTACTCTCGTGTAATGGAAATCGTGTATATAGTATTACTGATTGCTTAATTTTGCTCTTTTCAAAACCCAATAAACAGAGTTGAAAAAAAAAAGAATGTTCTCTCTAAAAACAAAGTGCAGACTATGTTGGATTACATTTATTATTATTATTATTATTATTATTATTAATAATAATAATAATAATAATAACTAGATGGTAACTTTACAAGTAAAGTTGTGGGGCTTGCTTTAGCTCTTTAAAAGTATTTTTGTGGTAATGGAAGTTTAAAAGTTTTACTTTTTAAAGCAAAGCAATTACATACAGTCAAAGTTAAATTTAGTAAAATAATTGGTCTGATTACTTTGATGGATTACTTTGGATTGTGGGGCAGTTAGATCACACATTTCATCAGACATGTACCGTTTGATTGATAGAAGATATTTTTGAACTGATTTCAGATTTGAATAGCAGAGAAATAGAGAAATATTTCATACACTCTAACTTTTTGTCTTACTTGTTGGGAAAGTGGTCAAAGTAGCTGATTTGTGTCAAAAGTTACATCGTTTACTGTAAATAGAATGTTGGAAGTCTGGGACTTTTTAAACAATGGGGAGCTTTAGAATGTTGATAAAAGTCCCATTGAAGTGAATGAAGATGGACAAAAAAGGACAAAAAGCTTAATAGTTTAAAAACTATAAAAGATATCAAAAAGTTGTATACAAGCACACTATTCCAGACCGGTCTACACGTTTTAAAGTTTGAACAGCATTTCTAGCTTAAACGGTGTAAGAGGAGTAGCGTGCCAAAGAATAATAAGAAGAAGTATGTCGAAGATTTAAAGTAGGGACTCTTGCTTCGCAAGCCCCACTAATAATAATAATAATTACAGGGCATGCAGGTTTAGTTCACATACAGTATACAGTAATTACAATAACAATAATATATCAGTGTAATACTTGAGTGACAGTTTTGCTAGAAAAATAAGTTAAAGTTTGCTACAAATGCCAAAAACATGGCAGACAGCAGTGGCGATGGATGTTCAATAAAGCTTGTGGTTGTTGCTGTGAGACTGGTAAAAAATCAAACAAACAATTCAATATTGATATGTGTCATTGAAATTACAATATAGGGCAGTATTGAGTACAATTACTAGTAGTATCATTGCATACAATATTAAATTAAATGTCATCACACATTAGATCCATTACGTTTTTTGGTCTATACACATTAACTATTCATCCAAAAAGACTATGGTAAAGAATACGAGAATAATGAGAATAAAATATGATTGTTTTTTGACATTTAATTGAGTTAAGCACAACTGTGAATTCAAGTACCAGTCACACAAGCAAAGCCAAAAGAAAAAGCTAATAATCCTCTACACCACACAGTCCCCCTTGTTGTATTTAAATTCATCTCGGAATAGAAGCATGTTCCTTCAGTGTTTACTGTAATTACAATCAAAATGTAAAATAATGAATGAATCTCAAAACATCAACTTGTGCTAGACCATTCAAATTAACATTTATAAATTCATTATTCAGAATAACTGCTTGAAATTGTGGAGCAATAATGAACTCCCTAGTGTGTTGTGTACCTATCATGTCTGCATAAAGTTAACAACTGAGTAACTTAGCTCATTACACCATCACATATCTGTGCTCCAATTAAATATACAGGATCGTGAACCCCTAAAGGACAGTATTAATACAAACTTTGAATATTAAATTGTTGCAACTTGTTTAGGCAACACATTGTTTTGGTTTAATATGGGATTTAAGTGATATGTCGTATAATTAAATTATGCTATGTTTAATCAAATATAAAAAAAAAACATTGAAATCAAAAGAGCTGAATACCTATTCCAGAATGGTTTCTGAAACAGTATCTACAAATAGATTTGACCTAAATAGTGTAAATGTTCCATGGGTAACTACGGTAGAAGAATACAAACTAAACCAAATGGCTATTGTTTGCTAAAACAAGAACTTTAAAATACTAAATGACACTTGAGTTTCGGAAGATCCCTCTGGCTATTTACTTCTGACTGTTTTACAGTAATTGCCAGCATACAAACTGCCATGGAATTGCCTAGTGTAAAATATTGAGCAAAGTTGCCAGCATACATGTCCATACCTGTCAACACTGAGTTTTCAAAATAAGGGAGCTTTTGTAAATTGAAATCGAATACCTACTTAAGACAAAGGCATACAACTATTCCACTTTATTACTTGGTAGAATGACAGACTGTGCTCCTTATTGTACTGTAATTGTAGGTGGCTGATTTGGCAGCAGCCAGTACTTTTTAAACAGGTCCACTGTAATGTACTTGATTTTGCACGACAGCAAAGCATACACAGTTGGTTTGTTATTTTCATCACACAACAAATCTAAACATATGTTATCAATCAACCTGAATTTCTAAAGCAATGTTGATGCTGAAATTGTAGTAGAATCACCTTTCAATATTTGTATGACTTTTAGACTTTCCTGCAGAATACTTTGCAATATGAGGGTCTGGGAACATGTCTACTACAGATGTGCTGAACTAGTCACAGCATGTAAAGGTCTCTGCCTTTGTAACTTTCTTGATCACTGTTTTTCCTTTGGCGACGAAAGATGATATAATTGAAGCACTGTTTTATTTTAATGTCACTGGGGTTTTGGTGTTTTTGTGCTATCCCACCATTATAATCAGTCCTGCATAGTTTATTATTATTATTATTATTATTATTTATTTCTTAGCAGACGCCCTTATCCAGGGCGACTTACAATCGTAAGCAAATACATTTCAAGTGTTACAATACAAGTAATACAATAAGAGCAAGAAATACAATAACTTTTGTTCAAGCAAAGTACAAGTGTGACAAACCACAATTCAATAATACAGCAGATAATAGTGATAGTTACATCAGAATATGATTAAATAGTGATAGTTACATCAGGATGTGATTAAATACAAAGTACTGCAGGTTAAACACTTGGCAGATTACAGTATTCTGAAGTACAGGATTAAATGCAGTAAAATAGGGGGCAGATAAGAGCAAAATAAAGCACATTTAAATGAAGGGTGATAGTGTCCCAGGATACAAACAGAGGAGTTCTACAGGTGCTGTTTGAAGAGGTGAGTCTTAAGGAGGCACCGGAATGTGGTCAGGGACTGGGCAGTCCTGACATCTGTAGGAAGGTCATTCCACCACTGCGGAGCAAGGGTGGAGAAGGAGCGGGCTCTGGAGGCAGGGGAGCGTAGCGGAGGTAGAGCTAGTCTTCTAGTGCAGGCGGAGCGGAGAGGTCGAGTGGGGGTGTAGGGAGAGATGAGGGTCTGGAGGTAGCTGGGTGCAGTCTGGTCAAGGCATCTGTAGGCTAGTACAAGAGTCTTGAACTGGATGCGAGCGGTGATCGGGAGCCAGTGGAGCGAGCGGAGTAGTGGAGTAGCATGGGCGAAGCGAGGCAGAGAGAACACCAGGTGGGCAGCAGAGTTCTGGATGAGCTGGAGCGGACGGGTGGCGGACGCAGGGAGGCCAGCCAGGAGGGAGTTGCAGTAGTCTAGGCGGGAGAGTACCAGGGCCTGGACCAGGAGCTGGGTAGCATAGTTGGTGAGGAAGGGTCGGATTCTTCGGATGTTGCTCAGGAAGAATCGGCAAGTGCGTGCCAGAGTGGAGATGTGCTGGGAATAAGAGAGGCAGGGGTCCAGGGTGACTCCAAGGTTCTTAGCCGAGGAAGAGGGAGAGAGTGTGGTAGATTCCAGAGGAACAAAGATAGAGAGATCAGAGGAGGGGGAGGAGGAGGGAAAGAAAAGGAGGTCAGATTTAGAGAGGTTGAGTTTGAGGTGATGCGAGTGCATCCAGGAGGAAATAGCAGACAGACAGGTAGAGATACAGGAGGAGATGGTGGAGTCAGAGGTGGGGAAGGAGAGGAAAATCTGAGCATCATCAGCATAGAAATGGTATGAGAAACCATAGGATGCGATGAGGGGGCCCAGGGAGCGGGTGTAGAGAGAGAACAGGAGAGGACCCAAGACTGACCCTTGGGGTACTCCAGTTAAGAGAGGGTGAGGTGTGGAGGTTGCTCCACGCCAGGTTACCTGGTAAGTGCAGTTGGAGAGGTAGGAGGAGAACCAGGCCAGGGCAGTGCCAGAGATCCCCAGGTCAGCAAGAGATGATAGTAGAATAGAATGATCAAAAGTGTCAAAGGCAGCAGAGAGGTCGAGGAGAATTAGGACAGAGGAGAGAGAGGCAGCTCGGGCACACTTAAGTGAGTTGGTGACAGACAGTAGGGCGGTTTCAGTGGAGTGAGCAGAGCGGAAGCCAGATTGGGGAGGGTCAAGCAGAGAGTGGTTGGACAGGAAAGCAGAGAGCTGGCGGTGTACAGTCCGCTCGAGGATTTTGGAGAGGAAGGGTAGGAGGGAGACAGGACGGTAGCTCTGGAGGGAGGTGGGGTCGAGGGTAGGTTTTTTGAGGAGGGGAGTGATAGAGGCTTTTTTGAAGGCAGAGGGAAAGATACCAGAAAGTAGAGAGGTGTTGAGGAGGGAGGAGATGAAGGGGAGTAGAGCAGAAGCAGCAGCAGAGAGGTGAGTGGGGAGGGGGTCCAAGGCACACGTGGTGGGTTTGTGACCCTGGAGCAGGGAGGAGAGGTCAGAGTCTGAGAGGGGCAAGAAGGTGGAGAAGGAGGGCAAGTAAGTAGGGGATGTAGTGGGTGTAGGGGTTGGAGCAGGAGGGGATGCGGGGGAGGGAGAGGTGTTAAAGAGTTTGCGGATATCTGAGATTTTAGAAGAGAAGAAGGAGGCAAAGTCATCAGGGGAGATAGAGGAGGGAGGAGGGGAGGAGGGTTTAGGAGGGAGGAGAAGGTAGAGAATAGTTTACGTTGGTTGTTAGTGGAGGCTTGGATTACAGATTGGAAATAAGCACATTTAGCAGAGGAGAGAGTAGAGGAGAAGGAGGAGAGGAGAGTGCGGTAAAGGTCTAGGGCAGCAGGGAGTTTGGTTCTCTTCCATTTCTTTTCAGCAGATCGCAGTGTGATTCTTGCCGAGCGGAGCGCAGAGGAGAGCCAGAGATGGGGAGGGGAGGGGCGAGCAGGTCGGGAGGTGAGGGGACAGAGGGAGTCGAGGGAGGAGGTGAGTGAGGAGAAGAGGGTGGAGGTAGCAGAGTCTACGGAGAGTTGTGAAAAGGAGTCGATAGGAGGGAGGTGAGAGAGAGCAGTGGAGGCAAGGACAGAGGGGGAGAGAGAGCGGAGGTTACGGCGAGAGGTGACAGTGGGGGTAGGAGGAGCAGGGAGAGGGGGGAGAGACAGAGAAAAAGAGATGAAATGGTGATCAGAGAGGTCCAGGGGGGTGACAGAGAGGGTGGAGGGGCAGCAGGCCCTGGAGAAGGTGAGGTCCAGTTGACGGACAGCTTTGTGGGTAGGAGGGGACGGAGAGAGACAGAAGTCGAAGGAGTGAAGGAGAGGGAGGAATCCAGCAGAGTGGCTGGGGTTGGAGAGATGGATGTTGAAGTCACTCAACAGGACAGTCGGGGTAGACAGAGAGGGGAGGGAGGAGAGTAGATAGTCGAGTTCATCCAGAAAGTGAGTGAGAGGCCCAGGGGGGCGGTACAGAACAATGAGCAGGAGTTGACAGGGAGAGGTTAGTTGGACTGCATGAAATTCAAAGGTATTGACAGAGAGTGAGGTGAGATCGGAGGGGACAGAAAAGAGTAAGGAGGGAGAGAGGAGAAGACCCGTCCCACCTCCCCGCCCAGTGAGACGCGGGGTATGGGACAGGACGTAGAGAGAGGACAGGGCAGCAGGAGTAACAGTGTTATCAGGGGACAGCCAGGTTTCAGTGAGAGCAAGGAAATCGAGCGAGAGGTGGGAGGCAAAGGCAGATATGAAATCAGCTTTGTTAGCAGAAGAGTGACAGTTCCAGAGTGCACCAGAGAGTGTGCGGTAGGGGGGGAGAGGCAGAGAAATGAGGTTAGAGGGGTTGGAGGAGCAGCAGCGGAGGGAGGGCAGAGGACGAGGACGGGAGGACAGAACAGGGATGTGAGAGACAGTCATAGCAGGACAAGCAAGACAAAAGGCACAGTATGAGCAGTAGGGTGGAGGGGACAGACCTGACTAGTAGATAGCTTCTTCTAGAGGCCCGTTAGGTTCGGATCTAGTCGAACAGCGTCTCAGCGCAGGCCTCCCCTTGCTGGACTCCCACAGCTAGACTCCCGGCTCTTTTGTTGAGGCTCTTCGGATTGCTGGCGCTTCTTGCTGGTGCCGAAATAAGCTGCTTGATTAAATGTTACACCTGCTTGGCAAAAGAACCAACTAAACTGTGTGGAAACCAATCAAATAGCAAAATCAACTGCTAATCAGTTTAGCCACTCACCTGGTACTAATCACACACTAACTCAGCCAATTCAAACACCACCTTACAATGTCACCAAATGTAGTTTGGTAGTTTACAGAAAGTATGATTTTTTTTCCAACATTGCTTAGGATTATGTGAGAATATATTGTTGTGTAAGAAGCTTGCAATTTGCATCAATATTTTATCGCATGGAAAGTCATCATAGATGTCAATTATGTAGAGCTTGCCTCATGCATTGAATGCATGCCTGCTACAGGGCTCCCTGGGTCCTAAACCCTGCTAGGTACAGACGGGGATTGCAGTAACCACAGACCATAGACGACTTCTGCAGAAATTAAAGGTTTCCTGACAAAGGGGTTTAACAGTAGTTTTGAGCAAATTACGGGAGAAAATCTGTCCCAGGAGTTGTCCGGGAGAAGTGTACAAAAAACAGGAGGTCCCGGCAAATAAGGGAAAGTTGACAGGTCTGCAGAGTCTCCAACAGAAATGTAGAATTTGCTGCCACTCAGTAGTTGGGTGGCTTTAAAGTATTCAGAACGAATCAATGATAGTTATAAGTCAGGAAGGTGGTACATTGCCCAGCTGCACTGGGAAAGGTGGTTTTGTTTTAGTTTTTTGTAGTATAAGTATACGTTTTTTTTTTTTTTAAATGGGAAAGGGGTAAAGTCCACGTGAATTGAATAACGATTTCCAGTGTTTCCATTTTTGTATTGCATGTTTTATCCGTTAAAACCGAAAATCAGAAGCCCTAATCTTAAGGTTATGTCAGTATTGTTTGGGATCCCCAGTTTGAGAAACACTGGCCTAAATAATAACCTAATACTAAAAAAAAAAATTCAGAAATCAACGCTATTCTTTATTACTATACTAAATTTAAAAAGATAGATTAAACGTATCAGATAGCAGACTATAGTCTACACTGAAAGACAAGATTCAGAGGGTGTGTACTTGAACAGAGATTTCATGAAGCTGAAAAAAGTTAAATTACATAAACGAATAGTGCATTTACATATGTTCTGGTGGTTTGATTTGGAAGAAAGATAATATTCAAGTTACTTTGCTGGAGATTAGGGACCTTATAGGCTTAGTTTACACGCAGTTATCACCCACATTCCTCACGCTACAGGAAGTCCGTGGCCAAAACATGGTACACCTTAAAAGGGGAGGGTAAATTGACTTTTCTCGCTAAAAAAACAAGCAAATTGACTAAAAACATTTTCTTTTTTTTTTTAAAGCCGTAGCTTATGTTCACAAGACAAATTAAATTTTTTCTCTTTTGTAAGACACTGGTACACAAGTTCACAAACACACACAGACCTTTACAAAGACAGCTGTTCACGAAGACAATCAAGTGACCATTGATTTATTTTCCCCTGACAACAACGGAACCATTTAGAAACCGAAAATACCAGCCTTAATTAAACAATTCCATACCATTTATTATACATTACAATGCATTTTTAAATAGCTGCATCTACAGATACATTTTTAAATAGCTTTCATAAGAATATAAAAATGATTACCACAGATTTTTTTTTCCCTAGCCTGTACACTAGTGCTCAATACTACTAGGCTATCCATTGTACATAATCAGTTCTCTGCAAGTGTTGGATTTGTTTTTTCAGACATCAGATATTATTATTATTATCATAATTATTATTATCCATGGCCCAAAACTACCCAAAGAAAATAAACATGAGCACAGCTTTTATATTGCTGACTTAATAAAAACAATAACATCAGAGTACTATAAACCAGTACAAACACATTGCGTGCTCAAGATTTCTGATGCGAATGAATCCACTCATCCAGCTTTTTTCAATTTTATCTTTAAGGTAATGTTAATATGCACATTACTGGGTAAGGGTGTCTGCCAAGAAATAATAATAATAATTACGTGCAGTTCACAAGGATGTTAGGCCTATTTAATTTCACTAAATCAGGGAAAGCATAAGTGTGTATTTCATGAATGAAGTTGAAGAGCTGTACGTGACCATGCAAGTCATCTCGGACCTGTAATATAAACAGTGCTGGGATGTGGGTGGGAAACTGTAAACACTATTTGCAAGATATAAATGGTTCAACAAACCAAATATAGAAATACACTTTTTTTTTATTGCCATAAATGAACTGCTAGTCGGGGTTAACTGTATACAAGAACAACATTCAGAATTGCCGACCTGCAGACAAGGGGGCGTGTCGCACGCATTCCTCGTGCCAGCGTGGTTATTTTCTCTTGCTGGAGGTTCAAAACAGTTCAGAATTGGGCTTCAAACCACTTATTCTTCCTACCCACAATTTCTTTCATTACACACCACACTCCCGCTGTCCTTACTGTAATAAAGACTACTCAAAACGTTTTTTTTTCTGTTTTTGTTCCTTTCAGCCTGTTCTCTCTGTCTCTTTCCATTGTTTTCAAACATACAATAATTTGAAAAAAGGTCTCTTCCCAGGGTCTTACACCTCAGTGGTCAACGATAAAGCATTACATCACAGCCTGCTAATGAAATTCAAAATTACATTTAGCTTGATTTTCGGAGCAGCCAGCGAATCAAATGGCACTATATATGCCTTCGGTTCAGGCTTCCACCTTGCGGGCGGCTATTCGTTCAAAATAAACAGGTACTGTTATTAACTTATTAATAAGTTATGTACACAGAAAACAAGCTGTAAAAGTATGTGTGGCAAGTGAAGTGCTTTGCTAGTTATATTCTTGGATATTAAGAGTTAAGACATTTTACCATCGACTTGAGAAAACAACGTTATTGTATAACAATTTTATTTCATTATATTCTCAATCATTTAACAATTCATGATTTAATTGTTCTGTGTTTCTTTTTCATTGTTTATATCCAAAGGAAGTATGTAGAAAAGTTGCATGTGTGTACAAAGTTGAAAGGTGGAATAGAATGGAGAAAAAAGCAAATGGTATATTTTATGGAGCCATGATCTCGATTAGAGTTTATTTCAGACAAACATCGCATTAATGTAAGGATGCTAACCTATCAAGATTGTTGGGAAATGCCTCTGTTTTGAATTGTTTTTTTTAAAAAAATGGTAAACTCGAACTGAGGCAAAAGAAAGTTGCAACGGAGAAAAGAAAAAAGAAGCGAACTGCTGTCATTTTCTTTTAAGGCTGCAACATAGGCATTGTTGTTTGTTTCTATAGACAGAAACTAAAGTGTATTTATTGATACAGATGGATAACTTGTCACACTGTTTCCCGTTTGAGTGCAGAGTTATCTGGAGTTTACTGTATTTCATGCTTTTTTGTTTAATTCGAGAAAATGAAGACCTATGAACGCTACTTGGCTAGAAAAAATTGAACCGGTATTTACAGGTATTTCATTTCGTTCAAACCGGAACAGAACGAAATCAGCCTTTCGGAACCGGATCTGAAAACAGGAAAAATCTGGTTCGAATCCCTGCTTAGAATTACTGCAGAATTTATATGAAGGTGAATCTAGAGACAAAAAAGTTGTTGCCACGGACAGAAAATGGAACGATGAAAGTAAAGACAGTGCCAGCGAATTGCCAAATGCGGAAACAGTTCGCCAGCACCACCCTGCTTTTTATCCACTCCGAATATGCTCGGTGTCTGGCCAGTAGGGTTCGCTGTTGCATGATGAGAAGGAATCCCTGCCGGTTTCCCATCCTCCACCCCGGAAGTGTCAGAGCCAATGTGACGCCGCCTTCAGAGTCCCCAGCAAAGTTCAGCCTCTTTGCACAGCCCGGACGCGAACTGGAGCCATCCAAGCTGTGTGACTCATCCTGCACTCCCAGCGACAGCGCTTTAACTGGATGAGCCACTCAGGGACCCCATGTTCGAATCTTTTGTTTTTTAAAAAGGCACAAAAAAATAAACCTGCAACTACTGTAAATCAGTATTCTTGGGAACATGGAACATGGAACATGGTCAAAAAGGGATTCATGAAAGTGATTTTATATAAACTGCTGTCGGTGTAAATATCCTGTTTCTGAAAGCAAGCAGTCAGGGTGACCTTAACAGGTGAAGGCATGCTTCTTTTACACAGACACAACACTGATTGTTTGTATAACCCAAGACACAGCATTTACATTTCAACAGAACATTTTGTTTATATAGCACTGATGAAAACAGCAACATGTTGATGTTTACTCCTAGATATAAGTTTCAGATATGTAATAAAGGCCAATGTCAGTAAAATGATGTTATCTGAATGCTCATAGGTTACAATAGGGAGAATGCTTATAATTCTATGGAGTAGACTAGCATTCTAGCAGGGTTTGCATTCCAAGCTGCTGCTGCTGCTGCCAGGCCTGAACACTCTCAATGATTAATACTGTACTGTTACACTGACTGATCAATAAACTCCAAGTGATATAAAAACTCTACTAAAACAAACAAACAAACAAACATACAGGCAAACAAAACATTTCTAAAGAGTTGTAGAACTGGTTAGACTCAGACAGCCTCATTCTATCAATAGCTTTGACATCTTACAAATTATTATTATTTTTTTTTTTAAAGTTTGTCTCAGTTGACTCAGAGATAGAGGTGGAACATTGGGGAGCCTTTAAACTGATACATAGTTATAAAGAGTCATCTGTAGCAGCCCAGAAGAAAGTGAAAATGAATTAAATGTGTGTGATATTACAACGGTAGCTCAACAGTCCTCAAATATAATAATTACAAAAACAAGAATACCAATTGTCCATCATCTTCAGATATTGTGTCATAATAATAATTATAATAATAATAAACATATGCTGCTAACATTACATATCCACACAATATTGAAATATTGAAAACTGTGAATTAATCGAATCATTAAATTACGTGGGAGTATTGTAATAAAAGCACCCAACTGTAAATATTAAGGCTGTATTTTCTTCAAGGCTTTGAGACCTAAGATGGAATTACAGACTTGTGTGTACAGTTCCCTTTCAATTCAAAAGAGACCACCAACAACATTAGGTATGGGATATGCCTGCCTATACCAGAGCTGCCGATAGGCCCCTTCCTGGGATGATGCCCTCAGTCCCGCCTACCGAGGGGTTAAAACTGTCATACTGAGGAAGATATTTCTCTTTTTGCCTCTCAAGACGGTAAGGTAAGACCCTCTGTGTTGGTATCTGAGCATATTGTGAAAAAGAGCTTTGAGTCTACTGCAGTTCCCTTGCCTTTCAGGCTGAAAGCTGTCTTGCTGCTTTCACGGAATCACTGACTCCTGATTTAGCCTTTTTCTTTCTTTTTTCCTCAGCAACCTGCTGCTTTCCTATCTGTGGTACGTAAGTTGACTGCCTGTGCAGTATTGATTTAAAGGAGTGAGTGTTGTCATCTTTTACAGCCTTTCACTCATGTGGGAGGACATCCACACAGTGTCCCGCTTGCCTGTATTGTGCAGCAGCTAGAAAAAACAACAGCAGGCCTTGTCTTCCATGGGCTGTATTTTTCCAGACCCGCTGTAGAGTAGACCTCGTCGGTTGCGTTGGGCCTTCGAAACATCAACAACAACAGTGTGCTCCCCCTTTAATATTGTTGCCGGCTTGCCACTTCCCTGGAATCAGAAACCCCGCTTCTGTGAACTCAGCTATAAAAGCTTCACAACTGTGCTGTGTTTACTTTTTTTCTTTTCAACAGCCTACATCGCTTTGCGATTGTAGTCTGCTTTTCTAACCTTACAGTGCTCGCTGTTTAGTGTTTTCCTAGGCTATTGCAGTTAAAAAAAAAAAGAAAGAAAGAAAAAGAGACGCATGATCCTCCACCGGACCCCGGCTCTGCCGCGCCTCGCTGTAGAGTTGACTCCGCTGGATTGTCTCGGCCCGCCCTCTCGGTGCGCTTAAAAATTCAGTTCAGCCCTGTTGCCGTGGTGTCTGTTCTATTTGCCCTCACAGCTTTGCTGTTGTGTGCGTGCATGTGTGGTTTTATTTCACTGCCTTGCATTTAAAAAAAAAAAAAAAAAATACAAGCGAGATTCCTCCACCGGGACCCAGCTCTGCTGTGCCCCACTATTGAGTGGAATCCACCGGCTTGTTTCAGTCACCTATTCAGCGTGCTGGTTAAAAAAAAAAAAGAACAGTTACCTGCGTTGCCATCTTCGTGTTGTGTGTGGGTGTATGTATTTTTTCTTTTTACTGCCTTGCAGTTAAAAAAAAAAAATAAAAAAAATAAGCACGGCTTCTTCACTGGGACCCAGCTCTGCTGCGCCCCGCTGTTGAGTGGCATCCGTCGGCTTGTTTCAGCCGTTTTTTCTTTACTGCCTTGCAGTTAAAAAAGAAAAAGTAGTAGCAGTGTGATATATACAGAGACCTAGCTCTGCTGTGTCCCACTGTTGAGTGGAATCAGCTGGCTTGTTTCAGCCCGCCTACTTGGCGTGCTTGGTCACCCGCCTGGCATGGTGAATGTGTTTCTCCTATAGCTGAATTGCTGTGTGTGTAAGTCTCTATTTTTTCCTATTACTGCTCTTGCAGTTTAAAAAAATAAAAAGAAAAAAGAAAAAAGAAAGCAGTACATTTTTCTTCCTGCCTAACACGCCGCAGCTCCTTGAGCCTGTGCTCCACTCTGGCATACTCTACGTGCTGCCACATTGTGTGACTGCACGCGGTCCAGAACCAGGTTATTGCCACGCTGCACCGTGGTACAGCACCATGCACTCCCCTGTACTGCTCTCCTGATTGCCTACCGCAGCCACTCGAGCCTGTGTATCCACCCTGGTGTATGCTATGCGCTACCCCGGGTTGTGTTGGCTACACGCGGTTAAGGCTAGGCGCATCTCGGTGCTTCGCCGCCCTCAGTGCTTAGATGCTCCATGCCTCTGTGCTTAGTGCCACAGCATGTCTTCGGTGCACCAGTACTGTATTCTACCTCACTCAATGTCCTCTGTGCTTCTGCACCCTTGGTGCCTGAGTGCTTCAATACACAGGTCTACACCCGCCGGTGTTTAAACAACGCCCTTGGGGCTGTTTAAACATCAAGCATGGTTAAGGTCCATGCTTACACATCCTGAACAATGTCCCCTGCTAGCACGGCTGAGCTGTACGTGGCGTTGAGAGCCCCTGGCCAGACAGCAGGCTCTAGCCTTTGATCTGGCTCCAGTTCAGCCGATAACATCGACCCCAGAGCTGACCCCGCCTGCACCGGTGGTCGCCCCGGATGTTACAGAACCAGTTGTCAGCATTGCTGAGGAGGACCATGATGCTATTTCGATCGCAGCCTCATGGGAAGGTGGCTCCTTCCTTTAGAAGCAGCCCCTGCCTCCCCTGAACATTCCTTTGGACCAGCGGTTGAGAAATTGCTGCAGCGTTCTTACTGAAAACGCAAGGCATCTCAGCAGGTAGCCTCAATTCTCCCCGGGCGAATGGTTTATCACAGTGGACCGAAAAGATGCGTATTCCACATCCCTTTTCGTCCAGCGCACAGGAAGTATCCCCGCTTCGCCTTTCAAGGGAGCGTCTTTCAGTTTTCCATGCTGCCATTCGGCCTCTCCTTAGCCCCAGCACATTTTTTAAAGTGCATGGATGCCATCCTCGCTCCCTTGCGACTGTGAGAATCAGGGTGATAAACTACCTGGATAACTGCTTGATCTGTCCCAGTCGCAGGAAGGAGTAGTAGCCTGTCTAAAAAAAAGGACATTCTTTGACTCGCCCATTGGTTAAACTCACTCAAGACCTTCAACTGAAACGGAGAATACCCTCAACTGTTTTCTTTTTATCGTCTAGTCGTTGTTTTTTACTTATGCGGGGGAAATGCAGATCTGTTATTGACTGATCACATCCCTTTCAGGAAACCCCTAGACTCGATTTGGATAAAGGCGTCAGACAAATGAACAAATAATAATTAGTAGTATGTTTAGTAGTAGTCGTAGTATGCTTCATTGTATAAGCAAGCACACTCTACGCAAGTGAGTGAGGCCATTTGACTGACGGTTTACTTGGCACTGTCTGGTCAGCAGACTATACCTTGAAGGTCCTAACAGCATGCCACTGCGTTTGAGCCTATACACTCCATAGAGTTGGAGCATCTGTTTATGAAGACAGCCTTCCTCTTGGCTATCACTTCCACAAAGCGGGTCAGTGAGCTGCAGGCACTGTCGGTGCACAGATCCTGTATGCGTATTTGGGACGATGGCAGCAGGGTGTCACTGCGTACAAACCCTGCTTTGCTCCCCAAGGTGATTACAGCCTTCCACATGAATCAGTCTGTGGAATTGGAGTCTTTCCATCCACCTCCATTTGGAGATTGAATTTCCTCTGACCAGACCCTAGGACAGCCCCTCTCAAAGCAGCGACTGTCGCATTGGTTTGCGGCGTATGACAGTGCTGGCTTACCCCCACCTGGGGGAGTAGCTGCGCAATCCACTAGAGGGTTGGCAACATCTTGGGCCTTCTTCAGAGGGGCCTCACTGTCTGATGTATGTACGGTGGCTAGCTGGGCTACGCTGCACACATTCTCCAGGTTCTACCGCTTGAATGTGGTAGATCCTTCCTTGCCTTCAATAGGCACGAGGGTCCTTGAGGTTGCACGCTTGAACCGCTAACCTTGGGTTATAAGGTTCTGATGCATCCCTCATATGCTGCCGTTCCTTCTTCCTCGTGACGGCTCTGGTATACATTATCCCATACCTAATGTTGTTGGTGGTCATCTTCGAATTGAAAGTTAGGTTACTTACTCTAACCCTGATTCCCTGAAAGAGAAGATGAGAGAAGATGCAAGGTCGCATCAGTCGCCCTCACGGGTTCGATGCAATAAGAGAAATGGCTTCCTTAGTATGACGGTTATAATCCCTCGGTAGGCGGGACCAAAGGCGTCATCCCAGGAAGGGGCTCAGAAAATACCTTCCAATAGGCAGGCATATCTCATACCTAATGTTGTTGGTGGTCGTCTTTTCTTTCAGGGAACCAGGGTTACGGTAAGTAACCTAACGTTTTGGTGTATTTTACATTAGGTTACATGGTGACATAATTAAAAAGAGTCAAGTGAGTCTAACTGACTTCTCTGAGGTCATTTCTTACACATTTTTTAGTAGTTGCCTTATTCTGCTGTTCCATAAATGTATCCTTCTTCCACAGATAAAACCGATTCAGATAAATCTACAGGCCATTGTTTTGGTAGTAACAAAATTAGTTTTGAATAGCTGATGTTAGACAACTGGACATTTACAGTCATATTAACCTGAACTGTATTACCTATATTATCAAAATAAAGTAAACCAGCTCCCACCTTATTAAGATGGATAAGACATACTGTGGTTTTGTACCAATAACTGACAATTATATGTATATTCAGCAACACTCCAGTTATACTTTTATTACTAATCTTTTTTCTTTTCTATGAATGGAATGATAATGAAAGTAGAGCTTGGTATGACTAATTGCATTGGGTTTTATGACAGTCTTTGCCCTTCAATATTGTGAGCTCGTTTAGTAATAAACTGAATGAACTTGCCAAATGGCAAGGCTGAAGGTTATATAAAAATGAATTATTCCCAAAGATAGATTTATTTCTATTTTTTATGAGAGATGTTCCATTTTAAAGTGATTCACTCAAGAAAGTGTGTAACTCAAGCAGTACTTTAGGCATTACTATATGCCAGTATATATTGTGTTGAAGAATACTTGGAATCAATAATGTGCTTATTGAAAAGACAAGGAACTGAATTGCATGTACAGTTTTACTGGGTTGAAGGTGGCTTATGCGAAACATAAAGAGAACCATATGCTGCCTATTTGAAGTGGCTGCTTTAACATAATGAAAAAATATATTTATGCCTTTCCTGAATTGCTTGCCAGTGGCTTTTCAGCGAACATCTTTTACCTAAAGCTCCGGGTAAGCTTCTGGAATTTATTACTCAGCTGACTTTTATTGCAGTTCTATTGAATGCCCGCAGGAATATTGCAGTGTTTTGTATGCGACTGCAAAACATCACAAAGACATTCAAAAAAGCAATGCTTACAGTTAATTTTGTTTTGTATTTCAAAGACAGAAACTGTTTTGTAAAGATATACAACTTTCTGGTAGCCTAAGTAGCATATGTTTTTACGTTTATAGCACAAAGCTGATAAACAGTGCAACTAACCTATGAAGTTAAACAAGTGCTAGACAGAACATTCTGACTTAGATATACTTTGTGAGTGCAGCCTAGTTAGCTAATATAAAACAGGAGATTAAACCAAAATGTATGTTCTGTTATCTTTTCATTATTTTTCAGACTTTAATCACCATGGTTCAGGTTTCATATTAATGCAGTGACTTCATGAGGGAACTTTTAACTTGGAAGCATGTCGTATATGAATTCATTTACTGTTGCCTTGAAGCTGTGGACTTGAATGTATTCCATATTTTCATATTCAACCAATTTGTGTGTGAGGTGGCATTAAATTCAGCACTGAAACACATAAAATATGATTGGTTGTATTCGGACGTTCTCATGGGTGAAATAAACACAGCATTCCATATATGTTCATAATGTCTTTTTTAAAATGTGTTCAAAGCTAAAAGTCTCAAGACTTGTTGAAATGGTTTATGGACACGAGGCGAAGTCGAGTGCCTGCAGCCCCCGAGAAGTCCATATATTGGACATATACGGACACCCTGAAGGGCCTTGTTGTATTTATAATCCAGGTCAAACAGTGGATTTGAAAATAAAAATCATTTTTAGGGCAAAAAATGTTTTGTTTTTTTATTAATTATCCTTGCACCGATAAAGGGACCAAAAATGTAGTCTTATTTATAACTTTGAATTACACACTAAGTTAAGCTGAATACATACATTTAATTGAAACATGCAGAAGTAAGTAAATATTTATTTTTGATATGTGGTGAGGGCGGCGTAGTGGTTAGCGCTGCTGCCTCACAGCGCCAGGGTCCTGGGTTTGAATCCGGCCTAGGGTACTGTCTGTGTGGAGTTTGCATGTTTTCCCAGTGTTTGCGTGGGTTTTCTCCGGGTACTCCGGTTTCCTCACAGTCCAAAGACATGCTGTCCAGGTTGATTGGTCACTCTACATTGCCCTGTGTGTGAGTGTGTGTGTGGTGCCCTGCGATGGACTGGCGTCCCGTCCAGGGTGTAGTCTCGCCTTGCGCCCTGTGTATGCCAGGTTAGGCTCCGGCTCACCACGACCCTGTAAAGGAGTAAGCGGTTAATGATAATGGATGGATATGTGGTGAATTGTACATTGCCATTGAAAATATCCACCAGGCGGCGGTGTTGAAATGGCAGTGAATTCATTTTATTTCTCTCAGTGCAAGACGCTGTAGTTTCAGCAGAACGGAGGGACGGGAGGAAAAAATGCAGTCTCGTATTTCATTAATTTTTCAAGGTGTGTGTCAAAGAGGGGTGGATAATGTGCAGAAGTTTCTTTTTGTGTTTTTCTGTAGCGTTTACAAACCCCTAAAAATACATTATCTAAAGTGACAAAGTCACAGTGAGTGCGTTTATTGACAGATTCCCCAATTTTGTTTTCATTTAGATAGCGGTTTATTCCAGCTCAGAGACTAATGTAGCTTGAAGTTTTATATTCTTCTCCCTGGGCATTTATTACCTTTCCATATAAATCCCTTAGTATTTTATTAAGCTCTTAAGATGTACATTTTTCACAGTTGAGACCATGTGTTTTGTTTTAGCCAGTCCTGAAAGACAGAGATTTTTTGGGTATTTTTTTTCCCATTTTGCTATCTTCCAATTTATTTAATTTTTTTGTGGTTCAGTATCTTTAGAGATATCCATATTTTCTGGTAGTTGGTCATTCAGTTTTTGAGTTATTGTAACTCCGTAACTGTAGCTGTAAACAAGATGGCTACTGGTACTGTGAATTCTGTAAATTCTATGAGGCAGCGCAGTGATTTCTATGTGATAAGACTCCGACTGTACGTATCCTTCCAATATACGAACAGCTGGAACCTTGCTCAACCAATCACATTGCTGGTTTCACGTTCCATTGCCATCCCTGAATTATAATGAATAAGCAGCACCTGACCCGTCATTTCTCGTGGCAGCATACTTCCATGACTCACCACTCTCTACTACAAGCAGATAAGACTGTTAGGTCCAAGGCTTGGATGAGCAGAAATGTGTTTTATTTCAATGCGGGGGATGCTGTTTGGATCCTTGTGTCAGTAAAGATTCGTTGGAGGAGTCAACATCAATGAAGAACATTTGTGTCCAGTGCTGAGCTCTTATACAAGTACTGTCTCTATTTTTCTGTAGCAACCTACTACCAAAGAAATATTGCTTGGTGTGCTCCTATTTAGTTATTCAGATTTTTATTACAGCTAGAGTATCTACTCTTTTCTGGTTGCCATTTTTTTTGTCCTTAAGCATGAGACAATGCTTTAACTTATTCCTCTGAGAAACAATACCAAATACTAATTTTAGTTCAAAGAGTTTAAATAGGCTTGTATCCAAGTACTTATCTGAGTTCAACCTTGACTGTCCCCAGCCTCACAAGATCTGCTCTATTTAAAATGGGAGCCATGGGATTCTGTTGCCTTATCATATTCTATTTATCTAAATGTGTCCATATGTCATATTTCAATTTCTGTTGCAGATTATTCTAGCTCTTTATTTAATTTCTTTTAATCTAACATCAAAGTTGTTTCTCTTTTTACCCCAAGCTGATTTTTATTATGGTTTGGGTTGGGTTCACCATTCTCTAACTGTTGACCTATGTATCAGTTGGTCAAATGTGTGGAATATGAAACAGATAAGATGTCGGCTAGAACTGTGACTCAAAGGGTATAAATTCCAGCTTCATGGTCCAACCATTTTGGTTTGCTTCCTTGTTTAAAGTGAACCTGTTGCATCCATAATCACTTGCTGCTACATATCAAAATTAATGGGGTGTCCAGGAATAAAGGTTAGGGCCACAGCACACACACCAACAACCGACAACGCCTATCTCTGCCCGCTCAAGAACAAGGGGCTCCCCCTAGAAAGTCCACCAACCATTACACAGAAGGGCATTGAATAATGCATTAAGGTAAGTATGACTATTACCTTTTTTTTTTTTTTAAGTGATATTTTCATAAATTTCATCTGAAATTATAGGTTTTCAAACATGCAAAAACCCTTACAATTGTAAGTGTATAATCATATTTGAAGTAAATAAACAAGAAATAAAACAGAGCAATGGCTAGTCCAGCATTTTCCATGTGAATCAAGTAAATGCAAAAACAAGTAAATTCAGAAACAAAAACAAAAAAAAAGCTACACAAGGGGAAGAGGAAACCTCAAGGCTTTAATAAACAAACAGCTCAGCATAAAAGGAGCTTCTTCCCTAGAGCAGAAATAATGATGAAGAAGCAATACACCGAATGAGGAATTCTAAAATAATTGGTCCCGTGGGTCTATTTTTATTTCTCAATTTTATTTCTCAGACTGCTCATGTCAGGATAGAAAAGGACAATGTCCACATAGAGTAGGTCAACATACAAAAAAGGACTGGACTGTAATTTCCTGACCTGGAATTGATAAGTCAAAGGCTTCTCGCAATCATTGGATGTCACTTTACTGCAGATTAATAGTTCGACAATTAAATTGACGGAAAGCATGGTTTTAGTTTACTGCAGCTCGCTTTGCGTAGCTGCAGGTAATTATTATTATTATTATTGTTTTTTATTATTATTAATTAGTCACTTAGCAGACACTTTTATCCGAGGCGATTTACAGAGATCAGGGGGTGAACTATGCATCAACAACTGCTGCAGAGTCAATTATCATAGGACCTCGGTTTTACGTCTCATCTGAAGGATGTGCCAACAATGATTATCTGCCTCTTTGCCAACTTTTAAAATATACATACAGAATGGATTTTCTTTCTGGATCTATACATATGCTACAGTAATCCATGTAATACAAGCTTCACTATTCATGAGACATAATCATTATCCTAAAATGAATGCATGAGAACAGCAGTGCTTTTCTGGTTGTCAGATTTGTTCTTGTAGCCTACATCATTTATAGTGCTATTAGGTTTCTAAAAAAAGAAACTTTGTTCACAAATACAGTTGTATCTTTTGCTTAAGTCTCTTTTTAAAATGTTATATATATACAGACGTGCTCAAATTTCTTGGTACCCTTACAGCTCCTTGAAATAATGCTTCATTCCTCCTGAAAAGTGATGAAATTAAAAGCTATTTTATCATGTATACTTGCATGCCTTTGGTATGTCATAGAATAAAGCAAAGAAGCTGTGAAAAGAGATGAATTATTGCTTATTCTACAGATATTCTAAAATGACCTGGACACATTTGTTGGTACCCCTTAGAAAAGATAATAAATAATTGGATTATAGTGATATTTCAAACTAATTAGTTTCTTTAATTAGTATTACACATGTCTCCAATCTTGTAATCAGTCATTCAGCCTATTTAAATGGAGAAAAGTAGTCACTGTGCTGTTTGGTATCATTGTGTGCACCACACTGAACATGGACTAGAGAAAGCAAAGGAGAGAGTTGTCTGAGGAGATCAGAAAGAAAATAAAAGACAAGCATGGTAAAGGTAAAGGCTACAAGACCATCTCCAAGCAGCCTGATGTTCCTGTGACAACAGTTGAAAATATTATTAAGAAGTTTAAGGTCCATGGAACTGTAGCCAACCTCCCTGGGCGCGGCCGCAAGAGGAAAATCGACCCCAGAGTGAACAGAAGGATACTGTGAATGGTAGAAAAAGAACCAAGGATAACTGCCAAAGAGATACAAGCTGAACTCCAAGGTGAAGGTACGTCAGTTTCTGATCGCACCATCCATCGCTTTTTGAGCAAAAGTGGGCTCCATGGAAGAAGACCCAGGAGGACTCCACTTTTGAAAGAAAAACATAAAAAAGCCAGACTGGAATTTGCTAAAATGCATATTGACAAGCCACAATCCTTCTGGGAGAATGTCCTTTGGACAGATGAGTCAAAACTGGAGCTTTTTGGCAAGTCACATCAGCTCTATGTTCACAGACGAAAAAATGAAGCTTTCAAAGAAAAGAAAATAATACCTACAGTGAAACATGGAGGAGGCTTGGTTATGTTTTGGGGCTGCTTTGCTGCGCCTGGCACAGGGTGCCTTGAATCTGTGCAGGGCACAATGAAATCTCAAGACTATCAAGGCATTCTGGAGCGAAACGTACTGCCCAATGTCAGAAAGCTCTGTCTCAGTCGCAGGTCATGGGTCCTCCAACAGGATAATGACCCAAAACACACATCTAAAAGCACCCAAGAATGGATAAGAACAAAACATTGGACTATTCTGAAGTAGCCTTCTATGAGTTCTGATCTGAATCCTATCAAACATCTATGGAAAGAGCTGAAACTTGCAGTCTGGAGAAGGCACCCATCAAACCTGAGACAGCTGGAGCAGTTTGCTCAGGAAGAGTGGGCCAAACTACCTGTTAACAGGTGCAGAAGTCTCATTGAGAGCTACAGAAAACGTTTGATTGCAGTGATTGCCTCTAAAGGTTGTGCAACAAAATATTAGGTTAGCGGTCCCATCATTTTTGTCCATGCCATTTTCATTTATTTTCTTATTTACAATATTATGTTGAATAAAAAATCAAAAGCAAAGTCTGATTTCTATTAAATATGGAATAAACAATGGTGGATGCCAATTACTTTTGTCAGTTTCAATTTATTTCAGAGAAAATTGTGCATTCCTCGTTTTTTGTGGAGGGGTACCATCAAATTTGAGCACGTCTGTATATATATATAATTCTAACATTTTGCATATAACAACTGTGCAAAATGCTGCGCTCTATCTGTATATGCAAAACAATATAATTACTGCATTGTATCTGAGATGCCAAAAAATAGCTTTTTTCCAACACCACCATAATTCTATTCCTCTTATCCACTGTACAGAATATTTTACACACAATGTCAATTTGCCTGGGGCCAAAAAGTCTATCCACCATCAGAACAATTAAAGTACTATTCAGTACTTTTCTCTACACATTTGATGCAATTCAAAGAAGGACTGTTCCAGGAGCATTTAACTGCATGAATCATCAACTGGAATTTTCTGACTTAACATTGTTTTCTGATGGCATTTAAAAGAGTGCTAATATAGGATGATTTTAAATCCATACCTTCACTATTTGCTCTGTAGTGATAATCAAACCTCTCTAATGTAAATACTAGGGCATACTCTGATATTGAAATGACCACTGAGGTCTATCCTGGGCTTCTACAGCAAAACGTGATAAGCAAATATTGCATTTTATTCCCCCCACTTCAGCTAGTTCTAGTCCTATAATTATACATATTTTTTGCAATCAACTTGATTCCTTAGCAAAAATTGTTGAGGGTTTCAAAATATACCCTAAAGGATTCTAAATGCGCCAAAACATATTGTCTATTTGTCACCAGGCAACAAGAGCTGGCACTCTATCTTTAGATTCCAAAACTGTTAGTGTGCTGGCTGCTGCTATGCGACTTTAATCCCAAATCTAAATTCATGATGGTATCTTTTTAAATAAGTATCAATTAAAGCAGATAGGACATTGGTAGGGTGAAACACATATTGTGTAATATGAAAGGAATGATCATTCTAAAACTTCTAAAACCAAAAGTGGGAGTTGACGCATAGCAGCAGGGGGCATGGCCCCTGTGTGTGCCTGTGTTTTAGAGCAAGACATTACAATATGTAAAATTTTAAAGTAGAAAAATATCACAGGAATAAAGAATACGTTGTGTATGTTGTACCTGGCCCCTCCCTCTACTATCACTAGTTACCCTATAGCCTAGGGGACAACAGGTACAAACAGAAATGGATATAATAAAGTTTATATATATATACAGTACTGTGCAAAAGTTTTAGGCAGGTGTGAAAAAATGCTGTAAAGTAAGAATGCTTTCAAAAATAGACATGTTAATAGATTATATTTATCAATTAACTAAATGCAAAGTGAGTGAACAGAAGAAAAATCTAAATCAGATCCATATTTGGTGTGACCACCCTTTGCCTTCAAAACAGCATCAATTCTTCTAGGTACACTTGCACAAAGTCAGGGATTTTGTAGGCATATAGTCAGGTGTATGATTAAACAATTATACCAAACAGGTGCTAATGATCATCAATTCAATATGTAAGTTGAAACACAATCATTAACTGAAACAGAAACGGCTGTGTAGGAAGAATAACACTGGGTGAGGAACAGCCAAACTCAGCCAACAAGGTGAGGTTGCTGAAGACAGTTTACTGTCAAAAGTCATACACCATGGCAAGACTGAGCACAGCAAGAAGACACAAGGTATTTATACTGAATCAGCAAGGTCTCTCCCAGGCAGAAATTTCAAGGCAGACAGGGGTTTCCAGATGTGCTGTCCAAGCTCTTTTGAAGAAGCACAAAGAAACGGGCAACGTTGAGGACCGTAGACACAGTGGTCGGCCAAGGAAACTTACTGCAGCAGATGAAAGACACATCATGCTTACTTCCCTTCGCAATCGGAAGATGTCCAGCAGTGCCATCAGCTCAGAATTGGCAGAAAACAGTGGGACCCTGGTACACCCATCTACTGTCCGGAGAAGTCTGGTCAGAAGTGGCCTTCATGGAAGACTTGCGGCCAAAAAGCCATACCTCCGACGTGGAAACAAGGCCAAGCGACTCAACTATGCACGAAAACACAGGAACTGGGGTGCAGAAAAATGGCAGCAGGTGCTCTGGACTGATGAGTCAAAATTTGAAATATTTGGCTGTAGCAGAAGGCAGTATGTTTTGCCGAAGGGCTGGAGAGCGGTACACGAATTAGTGTCTGCAGGCAACAGTGAAGCATGGTGGAGGTTCCTTGCAAGTTTGGGGCTGCATTTCTGCAAATGGAGTTGGGGATTTGGTCAGAATTAATGGTCTCCTCAATGCTGAGAAGTACAGGCAGATACTTATCCTTCATGCAATACCATCAGGGAGGCATCTGATTGGCCCCAAATTTATTCTGCAGCATGATAACGACCCCAAACATACAGCGAAAGTCATTAAGAACTATCTTCAGCGTAAAGAAGAACAAGGAGTCCTGGAAGTGATGGTATGGCCCCCACAGAGCCCTGATCTCAACATCATCGAGTCTGTCTGGGATTACATGAAGAGAGAGAAGCAACTGAGGCTGCCTAAATCCACAGAAGAACTGTGGTTAGTTCTCCAAGATGTTTGGGCCAACCTACCCGCCGAGTTCCTTCAAAAACTGTGTGCAAGTGTACCTAGAAGAATTGATGCTGTTTTGAAGGCAAAGGGTGGTCACACCAAATATTGATTTGATGTAGATTTTTCTTCTGTTCACTCACTTTGCATTTTGTTAATTGATAAATATAAACTATTAACATGTCTATTTTTGAAAGCATTCTTACTTTACAGCATTTTTTCACACCTGCCTAAAACTTTTGCACAGTACTATATATATATATATATATATATATATATATATATATATATATATATATATATATATATATATACACACATTAAGCTGACAGCATTCACCGTACGTCATATACTGTTTTCATACTTTCATACTCATAACATAATTACTATGTGCATTTTCTTAATTTTGGCTATACTTTTTTGTATTATGCCTGTGATGATGATGACATCTGTAATATAAAAAATAAATTTTATTATACTGTAATAGAATTGTATGTTTCTATGCATTCTTTTTGCAAGAATGATTCTAAAAGAAATTAACTAGACTGTCAGGAATAGATCCTAAGATTAGATGCATGCATTCAAGTAAGGCGAGTTGATAAAAACACTTTTCATCTTGTCTGCAACAGCTGTCAAAACCTAGTTTACAAACCTGAAGAATTGGATTAAGTAAAGATTGATACTTACTCATTGACAATGTGACAGCACATCCAGCCTTGGATGCAAATTTAATTACAGGACATGGTTCAAAACGATTCTTTAAAAATGGAGGGCCAAAACTTAATGTGCACTAGGATAACACTAAGGGCCGGCCTTAGCATGTGCTGGACCCTACATGGTGAGGATTAAGCGCGGGGTCCAGAACATCATATGATTGTTACAGTAGCAACCACATCTTACAGTTAGTATACAGGTCCATCATGTAATCATATGTAAGGCCCTGTGAAAATTGCGGACATTTTCTTTAAAATTCACAGCAGTGTCACGGGTAAAGTATCGTATTTCGCAGACTGTGCATAGAACTATTTTATAAATTATGTGTACAGATTATTATTTTTTTAAACATCAAATATATAAATGCACTGACATCATCAAAATCAACTTCAAAATCAAGTTATTCAAGCACAATAGCTTGTGAAACAGTGTTGTAATTACCACCCTGTAAGTAAAGTGTATCTGCAAGGACAGCCTTTAGTTCTAGTACATCAGATGCATGTTCACCATTTAGGTCTTGCAAAATAAATACAATGTGTAACCCATACTGACCTTGGGCATCAGTCGACTCGTCCATGACCACTGACAAGCAACCTAACTGTTTTACCAATTAAATAATCTACTGCTTGTGATACTCTGCAACTTTAGGCAAGTATTCATGTCTCAGCTGGGCTGATGAAGGAATCCCTCCACAATTTGCTACACTCAGTCTGAAGAATTTATGTAACTTTTGGTTGTCCAATTTTTCAAGAGGGATATTTGTGCAAACAAATGCCTCTGTCAGGTCAAAATGTAATGCGTTTTGTGCTTCACGGTTTTCAGTGGACTTTTGGGACATGGAAGTCACAGTTTTTTGTTTCTTTGCAATTAAAGCAGGTACAGTACTGCTCTGGATTTCCACCTTTCTCTTTCGGTGAATACTTGAATCTAAATGCCTGCCAACAGCCAATTCTCGGGAGTGATCTATAGTAACGTTGCAGGACGTACAGAAGAGCTTACCTCCATCGCTGTGTAAAACTCCTGCTGGATTATGCTTTACGTGATCTGCTGCAGACACATTTTTTACTTTTTTAGAGACATCCATTTCCTTTTTACAGTTTTTAGTATTTTAATTTCCCACCTAGATTGCATATAGTCACATGACAATCACTGCACAGCACTATGTGCGTGGCAAATAGTACATGCAGGCAGACAGCACAGCTGTACAGTTTTCTTTAATGTGATTATTTTTTTGTATGAAATACAAATAATAATTTTGAAAATGTATTTTTATTTCCTAAGTATATTGTAAAAATCGCAGTATTGGACTAATTTCACGATTTTAGTGCAGCCTGTGAAATCGCAATTTACACAGGACTTTAATCATATGCACCTACATATACTAAAGCCTGCCGCACACAGTCCGACTCAAGTCGTCCCGACTCATCTCATCTGAGTTTGCACAGATTCCGCGATCAGTTGTGTTCAGTTTTGGTTTGACACCCGACTGGGTGTCGCAAACTGCTAAGACTGAAATAGACTGACCACAACTAGATCCTGGTGATTACTATGTATGCAGATTTAATTAATACTGCCCTGTACACATTTTTGTATTAACTTAGCCCAACATAGCGACCCTCATATTATGCATGGAATTGTATACTGATTAGACGGAGGAGACAGCACCACGAGGTAACCAAAGAGAAGCGCTTAGCCTATTAATTTAGCTATTAACCATTTACATCGTGCAAACGTTTCAGGCAGTGTTTGACTTTTTGTATAGTTTGTCTACTACACTAGCCTGTGGTAAATAAAATTCAGCCTGTTAATTTTTATTTGACTTTGTAGTTCTTTTCTCAGTGTGTGGATCTAGGGGCTTGTGATTTGTGACATATTGGAAATCGACGCACCGGTTACTTCTGTTTTAGCAGAGTAAGAAAATATACGCTGCCAGTAGATTAATAATAAAAAGGTAAACTGATAATTTACCTTTGATTAGTAAACACCTAAAAAACTATTCAAATGTGCACATATCTGGTATTTTTGAATTCGGGACACTCAGAGCAATTCAAGACTAATGTATTTGTACCTGTGGAACTAAAGCTGTCAATATTCCGCCATCTTGTATGACAAGTCCCATGACAAGCCACTTCACTTAAACCTGCTTCACCACTGGTTGACACCCTTATGACTAATCGATCTCAGTCAGTTTTGGTTGGTAACCGTCGCACTCAGACTGACTGATCACATCTGAACGAAAAAGATTCAATATGTTCAATCTTCAAATCTGAAGACATCCCGACTGAAATCTTGGTAATCTTGGTTTTAAGGGCACGCACACTGCTACGATTTATCCAGACTCTGTACGGCCAGTTGAGATGAGATGAGTCGGGACGGCTTGAGTCGGGCTGTGTGCAGCGGGCTTTACGTTAAGATACAGTAAAATAATATAAAAATGTGAATGAATACTTCATTTAGCTTGTTTGTTAAACTTTATCATTTTATATAATGTACAACTTAAAAGCACTCAGAATTCCAGTCTACTTCAAACATATCACATATTAACTTTTTCTAAAATGACCATTCCCCAGTAGGCCTATTAAAAAATACTGTAATGCACGACAGGAGTGGGTTCTGACAGGTCAGCGGCAAGAATAACCAGACAGAAATAATAATAATAATAATAATAATAATAATAATAACAAAACAATCCCTGTTTGACACTCTGTGTGCAATGCCAACACCCCCCCCCCTCAGGTAGTTTTTAGTGTTTTGTGTTATATTAAATATTTTCAACAAAATGTACCCCATATCTAATCACACCCATATTTGTAATATATTGTAAAAAAAAAAAAAAAAAAGAAAAAAGAAAAAAAAGGAAATTCTGCCACATCTCTGTCATCCATGGTAAGACTCACAGCAGCCTGTAATAATATTATTATTATTATTACCATTTTAAGAAAAATAATTTGTAAACAAATATGTACTTAAAAAGATGGTATTTTAGGTGTGGGTAGATGTAGTTTTATTATTATTATTATTATTATTATTATTATTATTATTATTATTATTATTATTATTATTATTATTATTATTATTGTAATATTCAGAAACAGTATTTTACTGGGTAAAAAAATGAATTAACAAAATGATGAACAGTATTAGGCACTGTATTTTTATATACAGTGCCTATAGAAAGTCTACATCCCCTTTCAAAATGTTCACCTTTTGTTGCCTTATAGCCTGGAATTAAAATGCATTAAAATCGGTTTTTTTTAAATTTATCTACACATCCTACCTCACAACTTCCAAATTAAAAAAATATTCTAGAAATTTGTAGAAAATTAATTACAAATAAAAACTGAAATACCTTGGTTGGATAAGTGTCCACCCCACTTGTAATAGCAATCCAAAATTAGCTCAGGTGTAACCAATTGCCTTCAAAATCACACACCAAGTTAAGTGGCATCCACCTGTGTTAAATTGTAGTGATTCACATGATTTCAGGATACATTCAGCAGTTCCTGTAGGTTCCCTCTGCTGGGTAGTGCTCTGGGACAAAGTTCTTGAAAGGCAGAGATCAGAATATCCCTTGGAGCACGGTCAAGATGATTATTAAGAAGACCCTGCCTAGATCAAATCCAAACTGGATGACCGAGCAAGAAGGAGACTGATCAGAGAGGCTACCAAGAGGCCAATGGCAACTTTGCAAGAGCTACAGACGTTTATGGCCAAGACTGGTCAAAGTGTGCATGTGACAACAATATCCCAAGCACTCCACAAATCTGGCCTGTATGGTAGGGTGGCAAGAAGGAAGCCATTACTCAAGAAAGCTCACCTTGAAGTATGCAAAAAAACACTCAGGAGATTCTATAGCCATGTGGCAAAAAGTCTTGTGGTCTGATGAAACTAAAATTGAACACAAAGAACACCATCCCTACTGTGAAGCATGGTGGTGGCAGCATCATGTTATGGGGATGTTTCTCATCGTAGTCTCAGCTACATTAGCGAGTAGCGCTTTTTATTTTTTACGGTTTCATTTCAGGTTCATATGACTTTTTAGATTACCTTAAGGGCGTAAAGAAGTTTAATATTTATCTGTGACTTTACCTCTAGTCAAGGGACTTTTTGCAGCCATTTCTGGGTTGTGTTCAGGTGCTCTTGCTAGTATTAAATAAATACACATTCTCATTGCTTTAACTCATTGTTTGCATCAAGCTCAAGTCCAGCTACTTGTAACCAGTAGAAGATCAATCTTTTCTACAGCTGGCCAATCAGATCAACGTTCTACGACTACAGGAAAGAAGAGGTGAGAACATGAAACAAAGCAGCGCTGGATTGCGTTTATGTACAGTATTTTCAAACAGACATTGTAAAATAAAATACGGTAGTAGTACTGATAAATGCCTCCACTTTTGTTTTCTTTTTTTTTTATGTGTGTTCTTATTAAATTACGGTAGCCCCTGAGGAATAAACGGAAAGGTGCTAGAATGCGTAGCCTATTGCGTTTTTGTTTTTTTTTCATTATCAGCGACCGGGGCCCCCTTTCGGCGACCGGGGCCTCATTTGAACAGGGGGCCCTGTGCAAGTGCACCTAGCGCACATTGGTTAATCAGGGCCGGTCTTCCTCATACAGCCCTAGTAATGTCTGCCTGGTCTGAAATACTCTTTCCCTCTTGCTCTCCTGTGCAGCTCTTCTGCTGGTTCTGTGACACCGCCTGGTTTCAATAAGCGGTACTTTTAAGACATGCTGAGGCATCTAGTAAAGTTAGCGCCCTTAAGTGAATATGGTTTGCATATCAAATACCTCCCTTGTGGTATTTTGTGAAGTAATTTGCATACATTTCCACACATTAACATTATTCATTATATTTAAATGACTCGAACTCTACTTTTTCCATGCGCTAGGTTGCCTGCCATTGGTTAGTGAATACAGCAGGTGTACAAAGCATGCAATAAAGGGGCTTACTGCATGCAAAACACATTACCACTGTTTAGTGAATGAGGCCCATAATCTCTTAACACCAAATTGCTATACTAAGAAACCTAAGATGGCAGGCCTGAGTGTTCAAATGTTCAACATACAGTGCCTTGCGAAAGTATTCGGCCCCCTTGAACTTTGCGACCTTTTGCCACATTTCAGGCTTCAAACATAAAGATATGAAACTGTAATTTTTTGTGAAGAATCAACAACAAGTGGGACACAATCATGAAGTGGAACGAAATTTATTGGATATTTCAAACGTTTTTAACAAATAAAAAACTGAAAAATTGGGCGTGCAAAATTATTCAGCCCCCTTAAGTTAATACTTTGTAGCGCCACCTTTTGCTGCGATTACAGCTGTAAGTCGCTTGGGGTATGTCTCTATCAGTTTTGCACATCGAGAGACTGAAATTTTTGCCCATTCCTCCTTGCAAAACAACTCGAGCTCAGTGAGGTTGGATGGAGAGCATTTGTGAACAGCAGTTTTCAGTTCTTTCCACAGATTCTCGATTGGATTCAGGTCTGGACTTTGACTTGGCCATTCTAACACCTGGATATGTTTATTTGTGAACCATTCCATTGTAGATTTTGCTTTATGTTTTGGGTCATTGTCTTGTTGGAAGACAAATCTCCGTCCCAGTCTCAGGTCTTTTGCAGACTCCATCAGGTTTTCTTCCAGAATGGTCCTGTATTTGGCTCCATCCATCTTCCCATCAATTTTAACCATCTTCCCTGTCCCTGCTGAAGAAAAGCAGGCCCAAACCATGATGCTGCCACCACCATGTTTGACAGTGGGGATGGTGTGTTCAGGGTGATGATCTGTGTTGCTTTTACGCCAAACATAACGTTTTGCATTGTTGCCAAAAAGTTCGATTTTGGTTTCATCTGACCAGAGCACCTTCTTCCACATGTTTGGTGTGTCTCCCAGGTGGCTTGTGGCAAACTGTAAACGACACTTTTTATGGATATCTTTAAGAAATGGCTTTCTTCTTGCCACTCTTCCATAAAGGCCAGATTTGTGCAGTATACGACTGATTGTTGTCCTATGGACAGAGTCTCCCACCTCAGCTGTAGATCTCTGCAGTTCATCCAGAGTGATCATGGGCCTCTTGGCTGCATCTCTGATCAGTCTTCTCCTTGTATGAGCTGAAAGTTTAGAGGGATGGCCAGGTCTTGGTAGATTTGCAGTGGTCTGATACTCCTTCCATTTCAATATTATCGCTTGCACAGTGCTCCTTGGGATGTTTAAAGCTTGGGAAATCTTTTTGTATCCAAATCCAGCTTTAAACTTCTCCACAACAGTATCTCGGACCTGCCTGGTGTGTTCCTTGTTCTTCATGATGCTCTCTGCGCTTTAAACAGACCTCTGAGACTATCACAGTGCAGGTGCATTTATACGGAGACTTGATTACACACAGGTGGATTCTATTTATCATCATTAGTCATTTAGGTCAACATTGGATCATTCAGAGATCCTCACTGAACTTCTGGAGAGAGTTTGCTGCACTGAAAGTAAAGGGGCTGAATAATTTTGCACGCCCAATTTTTCAGTTTTTTATTTGTTAAAAAAGTTTGAAATATCCAATAAATTTCGTTCCACTTCATGATTGTGTCCCACTTGTTGTTGATTCTTCACAAAAAATTACAGTTTCATATCTTTATGTTTGAAGCCTGAAATGTGGCAAAAGGTCGCAAAGTTCAAGGGGGCCGAATACTTTCGCAAGGAACTGTATTAATGAAACAATAGCTTGTGAATTCAGCTTTGCATTAATGGATTAGATTTACATTAGCTGCAACAAGTGATTTAGATTTAACATAAGTCCGTGATTATATGCATCTAACCAAAAGATGACTGTTTTTTAATCAACAAAATGTGTTTATAAACTAACAAAGCAGAACTTTCGCAGCAAAATGAAGAGGCCTGCGAACTAAATATTATTTCAAAGTATTGTTACCTGTTAATCCTACTAATTGCTCATATCACTTTTTGACTTGCTGAACAAAGATTTAATTGATAGCTATGTAAAAATGTGTTGCAACATGTTTGCTGCCACTTTCCAGAGCCAATGAGAAACTATCGTCATCTATGGTTGCTAGAATAAAAAAAACAATAAAAAAAAAATGTACGTGTCTACTGGCGACAGAATTTAATGTTGCTGGTACTATATGAGGTACCCTAGCGCTAGAATCTAGCACCATAGAGCCAAATTTGCACCCCTGAGCAGCCCGGTTGAGCGTGGGGCTCCCTAAAGGGTGGGGGCCTAGACGGCTGCCTGGCTCGCCTTGCCTTAAGGCCGGCCGTGGTAACACTGAATGCGTACTTGCACCCAAATATAATAAAGCAAAGATATAAGAGATGTACAACAAAGGATAAAGGCTTTAATACAATGCAGAGTGTACAGAGCTGAAAGAAGAATCCTTTTCCGAAGATTAAAACACCGACAGATGGCATGTTGCTTTTAAAGCTTCCGCTCATTAAAAAAAAATTGATTCTGTTTCTCTGAAAGAAAGAGTCCTTTGTTATGGCAGCTTGTATTTGAGATATTTTCATCTAAAAGAGAACTTTTAATCAGGGTGCAGTGTACTTGGGGGAATCATTGCTAACATTTAATTTCATTGTAAACATTAAAAGATGATGAATTATGAGGTTACAAAGTCTTAATGGTTATGCTTTACAGAGTATTCCATATGCTGACTGATTATAAATGTACCCTTTCATTTTGTTGTGTGCCATGTGTTGAAACCCCTCTTGTCAGGCCTGGGGCTCTATCACCACTTTTGTGTGGGTGTGACCAAGAAAGTCTCAGAGTCTCATATATTATTATTATTATTATTATTATTATTATTATTATTATTATTATTATTATTATTATTATTATTATTTTGTTTATTTAGCAGATGCCTTTACCCAAGGCGACTTACAGAGACTAGGATGTGTGAGCTTTGCATCAGCTGCAGAGTCACTTACAATTACGTCTCACCCGAAAGACAGAGCACAAGGAGGTTAAGTGACTTGCTCAGGGTCACACAATGAGTCAGTGGCTGAGGCAGGATTTGGACCGGGGACCTCTTGGTTACAAGCCCTTTTCTTTAACCACTGGACCACACAGCCTCCTATATATATATATATATATATATATATATATATATATATATATATATATATATATATATATACAGACGTGCTCAAATTTGTTGGTACCCTTACAGCTCATTGAAATAATGCTTCATTCCTCCTGAAAAGTGATGAAATTAAAAGCTATTTTATCATGTATACTTGCATGCCTTTGGAATAAAGCAAAGAAGCTGTGAAAAGAGATGAATTATTGCTTATTCTACAAAGATATTCTAAAATGGCCTGGACACATTTGTTGGTACCCCTTAGAAAAGGTAATAAATAATTGGATTATAGTGATATTTCAAACTAATTAGTTTCTTTAATTAGTATCACACATGTCTCCAATCTTGTAATCAGTCATTCAGCCTATTTAAATGGAGAAAAGTAGTCACTGTGCTGTTTGGTATCATTGTGTGCACCACACTGAACATGGACTAGAGAAAGCAAAGGAGAGAGTTGTCTGAGGAGATCAGAAAGAAAATAATAGACAAGCATGGTAAAGGTAAAGGCTACAAGACCATCTCCAAGCAGCCTGATGTTCCTGTGACAACAGTTGAAAATATTATTAAGAAGTTTAAGGTCCATGGAACTGTAGCCAACCTCCCTGGGTGCGGCCGCAAGAGGAAAATCGACCCCAGATTGAACAGAAGGATAGTGCGAATGGTACAAAAAGAACCAAGGATAACTGCCAAAGAGATACAAGCTGAACTCCGAGGTGAAGGTACGTCAGTTTCTGATTGCACCATCCGTCGCTTTTTGAGCGAAAGTGGGCTCCATGGAAGAAGACCCAGGAGGACTCCACTTTTGAAAGAAAAACATAAAAAAGCCAGACTGGAATTTGCTAAAATGCATATTGACAAGCAGCAATCCTTCTGGGAGAATGTCCTTTGGACAGATGAGTCAAAACTGGAGCCTTTTGGCAAGTCACATCAGCTCTATGTTCACAGATGAAAAAATGAAGCTTTCAAAGAGAAGAACACCATACCTACAGTGAAACATGGAGGAGGCTCGGTTATGTTTTGGGGCTGCTTTGCTGCGCCTGGCACAGGGTGCCTTGAATCTGTGCAGGGCACAATGAAATCTCAAGACTATCAAGGCATTCTGGAGCGAAACGTACTGCCCAGTGTCAGAAAGCTCTGTCTCAGTCGCAGGTCATGGGTCCTCCAACAGGATAATGATCCAAAACACACAGCTAAAAGCACCCAAGAATGGATAAGAACAAAACATTGGACTATTCTGAAGTGGCCTTCTATGAGTCCTGATCTGAATCCTATCGAACATCTATGGAAAGAGCTGAAACTTGCAGTCTGGAGAAGACACCCATCAAACCTGAGACAGCTGGAGCAGTTTGCTCAGGAAGAGTGGGTCAAACTACCTGTTAACAGGTGCAGAAGTCTCATTGAGAGCTACAGAAAACGTTTGATTGCAGTGATTGCCTCTAAAGGTTGTGCAACAAAATATTAGGTTAGCGGTCCCATCATTTTTGTCCATGCCGTTTTCATTTGTTTTATTATTTACAATATTATGTTGAATAAAAAAATCAAAAGCAAAGTCTGATTTCTATTAAATATGGAATAAACAATGGTGGATGCCAATTACTTTTGTCAGTTTCAAGTTATTTCAGAGAAAATTGTGCATTCTTCGTTTTTTGTGGAGGGGTACCAACAAATTTGAGCACGTCTGTATATATATATATATATATATATATATATATATATATAGTAAAAGACTCGCCCTCTCCGCGGTTCGTTGCCCCTTTAAAACACGACCCAACACACACAGGAATGGATTTTTTTTAAAGCACGGTTACGCTATTTTTAATGCAACACAAAAAACAAAAATAAACAAAACAAACAATAACTAAACAGAACAGGAACCTAAACTAAAGACAGGACAGCTAAGCTGTTTACCTGTAACAAAAATAAACAGAACAGCACACACAAAACAAAGGCTTCACTCTACCTTTTTTTCCCTTAATTTTACAGCTGTACCCACACACCAGCACAGTCGGGCTTCTACACTCTTCAGCAGCCCTGAGCAGACTGACTGCTCTCCTTAAATACCCTGCACCTGGCTCCAATGTTCAATAGTAGCCAGGTGCAGGTAATGATTAACAATAAAACAATTAACAAACAATTAAACAATTAAACAAATGTGCATTCCGCATATGTTTTTTCTGCAGGAAGATTTTAACCCCTCCCTGCTGTCTTACAATATATATATATATATATATATATATATATATATATATATATATATATATATATATATATACACACTGAGTGTACAAAACATTAAGAACACCTGTCCATGAAATAGACTGATGAAGTGAATCCAGGTGAAAGCTATGATCCCGTATTGATGTAACCTGTTAAATCCACTTCAATTAGTGTAGATGAAGGGGAGACAGGTTAAAGAAGGATTTTCAAGCCTTGACACAATTGAGACATGCATTGTGTATGTGTACCATTCAGAGGGTAAATGGACAATACAAAAGATTTACAGTAAGTGCCTTTGAATGGGGTATGGTAGTAGGTGCCAGGCGTGTCGGTTTGAGTGTGTCAAGAACTGCAACGCTGCTGGGTTTTTCACGCTCAACAGTTTCCTGTGTGTATCAAGGATGGTCCACCACCCAAAGGACACCCAGCCAACGGCAGGCCAGTGGTCGAAAACGACTCATTGATGAAAGAGGCCAAAGGAGGCTGACACGAATTGTGCAGAGCAACAGACGGGCTACAGTTAGTCAACTGACAGTCCAGTACAACATTGGTGCCGGAAGACCCATAAAAGAATGCACAACTCGTCGTACCTTGACACGAATGGGGTATGGCAGCCGACGACCTAACAGAGTTCCACTTCTTTCAGCAAAACACAAGAAACTGTGGTTGCAGTGGGCTAAGGAACGAAAACACTGGACACTGGAGGATTGGAAAAACATTGTCTGGTCTGTTGAATCCCGGTTCCTGCTGTTTCACGCTGATTGGAGGACTAGGGTATGGAGAAAACCACATGAGTACATGCATCCATCTTGCCGCGTGTCAACATTGCAGGCTGGTGGTGGTGGTGTGATGGTGTGGGGTGTGTTTTCATGGCACACATCATTGCCAATCAGGTGCATCCCTTCATGGCAGCAGTGTATCCATCTCCTAATGGATTTTTTCAGCAGGATAATGCCCCATGCCACAAGGCTAGGATTGTCCAGGAACGGTTCCATGAACATGACAGTGAATTCAGCTTACTGCAGTGGCCTGCCCAGTCACCAGAACTCAATCCAATTAAGCATCTGTGGGATGAGATGGAACGAGCTATTCAGAGTAAAGATCCACTACCAGCCAACTTGACATAACTGTGGGAAGCATTGGAGTCAACGTCGGCCAGCATCCCTGTGGAACGCTTTCGACACCTAGCAGAGTCCATTCCCCGACGAATTGAGGCTGTTCTGAGGGCAAAAGGGGGTGCAACTCAATATTAGGAAGGTGTTCCTATGTTTTGTACACTCAATGTATATACATATGAGCGCGGTTTGCACACTTATTATTTACAAATATATTTATACTGGAACGCAGTGAAGAAAACAACAAACAAAGTCCTAGCTGCCTTGGAGCACTTAGTAACACAATGTTGTTTATACAAACCCTGTAAAACCAAACCATATAATTTTTAAATAATACCTTTGTTTGTTTTTAAGTTTCTGTTTTTGACAACTCATACATTCTTTCCCTGGTAATTTCTACTCCACACTATCTATTTCTAAACAAACATTTCTTCTGCCTTTTATACCATGTGCTAGCAGCTTAACCAGCTGCACCTGTGTCTTGGCTTGTTTTGGCTCCCGACCTCCCATGTGGGTCAAAAAATGGCCACCAGCAACAACTCACCATGATCCTAAAAACCCTTGGGTTACGGTATCGCAGTTACACCCCATCACACAAGACAGTGTAGTGAGAAAGCCAATGCACATTAAATTTAGGGGAATAACTTATTTTAGCATTTTGTTTCAGATTAATAGCCTCGTTAAGATAGCCCGGTATCAGACCTGACCCATTTTTCCACAAGTTTGAGATACCAACCTACACTGCCTGGCCAGTTTACAACATATCTACTGTACAATGTGGTGTGGGGTTTTTCTATTTTTTTTTGTTATTTTTTATCAACTGCTATATACAGTGCCTATAGAAAGTCTACACCCCCTTTCAAAATTTTCACCTTTTGTTGCCTTATAGCCTGGAATTAAAATGCATTAAAATAGTTTTTTTTTTATTTATCTACACATCCTACCCCACAACTTCCAAGTGAAAAAAATATTCTATAAATTTGTAGAAAATTAATTAAAAATAAAAACTGAAATAGCTTGGTTGGATAAGTGTCCACCCCCCTTGTAATAGCTGTCCTAAATTAGCTCAGGTGTAACCAATCGCCTTCAAAATCACACACCAAGTTAAGTGGCCTCTCCCTGTGTTAAATTGTAGTGATTCACATGATTTCAGGATAAATTCAGCAGTTCCTGTAGATTCCCTCTGCTGGGTAGTGCATTTCAAAGCAAAGACTCAACCACGAGCACCAAGGCGCTTTCAAAAGAACAAAAAGAAGTTGTTGAAAGGAACAGATCAGGGGATGGGTATAAAAAAATATCAAAGGCCTTGAATATCCCTTGGAGCATGGTCAAGACGATTATTAAGAAGTGGAAGGTGTATGGCACCACCAAGACCCTGCCTAGATCAGGCCGTCCCTCCAAACTGGATGATCGAGCAAGAAGGAGACTGATCAGAGAGGCTACCAAGAGCCCAATGGCAACTTTGCAAGAGCTACAGACGTTTATGGCCAAGACTGGTCAAAGTGTACATGTGACAACAATATCCCAAGCACTCCACAAATCTGGCCTGTATGGTAGGGTGGCAAGAAGGAAGCCATTACTCAAGAAAGCCCACCTTAAATCCCGTTTGAAGTATGCTAAAAAACACTCAGGAGATTCTGTAGCCATGTGGCAAAAAGTTTTGTGATCTGACAAAACTAAAATGGAACTTTTTGGCATAAATGCAAAGCGTTATGTTTGGCACAAACCCAACACAGCGCATCACCCAAAAAACACCATCCCTACTGTGAAGCATGGTGGTGGCAGCATCATATTATGGGGATGTTTCTCATCGGCAGGGACTGGGGCATTGTCTGGATAGACAGAAAAATGAATGGAGCAAAGTACAGAGAAGTCCTTGAGGAAAACCTACTGTCCTCTGCAAGAAAGCTGAAACTGGGACGGATGTTCACCTTTCAGCATGACAACGACCCAAAGCACACAGCCAAAGCTACACTGGAGTGGCTAAGGAACAAAAAGGTAAATGTCCTTGAGTGGCCCAGTCAGAGCCCCGACCCAAATCCAATCAAATTTGTGGCATGACTTGAAGATTGCTGTCCATCAACGCTCCCCAAGGAACTTGACAGAGCTTGAACAGTCTTGTAAAGAAGATTGGTCACATATTGCCAAATCTAGGTGTGCAAAGTTGGTAGAGACCTATCCCAACAGACTCACAGCTGTAATTGCTGCCAAAGGTGCTTCCACCAAGTATTAACTCGGGGGTGGAGACTTATCCAATTATGATCTTTCAGTTGTGTATTTTTAATATATAATTTTTTTCTCAATAAAAACTTTTTTCCCCTTATCAGTGTGGAGTATGGTGTGTAGATAAGTGGAAAAAAATCCTAATTTAAATGCATGAAACTCTGAGGCACTGACACAACAAAATGTGAAAAAAAGTTCAAGGGGGTGTAGATTTTCTATAGGCACTGTATGTTATCTTGCAACTTTAGACTGCAGTATTACATTTTCAAATCAATTTCTCTCAGCGACTTAAGATTTACATGACAACTCAGGGCCAAGCTTAGTGTGTTTGTCCTCATATCTGTCTTTTAGTGGATAACATACATCTGTGTGTAGGTGTGACTGTGACCATTTCACCTCCCTATTAATGACACCAGCAGCTGAGCTATCAGTATCATTACGCTTCTTGAATGCCTCAGCAAATTACTTTAAAGCAAGCTGTAGGTAGGCTTTTTAGTATATTTGTATGAACATTAAAGGGGGGATATTAACCTTAAAATAGTATAAGATAGTGCTTTAACAACAAAAGAAGGATTTATAGGAGGACAGTTATTGAATGTGGCGCTGAGCTATACATGTTTACCCAAGAGGGACGTGGACATGAGAAATCCATTCGGCTAATACAAAATTTAAGAATGACCATTTTAGAAATGTGTTATCATCATGTGCTTTTTAGTATGTGTACAGCACATTATTTTATCTGAGCTGTCAAATCCCATTTTTAAATGCATTGTTGGGTGAAAAAATATAATATGAGTAAGAATGCCCATGGCTACAAAATAATTTATGACAGGTACTGGTGACAATGGAGCAATGTCCATGTAAAAAGAAAAATAAGTCTCACCTGTTTCTCACTGTTTTGGTAGTACTTTCAGGTTGTGTGTGTTTCCATGTAGCTTTCAGAGAAATTCTCATTCTGAATGCAAATAACCTAATGAATATTAAAATGTGGGAGGGTATATTTTTGGGTTTCCACAAAGTTTCTAGGTTGTGTTAAAGCACTGAGGGGTAGTTGTATTAAGATGGGCCAGTCACAGCGCAAACATACCGCAATTTGCATTTTTGTTGCAACAATTAGCAAAGTATACATTTTGTCGTGTGTACTAATAGAAAATGTGTTAGTGAAAAGAGCCACAGTATACTCATTTAAATATTTGTTGCATCTTCGGGCAGCAATGTGGAGTAGTGGTTAGGGCTCTGGACTCTGGATCGGAGAGTCGTGGGTTGAATCCCAAGTGGGGGACACTGCTGCTGTACCCTTGAGCAAGGTACTTTACCTACATTGCTCCAGTAAAAACCTAACTGTATAAATGGGTAATTGTATGTAAAAATAATGTGATATCTTGTAACAATTGTAAGTCGCCCTGGATAAGGGCGTTTGCTAAGAAATAAATAATAATAATAATCTTCTTAGCGAGATCTTTAGCATTGCGAGAGTTGTGCGACATTATTCAAATAAATAGCAGTTGAGTTGAGTTATGGTTTGCTGCAGCAGAGGGCGCCCGAAGGATAACGTCTATACATGCAAGGGTGCAAGAATCAAAATAACAATGTTTTTGTTAAACGTAAACATCATCTGTACAATGCATTATGTTTTGTCTTTATTTGACCTATTTTAATATTGTTATATATAAAAGAAAATAATGAAAGGCCGTTTAATCCCATCAGATTCTATAGTGGGGGCCCCACCTTCATCACCAAAAAGCTTTTCATAATCATACAGTAAGTAGCCCCTCGCTAAACCGGACATGTTTGTCCGACATAAGGAGGTGTCAGGTTTAAAAGCAATACAGTAAAATCGCACACACATACATTTCTAGTGCTCAATGCATTTTAAATGTAAATCATTGCGCTGATATAACACTAATGTGTTTTTGGTAGGGTACACATTACATTATGTAAAAATATAAATATGTACAGTAGGCCTATACAGTATACAGTACAGTAGTAAAATCAAATTAATAAATAGCACACATTTGTACTTTAGCCTGGAGGCTGCCAGTAACACAAAATAAATCATACTGCTGTTTTTGTTAAATGTAAACGTCATCTGTACAATTTATGAACAACACCAGGTGTCTATAGAGCTGCTCTTAATACCACCAGATCACCATACTATTCATCTCTTATTGAGAGAGGAAGCGGAAACCTTAAAGCTTTTTTTACCACCTTTAATAAGCTGTTACAACCTCTATATAATACTGCTTCCTCAGCATCTACTGACCAATGTAATATATATTTACAGTTAAGATTAATAATATCAATAATCAGCTACTCTCTTCTCCCTGTCCTGACTATACTGTTGTGTCAAGTCCTGTTTCACTGGTGTCTATGCTGTCTCACTTCTCTACTGATGATGTTGCCTACGTTTCTAAACTTGTCGGTAAAATGAGACCCACTACTTGAGGACAGCGGGTGTAGAGCGAGCGAGCGAGCAAGAAAAAGATAAACAAAACAAATAAAGGATTACTTGGCAACGACTTTGGAATGGAATTGGACCCTGATTAGTGGACTGGATTATTGGACTGAATGAGAACCCGAACCCGGTAAAGACGACCCTTTTTGTACCTGTATCACGAGACTGCCAGCGATTGTTTGTTTTGTTACATTTACGTATTGAAGAGTTATTACGTTCTGTTTTTGATTAAGAAGTGTAAACTGTTGCTTTATTGGAAAATTAAACATACAACTCAACTCAACATTGAACTCATACAATCTCTCCGTGTCTGGTGTTTTGCATCTTACCACCTGTCTATTGCAATCACTAAGTTTCCCTACCCCGCACCATATTACAATATATTAACTGAATGCATGGAAAAATTACTTGGCCTTATTGATACTGTTCTCTGCTGGTTTAAGTCATATCTGTCTGACAGACAACACTTTGTAACTCTTGAAAACTTCAAATCAGATATTTCTCCAGTTACTCAGGGTGTCCCACAGGGCTCTGTTCTGGGCCCCTTACTCTTTTGTATTTACTTGGCCTGATTATTAGATGCTTTGGCCTCAGGTATCAGTTTTATGCTGATGATACACAATTGTATGTGTGTACGAAACCTGACACAAGCGCTGATATCTCTATACTAGTCAGTTGCCTTTGTGATATAAAAATTTGGATGCAACAGTTTTCTTAAACTAAACTGTGACAAACCAGACATTATTTTAATCTGTTCCCAGTCTCTTGTTCATAGAGTTGGTCATTTTAATTTGGATATTAACAATGTAAATGTATCTGCTTCCACTGTAATACGTAACCTGGGCGTTATTTTTTACTCTTCTTTGACCTTCAAAGCCCATATTAAAAATGTCACTAGGGTGTCCTTCCATCTCTGCAATATTTTGCACGGATAAGGCCCCTTTTATCTTTGATGCTGAAAAACTGATTCACGCTTTTATTACTTCTAGGCATGATTATTGTAGTGCGCTTTTATCTGGAGTCTGTACGAGAGTTATAAACAAGTTGCAATATGTGCAGAATTCTGTCGCCCGTGTTTTAACCCATACACCATCTTGGGAACATATTACACCTGTGCTTTTTAAACTACACTGGCTCCCAATACGATTCAGGGTTGACTTTAAGATCATGCTCCTCACGTACAAGTCGCTCCATGGCACTACTCCGGGATACCTGGGAGACCTGCTTCATGTCTACTCTCCTGTTCTCGCTCTCCAGTCTTCCAATTCCGGTAATCTTTGACCACCAATTACCAAGCTACAGTCCATGGAAGATAGAGCCTTCTTTACCTCTCCTTAGCTATGGAATGCACTACCCAGCTCCATAAGAGACTCAGACTGTTGATGTTTAAAATCCACCTCAAAACACATCTTTTTAAACTAGCTTTCAAGGATCTGTGTTAATGCTGTCTCTTACTTTGTTAAATGTATTTTTATTGTTTTTTATTACTGTATTTTATTTTGCCCTGTTTGTTATCTTGTCTTCTATCAACTGTTAAGTGCTTTGGGATTGGATAGGTGCTTTATGAATAAAATGTATTATTATTATTATTGTACACATTGGTGTACAATGTGAATAAAATATTATTTTAAATTGAAACAATTATTTTTAATGTTATAACTTGGCTTACTTAGGAGCCTAAACAATTAAAACAAAATCGATCATGGTCCTCAGATGCTCAGAATGCGCTAGAGAGGTTAGTGGCACATGTGTGCAGTCTATTGCTCCCAACACCAGTTGGGGAAACTAGAAATGTGTTTCCAAGGCTTGTAAGTACACCCTGCATTTAGTGAAAATTAGTTACGTGGGCGTTTGCCTCAAAAATATATTGAGCACAACTGGCAACTCAAGAGAAAAAGTGGACTGGGAAATGCCAGCAACAATTGCAACTGTTTAAAACGTGCTTTCAAAAGTTCTTAACAAATTGGTGTAATTGTAAGTGTCGCAATTGCCGGCAGCTTTAGTACAGCTCATTATAATACTTGAGAACCTTGATTTGCACTGTCTCCTCCCATTTTTGTGAATTTATGCAGGAATGCCCATAATTGCATATTCATCTAAGGATGAACAGCAAAGAAAAACTGCTGCCGCAAAGCATTCCCAAAAAAATCTCTAATAGCATTGTGCTTGTGTAGTCAGGTGCAGTGGTGCAGTAAATAAATCAAGTCCACACAATCCTTTCTCTCAAAACAGTCTGTGGGTTTTAATAATAATAAAAATAATAACAAATAACACAAAATAAGTCCACCCCTTTACCAGCGATGGTATTGGGGGGGTACACGGCAGCTCTCTTAAAACAATAAACAAAAACGGGACTTTGTCCGTCCCCACGTTCTCTGTGCACGCAGTGCTCTCGCTCCAGAGAAGCGTGGTGCGGTGCTGTGCAGTGCAGGGACGTGCTCTTTATAATTGCCGGTCCGCGGCTCACTCCTCCTCTGCAACACAAAACACACGTAATCCACAATCATAAAAACAATACAGGCTCCGGCCGTTTGTGTTTCATTCTCAGCGCAAGCAGAGGTTTTGACATAGCTGCTTCCCCTTTGTACCCAGCAAACTCCTCCCTGCAGCCAACGCATCGCCATGATTTCTCCAATAGAGGGCTGCCCCGCAGCTGACTGCAATGGAATCGTCCTGAGTACTTGCAGCTACGCGCCCCTCCTAATATGGTCATCTTCCGGTTTCCACCTACCACCGAGGTGGCAGATCTAGGAGGCAGCATACCTTCCCCCTTACACAGCGCCCTTTCTAATCGGGAGGGAGATTTGCAGCATTGATCCTTTCTCTCTCTATCACAGCTTGTTTAGTACATTTCATCCTAGACTTGCAGCTGGTTTGCAACTATTGAGACAGGTGCAATACTTTAGTACAACCCCTGAAAGTGTAGCCTGCCTCATTTGGTCACCAACAAAATGTAATAAAAAAGCACTGTGGAAAAAACAAACAAACAGACAACTTTATTATTAATGGAGGCTGTCCAGAGACAGGTTTATATCATAGGTGTTTTTTACTGGTAAAGTTCCTAGCTTTCAATTTTTGCGCCAGGAGTGGCATAAAGTCACCCAACATCAATGTGAAAGACTGGTGGAGAGCATGCCAAGACGCATGAAAGCTGTGCTTGAAAATCAGGGTTATTCCACCAAATATTGATTTCTGAACTCTTCCTAAGTTAAAACATTAGTATTGTGTTGTTTAAAAATGAATATGAACTTATTTTCAATGCATTATTCGAGGTCTGACAACACTGCATCTTTTTGTTATTTTGACCAGTTGTCATTTTCTGCAAATAAATGCTCTAAATGACAATATTTTTATTTGGAATTTGGGAGAAATGTTGTCAGTAGTTTATAGAATAAAACAAAAATGTTCATTTTACCCAAACACATACCTATAAATAGTAAAACCAGAGAAACTAATAATTTTGCAGTGGTCTCTTAATTTTTTCCAGAGCTGTACATTAATTAAACACAGGGGAGACCAGGGCTAGTTGTGATATGAGAGAATATTTGTGGAATGGTAACTTGCTGTTTTACCTCTTATTTTATTTTTTACAGTACTGTCTCCCCCTATGGAGTACATTGTAACAACAGTTACAATATATATTGTAGAAAATACAAATCTACTTTTCCATTTTATTATAGCAATATACAGTACCAGTAAATCAAGAAAAACAACAATTGAGGATAATCACGTGACAGCATATCAATCCATCCACAGAAAAAAGAAAACTTTCTACATAAACAAATTTTAAATTGAATTGATTTTTTACCGTAGTTTTATATGCCATAAGGTAAGTAATACAATATACAGAGTAATCTTGTAAACCTTGGTTGAGAAGAGTTTTTTCCCCAAGCTGTTCATGATACAGTTCTGGCAAAAAATATATATATACACTAATAATATGTATAGTGAGAAATGTTTTTCATATTACATAAACTTAGAATAGTGACATTAAAAAGAGATGCAATCTCTCTTTTGCAGTATTCTAAAACAGTACAACTCTGTATGACTGGGCAGAGGCAGGGCACAACCCAGCGACCGTGTCTTTTCCAAACCACTTCACTGAAGAACCACACTCATTTTCATCTTTGTTCCAAAACACTAAAGGAATAATATGATCAACCAATACTCCTTTGGGATAAACCATTGGTGGTTTATATTATACCATTACAAACCACTAGGGAATCGTCCTGGTATGCATTACCAACCTGCCAATGGTTATCCCAAGAATTTTCTTTATTTTGTAATTCACTATTCACAAAACTTTAAAGAATATTTTAACAAATGTTTCTTAAAGCCTATTTTGATTCATTACATCTTTTTAACTGTTTTAAAAATGATGTGTCATTCAGTTAATCTTTATAAGATTAATATTATTTTATATTCCATTTTAACATCAGAAGAACAGTTAGTTGACTGGTGTTACAGGAAACCAGAACAAACAGCATGCTGCAAACTGGTAAACTATTTATAAAAAAATAAATAAGTAGTTACCATAAACCACAATTCTCTGCAAGTAAGGTGTATTCCTTGAAGAATAGATGCACATCCAGGTGGGTGATAGATAAGGATACAGTATGGCTTAGAACACCGACATTCAGTTTACTCTCAGTGTGATGAGGTACAAATTGGGTCAGCCAGGTGACCTTATGTACACAAATGAAAATCAACACAAGGGAATGAAATGTTCTGTCAAAATAAAACAATTGGCTATTGCTGACTTAAACATGCTGCTGATTACAGAAAAGAAAAAAAGTCTCAAGTTTGGGAATCAACCAGTTTGGCCAAAGCTGGTCATATGAGAAATGAAGAAACAAGGTTTGTGATAGGGGAGCAAACTTTACCCTACAAATCAAGCAATGATGCAAGGAGCTGAGACCTGATCTGGAATGCACTGCCAGGCAACTCCATGCACTGTTCACTTTAATGTCACTGTTCATGTCTGTTCACTTTAAAGGCTGTGATACATGATGTTATTTCAGCACATGCAATTCTATTTCAAATGCTTCAATTCTTTTTCATATTGGTCTTTGCTTCTTGCACCTGTGCTTGTCGTGCTTGGTTTGGTATATCTGGTGGTTTACTTTACAGTTATACAGTGTGTGTAAAGTACAAACATGGGACTAACGGTCAATGGTTGTTTTAATTATTCTGTCCACATGTAGTGAATGACTGTGTAAAGTAGGTGGTCTCTGAAGACATAATTCAGAGGTTAGTTACATCAAATCATTATAAACGTACTGTATTGTAATATGTGCTAGTTCGATATTGCTTTAAAAAAAAAAAAACTATTTTGCCTAGGTACCATCAAAACACTGCAGATATCCTCCAAAACGATGCCTGTTGACATTAATCATCTTTTATACTGTATTTTCCAGTTGGTTATGTGAAGTAAAAAGTGGTCTCCAGCTCCTTCGGAGTTGAGGAGACACAAATAATTTTCTCATGTCTAAATTAGGAGAAAAATACTGCAAATACTGCCCCTAGCTCTTAGTTTTGCCCCTTTTAAAAACCTGTATTACTGCATGCTAATCAACAACAACAATTCAGTTAATCCAGTATCCCATAATAGAAATCATTTAAATGTAAAGATCCTCGACAGTGTGCTTAAAAAAGTTATATCATTATACCTTATTTCGAGACCTAAAGAGCTCAATAATGCCCGTCACCTCTGATTTGGGAAATTGTTCTGCACATACATACTTCGAACATTATTTATAACTGCTGACCTCATTATTACTTAATGATACAAGCCTTTGTAAATTGCTACCTTTGAAGTCTGAATTACATTGATCTTTACTAGCTCCATGGGAGGTGTCCTTAGGCCATTAGGCCTGCTGGTTTGTTTCACGTGAATGGACAATGCGCGTGAAACTTGTCAGGGAAAGTTTGTGAAAATGTCCCAAAAACGGTTTCAATATTTTACCATGAAAGTCTAAATTTTTTGTGAGATTCCAGCAAATGCACGTGAAATTAGCGCCCACTTACACATGTAACATGAGTTTCTCGTGAAAATGTTAATTAGCTCGTTCAAATCCTTTCCTAAAGCTGCTACAAAAGTTACATGGGAATACATAAGTTACCATGGTCCAAAGATGGTAGCGAGAAAGCAATTTTTTTGTTTGCAGTATTTCCCTTATCAGATTGATGGTTATCAGCTAACCCCACTTTTTTCTCTGTCTTCCCTAGAACTTTGCATAATGCTAATCATACACGGATCTAAATGTGTTTGTAAAGTATCATACAGATTGTATTTACCAAGTTTCTGTTTAAAACAATTACTAAAAGTGTTTAATAAACTGCATCGTGGGTTTGTGAATTCAGGTGGTTACAGCTACTGTACAGTACTTCAGAATACACTTGCAAATAGCTTTCCAAACATCTGTCAAAATGACTTTATTATAAAGTACTAATAAGTACTATGTTTAAATGTGTATAATTTACGTCCGTTGAAGAGACTCTGCATTAATATCCATAAGGGAAGGATATGATGTGGCAGCTTGATGCAATGCACAACATGAACATTGTTTAACCCAAAATAAAATGTGGTGTGGAATTTTCGTGACTTATTTCTTGGGAATCAACAATAATATTCTAATTCTTTATTTAGCAGAAGCAGTCATACAAGTACGACAAATGAGGATGCTATATTTGGTATCAAGAGATACAAAATAAGCTAATGAAACACAAATGTGATACAAAATAAAAGTACACCGTCGGGTTACAAAAACAAAGACAGCAGTGCATCTCTAAAAGCAGCACCCTCTTCATATCGCTGTCGTGCAATTCTTGCTGGAGGCTGAGGTAGCTCTTCCTCTGCTTGCCTGAACACCTCCTTATGGTCCTAGCACAGATTGTGCAGGATACAGCAGGCTGTAATAATTTGGGGAACAGACTCGTGGTTCACTTCAGTACGCTTCAGTAGTATCCGCCATCTCCCTTGCAATAGCCAAACGCCCGTTCAACCACCACTCGGATTTGGCCCAGTTTATTATTATATAACCACTGGGTTCTGTTTTTCCTATATTGAGTCGTTTTTCTCTAAATGTCTAACTTTGAACTGCCTTGAGCTTGAGCTATACATTCTAAGTGCCAACACTGAACAGCCTTCGTCATTCCATTCAATTCGTATGACAATTTGACCTTTCAACTCCACCACCTACTTTACATTTACATAGACACAAAGCAGATTAAGCTGGTAGAGTTGAAAGGTCATTGTCACATATTTTAACACGTAAGATCTCTGGTTCAAGTTCAAAATTTAAAATGTCTTGTAGCTTCTTACAGTACTCTTTACATTTTAGGGAACGCTATTCTGCCTTCGAATTTGTTCAAATAATGTAAATAAAATCTATTCAAATGGCTATTGTGCTCATTGATATGGAATAGTCACCTACGTCTGCCTCATATTAATGTTCCCACTGTATCACTGGTTGGAACTCTGAAAAACTATTATATGATCAAATTTATAACGACAATAATTGAAGAGCTGAGCAAGCATGAATGATTTTGTAAGCAGATTTTGGCAGCAGCCCAATACACATCTCAAATCTTAATACACAAGTATGAACCAGATAGACAGCAGTGATCAACCATTTCAAGATAAAGACAGCAGTTGTCACTAAGTCTGTGGGCCCTATTTCGAAGTAAATGCTAAGACAAAAAAAATGAAATAAATAAAATCACTTAATGGGATAATCTGTAGGAAAAAAAATAGACCGCACTTTAATCTAAATGTTTTTAAAAGAAAGGAAACATGTCTTGATTCACACCTGAGGCAGAACTGGATGTAGAAGTAATCTGTGTGCCCATTGCACCCACAGTTAATACACTTTTCAGGAAACTCTTGTAAATGAGGCATTGGACTCAATGGGTTTATTCTTGATTCTACATAATGTCTGGTGTAATCCAAACACAAAAAAAACCAAGACAGAAACATTGATATTTATAATACGCTGAGCTGGACAAAACACAGGACCCTTTTACAGATAGCACACAATTAAACATTAATCACAGTGCTCCTGACTTGTATACACCACACAATCACATAGACATGAGAAAATGGTGGTTACTGGTCTATTATCTCCAAGATGATGAAACTAACAGTTCTTTCTTGTGATCCCTTCATCTTCCTGTCAGAACAATAAATGTAACTACTGTGCCATTCCAACCAACAGCTCTTTCATTACCATGCTGAATCTCCAGTAATACCAAGTCCCCTGGAAGCACTGTAGGATGCTTTATCCTACTTTTAACACTGTAATCCATCATAATCACCATTTCTGGATTATCAGTACCATGTAGATAATTGCACAATGTGATAGAACAATGCAGCACATGGTAATTCAGTGGTCTTGCAGGATCTATTACATTCAAATCACCACCCCACCCCAATGACACAGCTCTTATCTCATCAATCCTGCTCCTTTAGGTCAAGCGAGTCACTGACAAAATGCTACGAGAAAGCATTAAACCACGCTCTCAGCCTACAAAAGGCTTAAGGCTTTAACCAAGTCAATGTGCTGCCTTTATTTTTTAAAAAGAAGGGCATAACACATTTCATATTTTCTTCTTCAGATCAAATCAAGTGTTTTTTTTTTGTTTTTTTTTTATAAGTGAAGACAGCCCTTGATTAGGCGTCACCACAATACTCTTGAATCCGTCTGAACTGATTATTAAGACTTCATGCTGAAGTGACACAAAAAAAAACCCTAGTTGAATTGCATCTGTAATGTTTTGTGCTGGTGTTCTCAAGTTTAATTGTCAGGCTTAAATGTATTCTTTCCACTTTACATTTTAATGGTCACAAAAATATAGACCTGAAAAATGTAATAGACCATGAACATATTATCAAGGTCAAATATCATAGCAGAAATGTTTTTTACCAAAATAAAAAAATACAATACACAATTGCTACTGGAGGATCATAATATATGTTAATTTCAATAGGAAATTCTTATAAAAATGTCAAGTATGTTTTATTTATCTATACCTTCATACACTACCTGACCCTTGTTTTTACTTATGAGGGAAGTTAGTGCAATTGTGTAAATAAATTAAGATGAAGAAATAATAAAAATACAATTATACAACTAGAAATTTGAGTTTCTGTGAACTAACAAAGCATCACAATGGCATAATCTGAACAGAATGTCACATCAGATCGAATGGTTTAAACATAAAAGTAAAATAGTATAGTAAAAAAAGATCTTTAATCATTAAGAAATTATTAATGTTCACTGGACTACATCTGTGATGGAGCATTTATTGAAAGAATCATGGAATACAGCTGTGTCCCAACTATAAAGGCACTATAGGAAAATACTAATTACAGCAAGGCATTTTTCAGACATTTTTCAAGTGAATTTTTACCTGCGGCACTACAAAATCTCAGAGTGAAATAAACTACTCTGAAAGGCGGTAAGATAAAATCAAACATTGTAAATACTACTTGAATATCGTCCATTTTTGTACCACGTTAAATAACATCATTTGGGTTCAAACTGGTAGGCATAACATATGTGTGTACTACTGCCTGTGAACCAGTAGTTTGTTTTGGCAATCACAGTGCTGACCGTGTCAGCTAAATACATTTTTAAACGCATTTTACTTTTTGGCAACTAAACCTATTTATACGTTTTGAAAAACCTATGTCCACCGGGGGTATTTTCTGTCTAGCAGAAAACATAATAAACTTTGTGATCCTGGCTAAAGAATTAGGAGTGAACTTGGTGCAGTGCACTAGGTGTAGTATGTGGTGGGAGATGGTATTTGTACAGAGGAACAGCAGAGCAGAAAGCAAGTAGAAAAATCTGATAGGGAGGAGGGTGAAGCAGACAGTGGTTAGAGAGAAAAGAAAAAGGGGGAATAGGGTGAAACAGAGTTCAGTGGCAAGCAGGAGGAGAGGAGTCCAGAACTTGCAAACAGGTTTCTAGCTCCTTGGTCACAGGAGCAGGAGTCTGATAGCGACCAGAGGGAGGAAAAGTGAAGAGTTGCAGCAGGTTAGTAATACAGTGCAGAACAGTAATACAGTGGTGTTACTCGCAAGTCTGTGGATCAACAGAGGTAGACAGTCCATAGTGGGTGAACCAATTATAAGGTAGACAGGGTGTTTTGTAGAAGGGATCCATTTAATATGCGTGTTACTGTATCTGTCTCCATAGGCGTAATTTACACTGGGAATGCGGGGGACATTTCCTCCTCACTTTTTGAATGATGGGGAAATGTCCCCCTCACATTGCAGGAGTACTAAAACTTTTATTTCATGATAATTTATTGGTATAATCACTAGTCAATATTTAAGTCAATGGAAAGAAAAATGGGATCGGATCTGGGATCAGTGGACCCTCTTATACCAATACAGCCTCTTATACCAATACACTACTAGTATAATTTTAATAGCAAAACTGTATTTATCTTAAGTATTTAAATTGTGGGGAAACCTCAACATTTCTAGATATATATTTCAAGGACAATTATCATAGCTTCCATTAAGTCTGCATTATGCCACACTCACTCTAGTGTTCAATGCTGCCTCAGGGGCTGATCCTGGTTACAGGCTCTCATCTGAGCGGAGCTTCAGCTTCAAAGACTAAAGTCATGGCTTCATAATTCCATGACTCAGAAGCGACTGAAGAGACTAATATAGCTATTTGCCACACTCATCACTCATGAAAACATTGTGCCAACAATTTATTGTTTTGAATGATTGCCGCAGGAATGTCTTTGGATCTTTTAATTAGACATACAAGGGATGCAATGTTTTGTTATACTTGTTTGTAGCCCCAGCTACAGAAACTCCCCCCCACACACACACACACTTTTCAAAGTTGTGCCACTGTCTGTCTCCCTAGTGCCCGATATGTATCAGGTCACTAACTGGGTTTATACAAAGCCAGCCATGATTGTCCATCTAGGGACAAATAACACACGTGAGAGGAGGTACTGAAACTCGCTGCCAGGCTTGAAAGTGATCTTCTTTGGGGTGTTTCCAGTGCTGAGCAGGGAAGGATAGGTTTAGCAGAATAATTGGCTTAAATGTATGGTTAGAGAATAAATACAGAAGGGAGGGATTTGGGTTCATAGATAACTGGAGCACCTTTAGGGGAAAAAGCATGTTTTAGAAGAAAGATGGCTTACATCTTAATGATAGGGGCGCAGCTGTTCTGGCATGGAGCATAGGAAGAACCCTAAGGGAGATTAGAAAGGATTTAATCTAGACAGGGGGGTGCATGAGAACCCCAAACAGTTTTAGTTAGGGCTAAAGGTGTAAGTCACATAGAATAAATGTCTGTTGAAATACCTGAAGCATCAGAAATAAATTGTTAGAACTAGAAGCACATGTCAATGGAAAGGTATGAAGTTGTAGGAATCACAGAAACTTGGCTTTGTCCTGAAGATGGAGAACAATTCCATATACATAGCTAATATATACATAAGCTAATGTCTATTTTATTTTCTGTAACCACAAGGCATACTGAGTTTAATTTTGAAATTCAAATACATTTTAAAATATTCATGTTGTGGTTTGAATATAATTCATATTTAGTTTTGAGTGGCCCATATATAAAAATCTGCAGCATACTTCCAACTATGTTTCTTTGTTTGTTTGCGTGCTTGTGTGTTTGTGTGTGTGCGTGTTGGTGTGTGTGTCACAGGAAAGGATTTGAAGTAATAACAGCAAGCCTCATGTTTTGTCATCATAGATGAACGTGGGGAAAATTAAATACAAAAATAAAAATAAAGCTCAAGAGAAGCACATATGCTACATAAAATACATAGAAAGAATTTTAAGGAGCCCCCACACTCACTGAAAACAAACTGCATAATGGTCTATATTTGAGCGGTTGGGATTATCAGGTATCTACTGTCAGATATTTTATCATTTGCCTTCATCCAGGATTCAAGGAATATCATCTTTCAAAAAGTAACCATTTCAGAATACATTAATTAAAGTACATGCTACAGTATATAAAATACCTCAAGAACCAATATTGCCTACCTGTACAGAACTATTTTTCTTTTTGGTCTTTAAAAGTGATATGACCTGAGGCTAAAACAACGTGGCAGTGAAAGGATTTTTTTTTTTTTACACCAGTCATGGAACTTAACTAATAAAAAGCAGAAACTTAAAGTCACATGACCTCTGTGGCAGAAGTCAATATCACGGTCAACAAGACATTTAGCATACAATATAGCCTGGCAACTATAAAGTCACCACAAATGGTTTCTGAGGCAACTTTGAAAAATAATTGGCAAAAAGCATTATTTTTTCTTGGACGATACTTTTGAATGACCTTCACTGAGAGTCGCAGAACCTTTCATCATCTGGAAACCAAATAGTCACATGACCCCAGTACGGCAGCCAGCTTAGGTCATATCAGCAGCAGCAATCGATTTAAAATTCACAGGGATGCTTGATAATAATAACATTGATTAAGAGAGTTGCTGCTAAGAGGTCATTCTATACATTGTGCAAGGACTCTTAGGAAGAATAATATCATCTGGCATAAACACATTACATATTTGTGCTCAGTATTTAGATCCCTAGTGTCCAGTTCACAGTTCACTGGTGTAGTTACTGTACATAAAGTGAAATAAAGCTACCCACTTTTATAAATATGCATCAGACACATGCACAATAGCTTCAGCAGATTACATTTAATGAAGTCAGCAGCCTTCTGAAAAGCTGAATATTTTATGAGATATATATTCTGCCGTTCTACTCTCTAAAAAAAAAAAAAAAAAAAGTCTAGTACATTAACATAACAGTTAATTCAGAATTGAATCTAAAACGTATTTGAAAGTACAACCATAATACTCAAAATAATATATGTGTGTGTAAAATAAAAATAAAAACATATATAGATGTTTTTGTATTTATGCCAGGTCAAAAACAACTAATTATTCTCTCAACCATTAATTGATAAAATAGTTGTGTTTTGTCTTTTAAAAAATCTTATCTTAAACAAAATAGATATATTTCACTTGTCAGCAATTTTCTCATTGTGCTCATAAATGCTCTGTGGTAGTGAATCTGCTACGTGTGATAAAAATACGTTTGCATATCATTTCACACTTGGGTAATTAATTTATTCTGCTCTTTATCATTTTCTTCGGTTTTTGGTTTCCATGCCATTGAAACTACACAGTAAATTATTTTATGCCCAATAGGATTTGAAAATAGAATACAAGGATGCTCATTTTAACATGCATGCCATAACTCTGTGTACCCTTCTCTTTCTATCCACATTTTCTGCTGGCAAGTGTAACCCCTTCAATGAACAATCTGCAGCTATAAACATTCTTCGTGTCTTGTTTTAATTTCTCTTGGTCACAAAATGTTAACCAAGTTTAAAAAGTCGGTGTTGTTTTAACTAAATCAAAAACTTCTTGACAGGTGTTAAAATAAGCCAGCAACAGTCTGGAACAGTTAAGTAAGAGCGCTTCATTATGTTTATTTTTACTGTGATGATGGTCGTACAGTATGGTGTTGAGTTGTGGGGATACGTCTATTATATGATAATGAGTGTTTTTTGCGTATGACCCCTCCAATGTGCATGATGCGTATGATCCCGTTGAACAGTTTCCATATGTTGGCAAGTATGTAAAACCCATATTTCATACCGTGACAGTGGGATTCGTTATGTGTGGATCATCACTGAACAATACTGAATCGGGCACAGAGCAGTAGGTGTTGACAGATTTAATACAACACAAGTGCTGCCACTAGGGTACCATCAACGGTAGTCCTAGTGTCAGATTTAATAAAGAAAAGAAAACAATGCAAAGCAAAATATAAAAGTTTGCCACACAAGGCGAGCGCTAGTCCCACTAAAAGGAACGTCCTGCTCCAGGAACCTACACTACACTACGCAAACCCTCTCTATACTGTTTGGGATCAACGTCCCCTAAACTGACCTAATTCTGGGCTTCCGGAGTCCCGGCATCCTCATGGCGACTGGCCTCTTCAAACAGCCTCAGCTTGGCAATGCCTTCACGAGCATCGTCTTGGAGTGGAAGGGTTTCGTGTAGTAGTTCTCTCCATGGAGCGGACACTCTCCTCGATGTCAACCCAGCAAGGCTTTGCTTGGCGTCCGTCTGTATGGCTATGGCCGTGCAGTAGCCTCAAGCTGTGGCGCAGACACTTTCTGAGCTGCGTGCAGGCTCCCCGGGCACGCCCCCCAGCCAATCAGGATCTCCCAATCAACTCAGCACAACTGCTCAATTAGTTGCTCAGCAACACGTCTCCTGTTGCGCGTCCCAGCTGCTTCCATAAAGGCACACATGCACTCATGAACCAGCGACAGGGCTCACCCTGTCACACATACCTTTGTTTTGTATGTCAGGTTTTTTACATATACATCAATATTCAGAAGACGAGAGCATAGTATGAAGTGCATATTCAAATTTAAAACACGTTGGACTAAATTACTTCCAGAAATGATGGACTATAAAGTGTAGGCCAATGTATTTAAAAATGTTTCATAAAAGTCTTTATTTCATAGCAGCACTGAAGTTAAGGAAACCCCATTCCAAATCACAGTTCCCATATCAATCCTAAATAAGCTTTACATTGCAAAGGCTGGACGGAAGTATTAGAAAAAATAATTAATGTTTATGAATATAACGTAACCCTGCAGACATGTATGTCAAAATAGTTCAATTAATGTAATTATTTAAATACTGCATTAACAAATGACGCTATGACAGTAAAGAGCAGCTTTTTCTTCATCATGGAAATCGCTAGGGCTGTGGTTTTTTTAGTCATTTGCTCCTGATTTGCTGTCATTATTTGCCAATGTTGCCTTTTTCTTAAGAGACCTTCCGCAAAAGTGAAATTTACTTCAAAGGTTTAATTAATTATTATTATTATTTTTTTTTAACATAGCGAAAAATCTGCAAACATCTGCGAAAAATGACACAGCTCCATTGATTCTCAATAGAAACATTTCTGCAGTGCTCTCTATATTTCTCTATGTCCTTCGCCAGCCTGGTTGTTTGCGCTGAAACCTGATTTCTTGTGAGCTGCAACCTGATTTCCTTGCACCCTTAAATCCCATAAGATTAAGGCAATTGTTTTAAGCAAAGGGTGTAACTGTCAAGATGATTGTCCAATTTTTTTAGAGGACATGTCAATTGTAAATATATATATATATATATATATATATATATATATATATATATATATATATATATATATATATATATATCTTGGGTGTGTTTAATTAAATAAATAAGTAAGATCAGATGTGATTTCTTTAATTTACAATTACATATTAATAGTATCTCTCCAGTGGTTCCCACAAATAGGGGGATGTGGCAAAGTGCCCCGCCCCTGTGTGCATTTGTGTGTTATGTGTTGTATGTTGCGTGTGTAAATGTTGGTGTATAGTCATTGGTACACGGGATATAAACGGGTCTGTGTTTCACGTGTATTTAAAAAGTGTAGATTTGTATTTAGGCACGAGGAGAGCACAAATCACTTCACGTGCTGGTTAAATGTAATATGTGAGCACGGGGTTGCACAGAATTAATTCACGTGCTGGGATTCAAGTGAATAATTAATTAGTAATTGAATCCCAGCACAATAGTATATATAGACGCACATTTCATTCAGTCAGGGTTAGGTGTTCGGTGAGTGGAGAACGAGTGTGGAGAAGGAGAAATTAAATAATAAGAAAGAACCTAAATATAAAAGTGAATAACTGTCTCACTCACCGTGTTTCGTTTGTCTGTCTGTGCACCTGTGTTTACTGTCTAGTCCGTTTTGTTTGTCTTTTTATTTTGGCGTGTAGTGCCGTGTCCCGTGTTTTTGTGTTTCAAACCTTTTATTTTCTGTGCTGTTTTATTAAATGCTGAGCGAAACCATTCGCTCAACTCCACCAAACTCCAAGTCTCTGTCTGTTTACTCCCTGCTTCTGGTCTGACGCCACCCACTCCGGCCGTCTTTGTGACAGGGGAACTGCGTGTTTTTTCTTATATACAAGTAGCTACTAGTAGCTACTAGTAATTAGATAATAATGAATGTCACCAATTACTCAACTGTAATGGTTAATAGAAATACAGCACCATGTCTGTTTTGTATTTGTGAACAGATTGTTTCAGGCTATCAATAACATGTCAGTGTTCAGTTGTTGCTGCCATATAATATATTGTTATTCAATAATTAGAGTTATAGTCGCATGGAGATATATAGATCAACAGAGCCTCCTGCTGACAGATTCGGTGAGGACACTGACAGCTGTCACACATTCCTATAAATTCACAAAGCTTATGATCCATTAACCAGGCCGTAGGTGCTCAGCAGAACTTTAGTGCAGTAAGCAGGTTTGTGGAGCTTAAAATGGTCCTGTTTGTGCCAAGTTATAAAGCTGCTCAGCAATATTAAATGATGTTGAAGCACCCAGTTTTAAGATTATTACTAACAGTGAACACATCCTGTTGTTTTCAAGGCACATTATTAATTCAAGTGAGTTTTTTGTAATATTATTAGGATGTTAGGATTATTTAAAGAACAATTAACTATATATGCTACCATGCCAGTTAGACCTCTCATTCCATATATACAGCATTAGCAGCTACTTCCTATAGAATATGTGTATTTATTGAGATATCTATATATCTGTCAGAACCATGTATTTATCAATGGCAATGATAGGTTGGTTGCTACACATTTTTTATAGCTACAGTGGGTAATTACTGTTTTCAGAAAGCAGTCATATTGACCAATTGATTTACAGCTGTTCCTCTACGCTTCAAATCCGCCAAACTGTATGCTATAGCATTTTAGGGTTACTGGTTTTTATGTTAATCTGTAGAGAAAATATTTTGCAATTGATTTAATTCTGATCTGGCACCTAGGCTTGGGCACTAACATGTGTTGTCTTTTTTATGTACTGAGAGATGTGATGGTTTCTCATTTTATACAATCAAAAAAATAAAAGGATCTGCAGTACTACGAGATCCAGACCTACCAGATTATAATGAAGAATGATCAAGAACATGTTTTTGTAATGAGATTCTACAGGACCATGAAGCCAAGTAAAGGTGCACTTAGTGTACTAACTTAATTTGTTTCTGAGTACTGTATCTGGCTTCAACTTTGCTGGCTACAAATAACAGGGGTCAGAAACTACAGCAACTTTTGTTTTACTTCCTGATTTTCAATCCCAGGAACACATTGATAAAACAAATCCTGCACAACTGCGTGTTATAGCAGATGTTAAATAATGTGCTTTAGTGTAATATATGTGCTTTCATATTTAATGAAATTATCCAAAGCAGTAATAAGACTGGTGATATATTCCCCTATCAAGTAATAAAAATGGTGAGCAGTGTGACTTCAGCATTTCAATTAATCTAAACTAATCGGAATGTAAATTACGTCTTGCTTACGCATAATAAAACTTAGTTAAGTGAGTTTGAGATTTCATTTGTATCTATTAATTCTATTTCTGTATGACAGTAATGGATGTCTTGCATGAATGAATTAAGAGTTTAGCACACACTTTCTTTTGTACAGCAACAGACACAAGGCCGCTTTTTGGTGCGCACCTTTGAGGGTCCATATTGTGAGTCATATAACTTAGGGCATTAATGAGAGCATAACAATTGTTTAAATAAAATGTTTGCTGTAGTCTAGAAGGGTACATGAAAAAAACAACTGAATCCTTATTCATTTAAACATGTAATTTTACAATAGGTTAAAGTTTCCTTTTCAAAATATTTAAAAACAAATGTTGAAAAAGACTGCTGCTGCTTGACCTTGAGGTATGACACAACAGGAAGCCACACTCTACCCTGTACTTAATGGGTGTTTTTAAAAAGGTTGACCTAAAATGTCATCAATAGAAAACAGTAAATACATCAACATAAATAGCTAATTGGAAAATCACTTACCATTCATACATTTACCAACTGCTCTGTCACATCATTTATATCAATTTTTATTAAGTTAAATACACTTCTAGCTGAGATGTATTGCTTACAGTTATCAAAGCTTTAATTTAATGGATCAGTAGTTTATTTTAAGGTTGCTTTACAGCTAAAATCATGACCTTCTGTATAGTTAGGCCAAGTATGTCAAGAGGGACTCATTCTACATGGGTCATTGCTTACAGCTGCTCTAGGTCTTTTGTGACACACTTGTCTGTTTATGTTTTAATGTAATAAAACAAATATCTATAAAACTACAAAGCTGTACATGACAAGAACCTCAAAATCCCAATCAGAGAAACCATTAAATTTGCCTAACATACGACTGACTGTTGTCCAACCCTCATTAACCTATAACTGCAACATGGTCATAAAAAAAAGAAAGGAAGAAAACGGTATTTGTGCCTACATTCCACTCCCCTTTTTAGTATATCATCAAATGTTAGTCACAGTGACATTTCACCTCTGGAAGGCTTTCATTATTGTAAGATCACAACAGGATCCCCAAGTGTCCGGTTTAATATCGTGCCTCAGACTAAGATAGAGTCTTAATGCATACTGTTATTAAAAGTATTATTGGCTAAATCCACCATCACAATGTAAATCTAGAATATCTAAAAAAATCTTTCTGTAAAAACACTTTTATTTTAGTCACTGTAAGCTGTCAGCATTCTTCCCGATACTTACTGAATGTATCCGCATGCATTTTCAGATGTGGTTGAAGCTAATCAGATAATAAAATATAAAGAAACAGCCGTCGACATTTAGAGCGAGGCTCCTGCTGTGCTTCCTATCTCCCTATGTGTATGTTTATAACTGTTTTAGAAATTAGTATTTTAAAGGCATTGGGGTTTTAGAGGAGTGCTGGAGATGGGGAGTTTTTAAAGTATTGGTTTCTATTGTTGTTTTTAGTAAGCCCTGGGCTTGCTGTCTTTATAGGTCTCTCTTTTAATTAGGTTTGCTATGGAATGGCCTTGCATGTTCAAATGGGTCTCTCTTATAAATGTTTGCTATTTCTCTACTGTGCTTTTAAGGGATTGGTCATATAATTTCTGGCAAAAGGTGCACTCTGATTGGCTGAGAGTTTATAATATTGGTTATTATACCAATTCATCTTTTGTGCAATAAATAGGCCAGGGTGGTGAGTCCCTGTGCCAAATTAAAGCCTTTCTTAGGTGACAATTTGGTGACAATTTGGTTTTTATATGAATGCTGTATTTTTGATTTTGATGAAAACTAAAAGCCTTCCTCCTATTCCTGTTTTACCCTTAGACTGTACCTTCACTATAATAAAAAGGTAAATGTCAAATCTTGGGCTGTGCCAAACAATCGATTTTCATTGAATATTCGATTGGAAATTTGAATCGAATGTTATTAACAGTATTCTGTGTTCCATCTCATTGTCACACAAAACTAAACGCATATTAACTGAAGGTTGTTTGTCGTAAATTATTTTGGGCTGTAAACTGCTTAATATTAACATTAACCTTAATCCTACAAATAACTGCCTTCCAAGTAATGGTGAGTTATCAAACGCTAGAACTGCTATCTGAAAGCGTGGCTGAGTGATGCAATTTATGAATGAGAGAGCAAAATAAAAAGGGGAAACAGGAACATGTGAAATGCTAGTTTGTTGTTGTTGTTATCATTATGGATTCTATTTAAATGCATTCCAGTATGACAGGAATTAAATACATAAATACATACATATTAATTTGTACAGGGAAATTTAAATAATAAACTGAAAATAGAAAAAACAAATCGGAGTCAACTTTTGTTGAGTTATATAAAACCCTGTAAATAACATAAAAGGAAGAGATGTAACTTGAGCTGCTGCTAAAACCTATTAAGAAAGACTGATTTCATTATTTCAAATACAATGTTATTTCTCATCTTACTGTTATGGTAAGTGGTTCTTTCTTCAGCGCACACCTCTTTCACGTGGACACCAGAACAGCTCGATCAAGCATTCATTTAATAAACTCTACAATGGCCACTGGTAGTAAAATAGCAAAATCATTAGTCTTGTGGGAATCATTTTACTTACCCTTTATACAATGGACTCGTAACAATCACTGTCTTCAAAATGCAGCTTAAATACTTTAGCACATCATCCTTGATGGAGCACGTTAAAAGAAGGCATCCCACAGCTTTTGCAGACCACAAGTGTGAAAGTTTACTTCATGTATTTGTTTGGCCCATCCCTCCATAGTTAGTGGCATTGCCAAAGAAAGAAAAGACAGTCAAGGCCTGTTCTGGAAGTCATTTGCCACAATAAAACTTCATCATTTCAACCACAATGGGATTGATTTCCAGTGGGATTCAGTTGATCTTAACCCAGAAAATAAATTTTTGAATATTTAAAAGGAAATAGAACATAACATGTTAGTACGTTCTTACTTAAATTTGTCTTATTTCATTGTCTTATTATATGAAAGACTAATGTGTTCGACAAGTCTAGGAAATGCTGTAGATTTTATACTCGTTCTTAGGTCTTTGGCTGGTTAAAGTGAAATAAACGTGTTTTTTTTGTTTTTTTAATGCAAATATTTAATAAAAAGTCTTTGAGGACGACATCAGTATATCAGCAGATGGACTTGCTGCATGCTGTTATCAGCTACTGTAGCTGTACTGTAAGTTCCAAGAGCAAAAACATGTACTGATGAGTATATAATGAGCATATTATAGTGTTGGTTTGCTTTTGAAGCATGTTACCATTGGGTAAATGCAAATCACATTAATATCTACCAAAAAACAAGTATATAAAAAGGATATTTGCCATTTTACTGTTTGACATAGCTGGTTTAGTACATTGATATTACAAAAAAGGCAAAAAAAGAAGCCTCTGAACTTGTTTAATCGATTTATTAGATTAATGAATCGACAGAATATTAGAGTACAAAATAATAATATGTCACAGCCCTAGTCAAAAGCAGTTTGCTACAATACATTTACCATTTCTCTTACAAAGCCCTTGAATGAGCCATTACACCTCAAGATGTAAAATTAAAACTAATTGTGGCTGACTGGTTGGCTGAGAAATATCAATGTATTTTTTTACTGTTCCCAGTGCATTAGAAATTGATGAAATGACTGTTTAAATGTCCATCAAGCCTATTTTACAGCAGCGCAAATGGATAGACTAACAAGATGTTAAGAAAGATTTATCTTCGGAATTAGTGGAACCGTTTTTGACCTTATGACCCTGTCTTTAGTGTCTCTGCAAGAGAGCTGTGACTTATTCTGTCACTTTAAACGGAAACCTTCACCCTATTAAAAATACTTGTCCATGGGATGTGAGAGCTTTTAATCATGCTATTGTAGCATTTGCCGTGACTTTAGTTGCTTGGGGTTGATTTGTAGTCCCATTGTACTGATGGTTGTGGCAGCAGATAGGACTAGATTTTGAACACCATTAAAGCTATATATCAGGTGCATACTGTCATCAACAAACTCTAGGTCATTAATGGTCAAATCTGGCTGGCATCCTGATCTTCATCAGAAGCATTTCTGTGTGCATTTTGCCAGCATGATTATTTTGATGCATGACACTTTTATCTGCCTTTTTTTGCTCTGTAGAAAGACTGCAGTGATTTTGAAAATGCTTTCATGCAGGCATTAGATAAAGCAATTATTGTGGGCTTATGCTACATCTGTCAGCAGCTTATTTCATGTTGGTGTCATGACAGTAATTCTGATTTCCTCTTTTTTTATTCCTTGAGGATGTTTTTGTTGAAAAACATAGGGGCAAATATTCAAAGGTCTTGCAAATGTTCTCATCTTTCTCGCAACTCTGCTTGCGTTGCGAATGTTTTGTGTAAAATCGCAAGTGAGTGAAATCTAAAAGAGTTGCGGAGAAACTGTAATTATCGCAACGCTGCGGAAATTAATAAATTAACATGAATTAACACAGGAAATCAACTGCAACTCTCTCGAGGTATATAACCATCGCAACTTTTTGCAAAATGAAGACGCATTATTTGGGCTTAACGACACATAGCCCCAGCACCTCTTCAGCTATGGAAGTTAAAAATGTCATTAAATGTTTTGCTATCAAATGCGTTTTCTTACAATTCTCAACACAGTTTTATCTCAACATTCTTGCATGCGCTAAACAGAGAGACTCCACTGCCAGGGACATTTAATTACTTTACCATTTACATGCCATAAAGATGACACTGGCTGCGAAAGAAGGACTGCGACTCTATTGTGGTTTTTTATACACAAATGAAAAAAGCTTACTTGATTTGAAAAACGTCTTGAACGATACAAGCAAATTCCTACACTGCTTGGTTTGACTGAATGAGTAGTACACAACAAGCTTCAATATGAAAGCTGAACATTAATTTTTTAGAAAACAAATATCGTAGCCTACTTCACTAAAGTGAAAACTGGCTTCTGTTATTTTTAAATACCACTGCTTCCTAATATACTACTGCTTAATAACAGGAACAGCATTTTATTTTGGGTTAGTGTTGAACTTAAACGCGTTCATGCCTGCCTGTACCTCTACCCCTACGCAGGAACATTGCATTCACAGCACTGATCATGTTAGTTCACGGGGTGGGAGCCAGGGCTGTGAGAGGAAGTGTTTTTTGCAACTTAGGATTGGAGGCTCGACCTCTAGACAAGGGAGAGAGAAAACGACAGGCCGGACTCCAACCGAGTCAAGTTACAACTGAGGGAGCCTTCCCTATGGAGTCGAGGCTAGCCTCCGGTTCTCTGACTTCTCGGAGAGTCGTTATAGGCTCGGCCTTGCGACTGGGTCCCAGTTACCGACCGGGTTCGCCCCTCAGAGGACGGAACGGCTCATATGAAGCCTTGATGTAAGGAAGAAAGAATCTGAAAGAACACAAATAATTGTTAGTTTTGGGACTCAAGCACTAAGATTAAGAGGGCCACGTCCCAGGAGGATAAAGAAGGAAGACAGAGCCTTTTTTCTTGAGGCAAGATATAGCGCATGAGCTCCAAAAGAATAGTGTGGTCGGTGGTCCCCTCTGACCACTCAAAGAACCTGCAGAGTTATTGGAACTCTAGGTCGGGGAAGTGAGACTCACTATCCCCCCAAAAGATGGACCACCAGCTCCCTGCTGAACCCACACCTGTGAAGACAAACAAAGACCACATGCCAATGTATAATATAAAAGCAAGAAGAGACAAACAATGACATACAAAATAACAAAAATAGATGGTTAGTGGAACAAGCTATGTATTGGCCATCCACTCGGTGGAGAGGGAAAAAAAAAAACCTCTGGTAGTCCTGACGGAGAGGCCGCCCCTACTCCGGGCATGCTAGCTATAGACTGGTGAGCTGCAGTAATATTGGATGGCAGTAATTGGATGTAGGTATTGACTGCTGAAGAGGACTAATGCCCCATGGTCTTGATCAGGTGATGGCTGATGCGGGCTCTGGCTGCTGAAGAGGCTGCACCAATCCTGAAGAAGTGTGTGGTGTAGAATAGGGCAGAAAGACCTGCTCTGGTGACGAGAGCTGAGAGGTGGGAAGAGAACCAGGTGGGAAGAGAACCAGTGTCTGGTAATGATGGATTTGGAGCAATTATAAGAAGTCTGGAAGGAGATGCAGGGGGGGTGTTCGTGGTGATTCTCTGCGTGTCAGACGTACTGCTGGAATGGCTGCACTATAGTAGGTGCTTGGAAGACGGCGAGCTTGGATGATGAAATTGTGGGAAACTGATATCCAATTTACTTCATTCGTTGATTGTTCCAGTGTTGCAGCAAGGTGTACCACATTCTGATGTCTAGAGAGATGAGATTTCCGACCATCCTATGTGTTAGGTAATACAGGATCGATCAGCGGATTGCTACTATCATGTCTGCTTGGAATGGAAAAGGTGAACTCACATTCAGAGATTTGGGTTTCACAACTCCAGTCATTCTCCTAATAGTGGAACTCCTTAACTCATAATCAAGACAGACGACAGCCATGACTGAAGTGGTGAATACTGGGTTTGAAGTAATGGAGATTGCTGCAGTGTTGGAAGCAACCCATTTGTCCATATCGTTGAGCCGTGTATTCATTTAAGCAATTGAGACGGCAATGGGGTGAATGAGGGACTTCATGTCCTCGAAAATGTTATGAATCTGAAGGGATCTGTTCGGCTGTGCTGCGCTGGAGAGGAGGGGACGAACATGGAAAAGAGGGGCTGCTGCGGCCTGTCCTGGGACTCTGGGGGAGCGAGTTTGTGGAAGCGCGCTTGTGAGAAGAAGGCAACGTGGTTGTAGCAGATATAAAGGTACAATGATTACTGAACAATGCCATACGCTCGTTTTCCAGCCGGGATGTTGATATTATCGTTGTGCAGGGTTTTTAAAATATTCCTATAAAATAGCTGCTCTGGAGGCTGAGCCTGCTGGTGGGGGTGTTTTCATCTCCTTAGTGCCGGGGCAGCAGGTCTGTATTAGAAGTAGATGGTACTGAGCTTCCATCGGAGAAATGATGAGACAGAGAAATTAATGGGATATTTTGAGGAGAATGGGAACAGGTCACAGCCTATGTGAGAAAATAAAACGCAAGAGAAAGAGCTGAGCTGTGACTGTGTTTAAATAGGGAGTCAATGATGAGTGATAGGTGAAATTAGTCAATGATGATAGGCAGCTGAAATTAGGAAGGGGCGAAGCCCTGGCTCACACCCCACGAACTCCACTAAAGTTAACATATATAGCTAGATATTACAACAGCGCAGACCATGGGTCAAACCAATGTTTGTGTAGGGTGTGTGTATCGTTTTTTTTTTTTTTTTTTTAATCATGTCGGCCTTCTGGAGTCATCTGAATGCCTTTCCACTATTTATTTTATTTTAAACCGTTTAAATGCCAATCCATAACAAAACATAGAATAATAGTGCAGATACACAGAGCAAAAAAAGTGGACGGGCAAAATACATAGTTGTGTCCTGCATTTGCCTTTAATTTATTTTTCTGCACATACTACTGCTTTGCATATATGATGTAGAATACGTGATTATAAAATCTAACACTAGAACGGTATTATTGTCATTGCTTGCGCCCCGGCACCTCTTTCTTTACAAATTAAGCACTGGTAATTAGTATTGTTTAAAATAAACCACAAATAAATTAAATGTTTGAGTTGGAAATAAACCAAAATGTTATTATGTTTAATCAAAGTATAAATTGCTAAGAATTTCTTCAGTAGAGAAGTCAAGGAATGTTATACGTTGTCTGTATATTCTGCCTGCATGATATTTCCTCTTTTTCTGTTGCTCTGCTAGCATTTGCAAATATAGCTGTCTGAAAGCCATGTTCACTCTAACTAGAAACAGAGATTGTCCTGAGATACTTCCTGTGAAATAATTAAGAGGAGTGTAACCAGTCTTTAGTGATTTCCATGCAACATAGTGATTTGCAAGCAAATTAACTTTTGAATTTAGCTTGTGGTGGTGAACTTGTGGGATTATTCATGACACCTCCCCCAAATTTGAGGGAAAATCACTTGCGAGAGAACAACAAGCAACCCCATTTTTTCCAAAACAGCATCTATTTTGAATCTCATTCAAAAGCACAACTTTTTTCGCAAAAAGGAATTGTGGGAAAAAATCTCTGCAACTGCCCTTGCGACACATGCAAGGTGTTTGAATATTTCGCCCACAGTTATTATTTGTTTATTTAGCAGATGCCTTTATCCAAGGCGACTTACAGAGACTAAGATGTGTGAACTATGCATCAGCTGCAGAGTCACTTACAACTACATCTCACCCGAAAGACGGAGCACATAGTCTTTACCAGATCCACAGTGACAGTTATATGGTATTCTAAGTTAAATGTTGTTCCTGAAAATGGGTTTCGGTTCACCTATGCATCTTTAAAATGAGGTTTTATAGGTGTGGAGGTTTAACTAAACAAAGCTTACCTTTGTTGTGTTTAATATTCCCTCTTTACGTGGGTGCATTTTAGGCTTGTTGATGCAATGTTGGTATTACAATGATTTTAAGTAACTCTCACCAGCAAAATGTAAATACAGGCTCTGGATTACCATGACACTTTGTTCTGATGTGTTTTATTACAACAGGGAGGATACAAGGTTCAGGTGTGAATTGACCCCTTATTGACTGTTAATAGCTTTCTCACAGAAATGATTTTGTGGTGGGGGCCATACACGAGCTCACGTATCATAGAGATCATTGGCTCATACATTAACCGTGCAGAAACGTTGAGGTCTGGCAGAGTTAATGAGCTAGTGAGCTGCTTGAATAAATATGTGGGTTCATCAACTTACCTATGTACCCTGTCTGTTTGAATGATTGGTTTGCACTTGTTCATGCACACATGCTGAGAATAAATTAAGGAAAAATAGCTAGGATAATTCTAAAATAGTGTGTTATCAATTTGTAATACAATTAAAGAAAAAAAGACACGTGAGAAAAAGTACTTGTACTTGCACTGAACTGCTATATACCTTGCCATACCCTACTACTGCTCTTAATTATAACTACTTCCTGTATCTGGTGCTTGATTTTACTCTTCTAGGTATCCGTATTCACATTTTTTGTAATTGCTTTTATTGAAATCATTCTCATCCATTCATCATACTTACTATGTGCTCTTACTGGACTTAACTCGTATAAGCAAATATTTTTACAATGATACTATAATAATAATAATAATAATGTATATATATATATATATATATATATATATACAGGGTGTGATTTGATGGGTTCGGATTGGGGAGATTTCCCTGGCGCTGCTTTTTTTTTTATCCGTGGCTCCGCACTTTCAGTTATTATTTGTTTATTTAACAGACGCCTTTATCCAATGCCATTGCAGAGACTAGGGTGTGTGAACTATGCATCAGCTGCAGAGTCACTTACAACTACGTCTCACCCGAAAGACGGAGCACAAGGAGGTTAAGTGATTTGCTCAGGGTCACACAATGAGTCAGTGGCTGAGGTGGGATTTGAACCGAGGACCTCCTGGTTACAAGCCCTTTTCTTTAACCACTGGACCACCCAGCCTCCTAGATACATTTATCCTGCCCCCCCCCCCCCCCCCCCCCCCGACACCCTTGGTCTATACCCTTTAGAGCGAGGTGGGCTTGGAAATAACTGAAAAGAGGAAAATGTAGTCTTGGTCGTTTAAATAGGGAGAGGGAGAATGTATATCTTTTCTGGTCATTGTTTTTGTTGAATCAGTAAACGGTTAGCCGTCTGATTGATAGCTAGGGATTGTTTAAAGTTTAGTTAGCGCTCCAGCATGGAGTTAGGTTTTTGGTTTGTTTGTTTTTGTTTTGTATTTGGCTAAACTTCTGCAAAGGATAGGGTGACCAGATTTTTAAACCAGGACATCTTGTTAAATGATTGATAAGACTCATTAAATCATTTAAATATAGGCTATTTTAATGGTTATTTAAATAGCCATCCATTCACTTAGTATTATCTTTTTTTAAGCAGCTTTCTCTATTTATTGACGTTGTGGAAGGGTGGTGGGTAATTCACTGACACAGGAGACAGAAATGAGGCTGAAAACACCGCACAGGTGCCCAGTTTTATTAGAAACTTATTTTGGGTTCAGCCCGCAGAGGGCGCTGTTGTCTGTGGCCTGCCGTACCAGCTATGGTAGCGACAGAGCCACAACTATACCGGAGCGGTACAGGGTACAGAGGTTAGAACAAAAAAATACTAATCAAAAGGCAAAAGAAACAGAGAAAACAAAACACAGTAAACAAAACTACAAAATAAAAAGTGCTGCACTCGGCAGCTTCTCCCCAACCGTCGCTACTCGTACGGCCCGGGTCTCCGTCCTACTCTAGCGGCTCCCTCAGCCTGCTATCCACTTTATCGGGACTGCCCAAGAGTTTTTTTGTTTTTCCCCACTACTGCTAAATCTTTCTTTCCCGGCTGATTTTCCTCCAGCGCTTCCGCACGCCGTTTTACGTCTCCGTGGGCAGACCTGAGGGAACAGCAGAATGAAACTTATAGGGTCAGCAATTCCCCCAAGACCCGCCTCCCAGCCACTCAGAGAGAAGGAAAGTCTGCACACCCACTCTTCCCCCTCTCCGTGTCACTGCCATGACTGACAGGCAGATATTGACGAGCTGCTGCCCTCTCCCTGCAGCACTATGAACACGTCAGAAGAGTCAGCACAGGTCTCCCCCTGTTACATATCCTCCCCCTCAGAATGGCACCACCGGTCCATTCGAAAATCCTACAACCCCATGCCTTCCCAAGAGAAAAAATCTGCGTTTTGATGCAGTTTCCCTGCTCGGTGGACTACCCTGAAGGCATAGGGCTGCAGGGCCAAGTACCATCGCGTGATTCTGGCGTTGTTATCCTTCATCCGGTGAAGCCATGCCAAGGGGGCATGATCTGTAACCAGGGTGAAGTGTCGCCCCAGGAGGTAGTACCGGAGTGACTCGACTGCCCATTTTACTGCGAGACACTCCTCGATGGTACTATAGTTCTTCTCGCGGGGAAGGAGCTTCCTGCTGATGTACAGGACCGGGTGCTCGCTTCCCCGCACCTCCTGAGACAACACTGCCCCGAGACCTGTCTCTGACGCATCCGTCTGCAGGGTGAACCTCTTACCGAAATCCAGACTGCATAGCACTGGCTTACTACACAATCTCCGCTTCAAAGCGAGAAAGGCCCTCTGGCACGGCTCCGTCCACTGAACCGTATTTGGGGCAGCCTTCCGGGTGAGGTCTGTCAAGGGAGCAGCAAGCGTGGCGAAGTCCGGAATGAACTTCCTGTAATAGCCCGCTAGTCCCAAGAAAGAGCGCACCTGGGTTTTGGTTGTAGGGACCGGCCAGTCAGCCAAGGCTTTCACCTTAGCAATCAGCGGTCTGATCTGGCCACCCCCTACTCGATACCCCAAATACTCCGACTCACTCTTCCCAATGGCACATTTCTTTGGGTTAGCAGTGAGCCCAGCCTCCCGCAAGGATTGCAATACCGCCGCTACCTTACACAGATGACTCGGCCAATCCTCACTGTGGATAACCACGTCATCTATGTAAGCAGCGGCGTACTGCTGATGGGGCCGCAAAATGCGATCCATCATCCGCTGGAAAGTGGCTGGTGCTCCGTGCAACCCAAAGGGCATGGTCCTAAATTGGTATAATCCGAAGGGAGTCGAAAACGCCGTCCTCTCTCTGGATTCCGGGGTCAGGGGTATCTGCCAGTACCCCTTCGTTAAATCCAGTGTCGTCATAAAATGAGCCGTGCCAAGACGCTCCAGCAATTCATCTACCCGGGGCATGGGGTAAGCGTCAAACTTCGATTTTTCATTAACTCGCCTGAAGTCAATGCAAAATCGAGTTGACCCGTCCGGCTTATCCACTAAAACAATTGGACTATTCCAGTCACTTTGGGACTCTTCTATTACCCCCAGTCTCAGCATTTCATCAATTTCCGTTTTTATTACCTGTCTTTTACGTTCAGGTACACGGTATGGCCTCTGGCGAACTAGCGCCCCCGGCTCAACTTCAATGTGATGATGGGCTACTCGAGTCCGCCCCGGGACGGGAGAAAACACATCAGGAAATTTCGTCACCAGCGCCCGAGCCTGACATTTCTGTGTTGGTGTCAGATTCTCTGCAATCTGTACCGACCCTGTTTTCGCCAACACAGAAAGATCAGGTCCCAGGTCGGTGACGTCATCTGCCTGCGCCACTACCAATGCCTCCGGTTGCAGCCAGGGCTTCAGGAGGTTAACATGATAAATGTGTTTCTCTCTCCGTCGCTCCGGCTGGCAGATCTCATAATCCACCGCCCCAACCCGGCGTGTAACCTCGAAGGGTCCTTGCCACTTAGCCAGGAGTTTTGACTCAGAACTGGGTAATAATAGAAGCACTTTATCCCCCGGCTGAAATGTGCGCAACCGGGCTCCTCTATTGTATTGGGTCTCCTGTCTGTGTTGTGCCTGCTGCAAATTATCCTGCGCCCATTTTCCAACAGACTCCAGACGTTTGCGCAGGTCCAACACATACCGGACTGCATTAGTCGAATTATCCTGCTGTTCCTCCCACATCTCTCTGACCAGATCGAGCACACCCCGGGGTCTTCGCCCATACAGCAGCTCGAATGGAGAAAACCCCGTGGAAGCCTGGGGTACCTCTCTGATCGCAAAGAGAAGAGGAGGAATCAGCTGGTCCCAGTAACGCACATCACTACTAATAAATCTGCGCAACATGCTCTTAAGGGTCTTATTAAAGCGCTCCACAAGACCATCGGTCTGAGGATGAAACACCGATGTCCTAATGGTCTTAATCCCCAAAAGTTTACATGTTCCGCGGATTAGCCGAGACATAAAGTTGGTGCCTTGGTCGGTCAGTATCTCCCTGGGGATCCCCACCCGGGAGAAAACCTTCACGAGCTCGTCGGCAACAGACTTAGCGGACATAGATCGGAGGGGTATAGCCTCTGGATAACGCGTCGCGTAATCCAAAATGACTAATAGGTGTGTGTATCCCGCCGCACTCCTTTCCAATGGCCCGATTATGTCCATCCCAATACGCTCAAACGGAGCTTCCACTAGGGGCAACGGCACCAGTGGTGCTCGTGGGACGGCTCTAGGGCTAGCTTTCTGACACTCCCCACACCGTTCACAAAACCGTCTGACGTCACCATCCAACCCCAGCCAATAGAACCGTGTCACAAGCCTCGCTTTGGTTTTGTCCCTTCCTAAGTGACCAGACAGGGGAATAGCGTGAGCAAGCTGCAGCAAATCCTCCTTAAAGGGCTGAGGGATGAGCAACTGATGACGCACCTCCCCCGTCTGGGGTAATTTGTCAACACGATACAGCAGGTCTCGATTAATCTCAAAGTGAGGGTACGTGGCGGCGCGTCTGGGCTCGACCACCCGACCATTAACCACCGCTGCTTGGTCAAAGAGCCTGCCCAGCACGTCGTCACGCCCTTGCTCGAGTCGGAAGTCACGGGAACGAGCTAAAAAATCAGCTCCCATGGCTTCCAGCTCTGGGTCGGGTCGGTCCGGAACGGAGGCAGCCGAGCCGGACGCCTGTGCCGGCTCCGCAGCCTCCCCCCCCGACTCTTCACCAACCGCCCCCACCTGAAACCTCTTGGACTCCTTCCATCGCCGGCCCTCATTCTTAGCGGCCCGACGTTCCCGTTTAGATTTTCGGGGTCTAAATCTATGGCAAAACCAATTCGGGTCACAGAAGGGGAAGATCTCTCCAATTACTTCCTCCTTCTTGGCCAATAGGGTGGGCGGGGCTGTCAGAGCAGCTAACCAATCCTTAAACTGCCCACAGTCCCGCCCCAGAACTACTGGTACTGGCAATCGAGGACATAACCCTACATGCACCTGCGTCCCCTGCTGGCCAATCGTTATATTCACACTTATCTTAGGGTAGGAGCGTACATCCCCATGAATACATTTAATATGCACCTGTCCCAATAACCGTTTATGCCCCAGTGAGATTAGGCTATCCTGTATTAGGGACTGACCACACCCTGAATCCAGGAGCGCCTGGGTTTTTGTACCATCCACTGTCACAGGAATAACAAAACCCGTCTGCTGAAGTGACTGAGGTAATTGAACAGGCTTACCTGGTCGGCTGAGGTCACACTCCATCACGGGGCAATCCCGCGCGAGGTGTCCCACCTCCCGGCACGTCCAACACCGCAGTGGGCTAGTTTCTCGCCCTGGAGCCTCGGCAAGAGGTGGAAACACCGGAGCCATCAAAGGGGCTCGACGGTAAGGAAACCACGCTGCCCCGGTCCCCGGGCCGGGAGCTCGCACAGCCCCCCCCCGCCCAAAACCTTGTACACCCCTTCCCCCCAGTCCCTTCGCCCTATCCGGGGCCGGTGGGGCCGATGATGCCGCAGTGCTTCTCCCCGGCAGCCTGGCTGACGTTGGTTCGGCTGCCCGGTACTGCTCTGCCAGTGCGACCGCCTGATCCATGGTGGCGGGTGCCTGCCGCTGTACCCACAGCCGTGGTTCCGGAGCTAGACACTCCAGAAAGCGCTCCACCACAATCACCTCCACCAGCCTCGCTTTCGTGGTCGCATCCGGCCGCAACCACCCCATGGCATACTCATTTAAGCGATGAGCGATGGTTCTAGGGTGCTCCTCGGGCGGGAAGCGTTCCTCCCGAAACCTCCTCCGATAGCCCTCCGGTGTGGCCCCCACGCGATTCAGGATGGTAGCTTTTAGCGTGGGGTAGTCCATCATCCGGTCGGGAGACAGCGTCCTCGCTGCTGCTTGCGCCTCCCCCGTTAACTGGGGCAAGAGGTAACTGGCCCATTGGGCCTGATCCCACCCGGCAGAGGTCGCCAGCGCCTCGAACACCTCCAGGTAGGCTTAGGGTCGATCCTCTGCCGTCATCTTGGTTGGTCTCATCAACCGGGGGTCAGGTCCCGCCGGTCTAGCCGCCCCTTGCACCGCTGCCGTTAGGGTCTGGCGCAGGAGATTCATCATCTCCGCAAACTGGGAAGCATCCATGCTGGTGTGCACTGCTTGAAGGGGGCAGTGCCAATGAATCCCACTTCTGACACCACGTGTGGAAGGGTGGTGGGTAATTCACTGACACAGGAGACAGAAATGAGGCTGAAAACACCGCACAGGTGCCCAGTTTTATTAGAAACTTCAGCCCGCAGAGGGCGCTGTTGTCTGTGGCCTGCCGTACCAGCTATGGTAGCGACAGAGCCACAACTATACCGGAGCGGTACAGGGTACAGAGGTTAGAACAAAAAAATACTAATCAAAAGGCAAAAGAAACAGAGAAAACAAAACACAGTAAACAAAACTACAAAATAAAAAGTGCTGCACTCGGCAGCTTCTCCCCAACCGTCGCTACTCGTACGGCCCGGGTCTCCGTCCTACTCTAGCGGCTCCCTCAGCCTGCTATCCACTTTATCGGGGCTGCCCAAGAGTTTTTTTGTTTTTCCCCGCTACTGCTAAATCTTTCTTTCCCGGCTGATTTTCCTCCAGCGCTTCCGCACGCCGTTTTACGTCTCCGTGGGCAGACCTGAGGGAACAGCAGAATGAAACTTATAGGGTCAGCAATTCCCCCAAGACCTGCCTCCCAGCCACTCAGAGAGAAGGAAAGTCCGCACACCCACTCTTCCCCCTCTCCGTGTCACTGCCATGACTGACAGGCAGATATTGACGAGCTGCTGCCCTCCCCCTGCAGCACTATGAACACGTCAGAAGAGTCAGCACAGGTCTCCCCCTGTTACAGACGTATATTTATTTACTGGTGTATTCGGGTGCTTGCAACCTCTCGCTGCTCTGCCTAGTATTTTGGCTAAATCCCGCCATAACTGAACAGCTATGAAATTACTGTATTACACACAATTGTAAATTCATATTGAATATAAACTAAATGAAATCACAAGATGCACTGAGAAATAAGACAATACATCTTTGTTAATTACTTTATAAAAATAATGTTCTTGATTACCCTAGTACCTTCATTTTATTTTACTTTGTTTTCACTGCAGATGCCATAAACTAAAAGCGGTTGTTTACGTTACTACATGAAGTGGCTGAAAACCGGGACTTTTTGAAGAATTTGAGCAAAACTGTCAGGACACCGGGCCCTTTGATGGAAAACCGGGACGTCTGGGCACCACTAGAAAAATAAACATACAGGTACCGCCCTGTTTAACCCAACTTACTGTTGCCCGAAGTGCTGTTTAAATGAAACACAGTGTCAAAGATTCTGGGAAGAGTGATCAAAGTTGCAAGGAGGAAGCACGCTTTGTCACTATCTATCTATCTATCTACAGTGCCTATAGAAAGTCTACACCCCCTTGAACTTTTTTCACATTTTGTTGTGTCAGTGCCTCAGAGTTTCATGCATTTAAATTTTTTTTCCACTAATCTACACACCATACTCCACACTGTTAAGGGGAAATAAGTTTTTATTGAAAAAAAAATTATATATTAAAAATACAAAACTGAAAGATCATAATTGGATAAGTCTCAACTCCCCTGAGTTAATACTTGGTGGAAGCACCTTTGGCAGCAATTACAGCTGTGAGTCTGTTGGGATAGGTCTCTACCAACTTTGCACACCTAGATTTGGCAATATTTGACCATTCTTCTTTACAAACCTGTTCAAGCCATGTCAAGTTCCTTGGGCAGCGTTGATGGACAGCAATCTTCAAGTCATGCCATAAATTTTCGATTGGATTTAGGTCAGGGCTCTGACTGGGCCACTCAAGGACATTTACCTTTTTGTTCCTTAGCCACTCCAGTTTAGCTTTGACTGTGTACTTTGGGTCATTTTCATGCTGAAAGGTGAACTTCCATCCCAGTTTCAGCTTTCTTGCAGAGGGCAGTAGGTTTTCCTCAAGGACTTCTCTGTACTTTGCTCCATTCATTTTCCCTTCTATCCTGACAAGTGTCCCAGTCCCTGCCGATGAGAAACATCCCCATAACATGATGCTGCCACCACCATGCTTCACAGTAGGGATGGTGTTCTTTGTGTTCAATTTTAGTTTCATCAGACCACAAGACTTTTTGCCACATGGCTATAGAATCTCCTGAGTGTTTTTTTGCATACTTCAAGGTGGGCTTTCTTGAGTAATGGTTTCCTTCTTGCCACCCTACCATACAGGCCAGATTTGTGGAGTGCTTGGGATATTGTTGTCACATGCACACTTTGACCAGTCTTGGCCATAAAAGTCTGTAGCTCTTGCAAAGTTGCCATTGGCCTCTTGGTAGCCTCTCTGATCAGTCTCCTTCTTGCTCGGTCATCCAGTTTGGAGGGACGGCCTGATCTAGGCAAGGTCTTGGTGGTGCCACACACCATCCACTTCTTAATAATCGTCTTGACCGTGCTCCAAGGGATATTCAAGACTTTTGATATTTTTTTATACCCATCCCCTGATTTGTGCCTTTCAACAACTTTGTCCCGGAGTTCTTTTGAAAGCGCCTTGGTGCTCATGGTTGAGTCTTTGCTTTGAAATGCACTACCCAGCAGAGGGAACCTACAGAAACTGCTGAATTTATCCTGAAATCATGTGAATCACTACAATTTAACACAGGTGGAGGCCACTTAACTTGGTGTGTGATTTTGAAGGCGATTGGTTGCACCTGAGCTAATTTAGGACTGCTATTACAAGGGGGGTGGACACTTATCCAACCAAGCTATTTCAGTTTTTATTTTTTATTAATTTTCTACAAATGTCTAGAATATTTTTTTCACTTCAAGTTGTGGGGTAGGATGTGTAGATAAATTAAAAAAAAAACTATTTTAATGCATTTTAAAGGCAACAAAAAGTGAAAAATTTGAAAGGGGGTGTAGACTTTCTATAGGCACTGTATATATCCTCAATTATGAATTATACAATGTGGTTTGATTAATCTTGCCAACTTGGAATGCTCTAGCTAATGTATAGGCCTCAAGTGGCAATTTAAAAGCCCATAATGCAATCATAGAGCAATTGGCTTTTGGCTGAGAAGAATTTGTAATGAAATAATTTGGCACCTCCCAGTGCTTCAATAATCTATAAAATAAAACCCACCATGATGCAGAAATAAGAACACATTGAGAGACAATTGCCCCTTGATTTCACTTGATTTAAACTCAATGTAAGCTATAACAGAGATATTGCATTGGTACATTAGTAATCAATGCAAGCTATAACAGTGGTATTACATTGGTAATCAATGCAAGCTATAACAGAGATATTGCATTGGTACATTGGTAATCAATGCAAGCTATAACAGAGATATTACACTGGTACATTGGTAGTCAACATTAGCTTTCTGAATCTATGGAAATATTCAATAAAAGGAATTATTTTTAGGGAAAAGTTTAACATGATGTTGAAATAATTATGGGTGTTTAAGTCACTGTCATTCTTGTCATTCAATCAATGTATTTTTTTTTTTTAATTAACAGCCCTGCCAGCATCAATGCAGATCTTTTATCCACCTGGCAAATTTATATTCAGCGCAGCACACCACAGAGAAACAAGGAAGAAGTTAAAATGATTTTTAATATTCAGCTCACTAAAGATATATGCCTGAAGATGTATTTTTAAAATAAGTTTTAGTCCACTGACAGTGAACGTGGAATTTTACACACATCTGGGCTCACGTTCATTGCAATAAGAATCCATTAATAAAGGTTCCATTCTGACCATAAATAACTGAGACCAAAGCTTATCTGAACTGAGCCTAAGACGGTCCTATGAGGTCCTGAGTCATACACTTAATGCAATTAGGAGATAAGAGAGGAATCAAAAGAACATTGACACATGATCTCAATTACTAATGCCTTGTTTCTGCTATAACACTTAAGGCATGGCTGCATTGACAATTTTGAACTATGAATTCATAAATGTTCATAGTTCAAATGCTGTCTGCGAGCAAAACAGGGGAGTAGAACATACCGTACTGTGAATTAATTAGCAAATGTGTCTATGAAATTCTTGTATGTCAACCCCAGGCTTTTTTATTTGTTTGCATGTTTGTTAGTTTGTTATTTGTTACTTATGTATTATTATTATTTGTTTATTTAGCAGACGCCTTTACCCAAGGCGACTTACAGAGACTAGGGTGTGTGAACTATGCATCAGCTGCAGAGTCACTTACAATTACGTCTCACCCGAAAGACGGAGCACAAGGAGGTTAAGCGACTTGCTCAGGGTCACACAATGAGTCAGTGGCAGGGTGGGATTTGAACCGGGGACCTCCTGGTTACAAGCCCGTTTCTTTAACCACTGGACCACACAGCCTCCGATAATATAGCTGATAATAGGTGATAATAGGTGTAAGCATATGTGCCTGGCCTATGAACAGATTTATAAGTCACTGTTATTTAAATAATAATACACAAAATCTATACCTATTACAATGTGATTTAAGTGTTCTTCAAATGGCAATGGGGTAAGACATTTTTGTTTTGGATTGTGTGACCAACATGCTTTTAAATTTACATTTTATTCAAATAGAACCCAGCTGTTTCCATCAGTGGTAGCGATGATGAATTCACAGCAGGAAACATGCCCCAGACACAGTTTTAATGAAAGAAATTATATAAAATGAGGAAATATATATTAGCACACGAAACTGAGGGTCAAGAATAACCATTTGGGATAAATAAATAAGGTTCCATTTGGGTCTGAAATACTGCAGTAGGAGATATTACTGAAAAATGTGTCTTGATAGGGCAAGCTTTAACATTGCTAAGATAAACAAATTGTCATTTTAGGGAAATGGGAAAAAAACAGAAAGGATACTGTTAACACTGTAAAACAGAAGGAGGCATGCAAATAAGAAAGGAAAACATGGATAATAGGGCTATTCTCTATCTGAAAGAAAGGGTTTGATGCTTCTAAACACTTTACTTTACATACAAAGTAACACTTCATGAGTCTGACATTCACAACTGGCAGTTACTTCTAACTTAATGACATTTGATGCAAAAAAGGCATGAAAATGTCATTAAATTGGCATATAAACCAGTATTTTATGGTCATTGTAGCTATCAAGTAAAAGCCACTTTAGCTCTTGTAACAACTGTGCTGAGTGGGTATGAATTGCAGAATCCAAAACACAAAGATCAGCAGCTTTCTAGACTTGCTCGGTCTCATCCAAGTAGTTGATTTATTTATTGTATTTATTCATTCTTTACCAGGAAAAAAAAACACTAAGACCGAGGCCTCTTTCACAAGAGTGTCCTGGCAAGATGACCAGAAACAGACATCAGTAACTTCAAATCCCTAAAAACAACATTACACTCAAAGACAATCTCATCATCAGTCTGAAAAGCGACAGGTAATGAATGATTCAACTGCATATACACAAGTTTTTTTCAGCTTTTAACATAGTTTGGCAACTTTATTCACTCCGCTGAGGATATTCATTTTTTACTTTACGTTGACCTCATATGACTGTGGCACGGTATATATTGAAGCACCAGGTGCTAGTACTGTCATGTTGGGAAAGCCTTTGAATAAGCACAGTTACCATGGACAGGTGTACATTTTCACCAAAAATTATGTTTATTAACAGAGATGCTTGCTTGCTTGTCTTTAGGATTGAAGTAATGAATGACTTAATTTGCCCCAATCATAACCTCTGACATATATCCCTGTAACAATCCAATAAAACAACTATAGCTTGTTAACCAGGAGATGTGCAGAACTTTGTGTCAGTCAATTAAAACTTAATATCATAGGTGTAGCTTGATTGTATTTATTTTTTATGAGAAAAGTGCCACATCTCTCTCACTTGACTTTGTAATGCTTTCTTCCAGGTTTTGACAATGCCATATTAAAATTTTTATTTGCTTTTATCCGTAAATAATCTTTTAAAAAACATTTTACTCCCTCTAAGTGCTTTAAAATGAACACAACTGAGAAGTTAAAAGGCTGATATTTGAAAAGATGTCTTCTGTACAAAGGAGTTATTAACATGCTCTTGTAATTGAAGGGCAGACTATATAGGCTGCTGGTTTGCCTCAATGGTCACTGCATCCAGAAGTAGGATTTGGTGCCATGGAAACATTTTAGGATTAATACCTGGATTGTTAATGAATGTAGGTAGAAAATACCACTATTCTATATCCATGTAACTGAGCAATTTAGATCTTCCCAACAGTTAGAAGATAAGTGATAGAATCGGAAGCTATTTTAATATGTTATCATGAAGGTCAGAATGCACCAGATGGCCAAGAGTGATTAAAAGAATATATATATATATATATGTATAAATGTTGAAAACAACAGAAAGGGAACATTTCTGTGGTGTTACACATCTCAAATAAATTAACTCTTGTTACAATGATTTGTGTTTGTCTAAAGAATTCAGCATTTTAAATAAAACTTGTGCCACTTGGCTTATTAAATATTCAATTTATGAAGCAGGCATTTTCCCTGTCTAGATTTATTAAAATGAGCAATTAGGTTCCACTAGCACTGCATATTTTTGTTATAATCTGAATTTCATGGTGTGGTGATTTTTAACAATTTCTCAACCAGCATCAAGAGAATATTTGATTCAGGTAATTTTTAGCTTGTTAAATTTGCACTGATCAAATGAAAATATAAAGAAACAGGGTTCAGCTGCTTCTAATGTAAAGATCTAAAGGTTACTCGCTGTACATGTGGGATGGTTACACCTTCCCATGCAGGCACTATCATTACCAATACTGTAATTACTCCTACACATTTTGTTTGATGTGTCTGAGTTTCCTGTTTTGAAAAGTAGAAGGCTCTGTTTTGTGTTACAATAACTATATAAAACAGTTGTGTTAGTGGTGATATGTCAACACAACTATATATTTATGTTTGCAAAATAGGATGATTATACACAAAAGCCAATAATCTGAGTTTATTTATCCAAATATTTTTAACAACTGTATTTATCCAACAAAACCAGATGAAACTAAATAAGAAATGAATCAGTCAAGTGCAAAATTCAAGCATTTATTTAAGTGCAGGATGATGCATCAAGAACAATTTGAAGAATATTAATATATTTGTGAATAGGACCCTCTGTTACTGAGCTATATTGCATTTTATGTCCATGTAGTTGCAGAACATTCATTCAAATGCATTAAAATAAGTTGGGGCTGATATTCTTCCATTACTTCAAGTAATTTTTACAAAATGGTGGTACTGAATGGTGCATGGATCTTCTTTTTCTATTGCATAATAATCTTCCTAGCTGGTATTTTGATATTTAGTGCATCGGCCTTTATATTGTAGCGATCTCAGTTAATGCAGGGCGAGGCAATCCGCACACACTCTCCCCTGCCAGCCTCAAGTCCACCCCGGACTTGCTCACCAGGCTACAGTCTGACGAGTGCGTGCTGGGGTATCTGCGTCCACCTCTGACAACAATGTAGTGATCTCGGTTAACACAGGCAGGCGCATCACACAGGGCGAGGAAATCCACACACAGGCGGAGGGTGGGCGCAAACCCGGAACCTCTCGCGCTAAAGCATAGCACCGATACTGCTATACAAAAAAGCCGACTCCTTTGCAAGAAGCGTATATCGGGCTTATGTCTTTGTGTGTGTTTACGTCACCTACCAGCTCTGCTGTTGCCTTCCCCCGTGCACGCTAAAGTATATTGCACACGCTTTGGCAAAAGATCAGACAAACAATTTCAATAGTGTTCATGTTCAGGTCCTTAAAGTGTTTTTCAGCCCATTCTGAAGAAACAAAGTCACCTCAAGGCCTTTCAGTCATAGCTATGGCTGAAGGAAATCTTACCTCTGTTTGTAGAAAACATGTGATTGAAGCTCTGATATGTAACAAGACACATGGGTCTGAAATAGCAAGCCTAATGTGATAAGAATGTGTTGCATGTAGTAAAATAGATGGGCCATTCTATGTTAAATCAATACAGGTTGAAACTACACCTCTTCAGAATTACAGCAAAGTCAATGTATAGGAAAGTCAGTTTTGATGGTATTAGACCTCAAACGTAACCTTTTATTAAACCCTGAAACCAATAAATTGTTAAATATGAAGTCTCATCTCTTTAGCCAAAAATACAACCTTAAACATTTTTTTTTATTATTATATATCCCTCTCAGGTCATGATATTACGCTGTGAACCATGACCTTGATTCCTAAAATACTTTTGTATTCTTCCACCCCCAGGAATATGCTCACCGTGTTTTATCTTGGGATGCCCAGAAGGAGCTACTCACCTGTTTATCATAGTCATTATGCTTTAACTTTGACTTGACAAGTGTTTTCAGAATATTCTTTGACTTATTTTGAAGCTCCTTACTGAGAAAAAACAACAACTTTAAAAAGTGTCAGTGTAAGCAGGCATTAGAACACGCCAGGGTTGTGAAGAGTCCCTGCCTTATTACTTGCAAATTGCCTTGTTTGGAGCTCATTTATAGATTAACTTAACCAAATGATTCGAAATGGTCAATTCACCTCCTATGCATATAGATCTTGGAACTGTATTTGTTAAAATTGCATGACAGATGTAGAACGCTTCAAATACCAACTGACAACGCTGAATAACCTCTCAAAATAATTTATTTGGTGGTATAACTGATGTTAGAGATGTTCCAGTCCATTAACCCTTCTGATCTTTAAGGACGGAACCTTGGCAGCCTACATAGCATATTCTATCCCAACATTTGCAATCTAGTTTTGAAAGTGCATATCACTTTTTTTATCTTAAACATATGGTAACAAGAAATATTTTGTAACTATTGTTTCTTTTTCTTTTTTGTATTGTATTTGTTTTTATTAATAAAATCTCAGAACCCTGAAACATCCTAGTATCTGATACCTCACCATGCAGATTTCCGAATTATTGTGTACCCTGATGCATTACAAATGAAAATAACTCACTGCTGGATAGGGTTACCATGTGGCTCCAGATTAACCGGACGCTGTGAGACAGAACGGGATTTCAAACTTGCCTCTAAATTGAAATAAATGAAGGTGTAAATGAACCATCCTTAGCTACAATTAATAATGGTGCTTAAATACCCGCATGCGCATCAAATAATTGTATAATACTAAGAATGAATTGCAGCCAGTCGCTATTTTTTCTGTTTGTTAAAAATCAATCGGCCATATTATTCTGCAAATACAATTTCATCATCATCTCGTTGCTCTATCGATAAATTAGTTATTCGTCCATTAAGATCTGATCAGAAAGCAGCTGATCAGTGTGAATTGTTTGCTGCGCCCAAGCAATTCCACCACAGCAGGATTAATCTCAGCAAAGGTGGAGCTCATTTATACGTGAATTACTTTCAATTTAGGGGGAATTTTGAAATCCCGGTCTGTCTCAAAGCGTCCGGTTAATCTGGAGCCATATGGTAACCCTACTGCTGGACATTTAAAATATTGGTGGACAAAAATAAGTCAATGAAACTTATATATTCTCAGAGTGACATTGGTGACAACTAAATTACTCACAAGATCATATTGCCTTTTAAAATAATTTAGATTCAGTTTTAGTAGCCTAGGTCTAAAGAGCTATATTATACTGACAACTGTTTTTCAAATGTCAAAGGCTACTGAATACAACTTTGGAAGTGCTTCTTTCTTTCTTTCTTTCTTTCTTTCTTTCTTTCTTTCTTTCTTTCTCGGATTGCATGAAATGACTACAGCATGTTTTATCATCAAGAAACACAGGGAAAAAACAGTGTTATTGTAGCTTGTGTAGCTTTAGTAGCAAGTGATTTTCAAAGAAATCAGTCCTCTTTAATTTAACACAGGTGTGCTTTTACATTTAGAATAGGGCTTGCATTAGTATTTGTATGTTTCACATATTATATACAACTACATTCTTAAAACACATGCAGTTTACCCATTAAACACTTTTTGTATAAAACCTGTGTGTTTGATCTTGCTTTTTAATTTCTGATAAGTGTTACTTGTGTGTATTGCACTGTTAGGATTAACAGCCTTTGAGAATTATAAGCTTCCAAAGCTTATGTGCAAAGATCAACTTTCTCTTACAAAGGCATCACAAAACTGGAAGAAAATGCTAGAACAATTAAGATCAATTACCAACATTGGTGAATTTAAGTCTATTGCATGCTATTAAAGGCACTGTTGTGAATGTGGTTTGTTAGTTATTTTATTATCGGTGGTCATGATATACAGCTATGGCCAAAGGTTTGCATCACCCTATAGAAAAAAACTAATTTTGCTTCATAAAGTCAAATGAAACTTGCTGAATAAAGTTACTTAACATATTGAATTACACACTGATTTGTAGTTTTCCATATAAAAACCGACAAATTGAAAAACGTGACATTTCAAAATCTAACATGAATACTGTACTACTATTAGTTAATTTGATTACATTATGTTAAATAAACTATCAAAATTATGTTAATATATATATATATATATATATATATATATATATATATATATATATATATATATATATATATATATATATATATTTATTATGTCTCAATCCTAAAATTCTAGGTGATGCAAAACTTTTAGCTGTATAATTAATACAATAATTGTTTTAATTATTTTACACTGACTACTCACTATTTTCTTAACATAATGATGCATAAAGATTTTTTTTTTTGTGGTTGAGTCATTTAAACTACACTCTTACATTATCCAGCTAAACTGCAGAATAAAAATAGACTACCAGTATACACACAATTGAGATTTTTAAGATTGTTAATTCAAAAAAAATATGACATACTTTTAATATGTCTTCAGACCCAGTGACTCAACTGCACAAAAAGCTGACCACAGTGGCTATTTTATTTAAATACCAACCCTAACCCTAACCCTAACCCTAACCCTAACAATTTAAGTTTGACTATATCTTAGACGCTGTGCTTATACTTCATGCAATGGTAATAATGAAGAGGAGGCAGCAAACATTTGTTTGGTTAAAAGATAAAAAATAAAAAAAAGATTATCCAGCATTATCCCATTCAACTACAGTACACTTACAGCACTAGTAATGTCACATCAGACTCAAATACTCTTACAGTTTTTATAGAAACATGAGCAACACTAATTGAAACTACACTATTTACTGATTTAAACATGACATAGGATTGAACTATTTCTGAGACGCCACTAGCAGTTTCTTGAGACATCACATAACACAAATACACATTCAAACCATTCGCCTACTATACTATTGTATTAAATAGCTGTCTATTAATACTTAAATTACTGTAAATATGAAAACACAGAGATTGTTTCTCCTGTTGGCTTACTAAGCAGGAAAGCCAAAATGAAAAAGCTGTCACTCTCTGCATTGATTCTAAATTTGATTTACAGCTGATGCACTGTACTGTGTGACAGAATGACGCTACAGCTGGAAGATGATTTTGTTACTATTCACTCATCCGCAAACCCCTTTTTAATTTAAAAATGCCAGAAAAAAATCAACTATATTAGCTGTCAAATTGGTAATATATTTCTGTAGAGTACTTAAACAACCTTTTCCCTTCAGCAAATTAAACTATTTGAAGGACATTTTTATACAATGACTTACTTACAAGGTGTGCACCATTGCACAATCTGTCAGTAAGTGTTGTGTGTCCCTGTGAAAATGGTGCCTGATTATGGAACCATTCATTGAGAAGAATATTACCAGTATTAAACAATTCCCTTATGGACGTTTACTAAGGTGACTTACAGAGACAAGGGTGTGTGAACTATGCATCAGCTGCTGAGTCACAACAACAATAGGGAATTGTGTGGTGTGGGGAAGAATAGAATGTCCAAACAGCCGGTGTATTTCCAAAATGACCGTCTTTTTATTTATAAAGGTTACCCCAGCTACCCACAATGGTATTGGAGGAAGACAGACACCGGGTTGCAGTCCCAAACAAAAGAAAAGGTTCTCAAATAATAAACAGTAATTGCAGTGTACATTCCATAAGTGCAGGCACGGCATGAGGTGGCAGGGAAGTGCAAGTGCTCCAGGGGAAAGTCCAAGTGCTGTGCTGTGGCAGTGCAGATGCTCCGGGGGTCGTGCTGGCTCATTAGTTTCAGCATGCAGCACTCCGGCTTGTTTACGTTTCAGTGAAAGGGGCCGTACTCCCGTAGCTGCGTCCCCTTTGTACTGCTAAACTCCTCCCTGTGATCAGTGCGGTGCCACGCTCTATCCAATCGCTGCACACAACTCATCTGATCACAATAGAGTCATTTAGCAGTCTTACAGCTTTCCCAAAGATGGCCGACTTCCGGTTCCATCCTACCATCCTATGAAGGCGTACCACCAACCTTATTTAGCATCCTTCCTGGTCGGGAGGTAGATTTGCAGCTCAGATTCATTCTTTCCCGTTCACAGGAATTTACAGTTTTTTGGGGAATCTGAATTTTTACATGACACAGTCCAATGGCAAAGCAAAAGAAGCTAGCAAGAATAATAGCCATACAGTAACTATAACAATACACTAGAAATGCACCCACACAAAAACTATTTTTGTTTTACCCTCAAAAAAGTACTCCACTGTTACTTTAATTGCTGTAGTGATAGGTCTGTTCATATACTGTATATGACACATGTATGCAACTAGTTTGTGGCTAGTCATACTGTTATATCATTATAAGCAAAGTTATGTAAAATACAAAATACTCATTGTTAGTTATTGGTAGACTAAAGAATCTTCTATGTGGCTGTTTATGTCTATGCTGCATTTGTTAATAAACATCCCTCTGGGTTACAGTTTGACTCTGGACTAGGTAACGGTCAGGTTCCACCCACTAGTGGTTTATACCCATCTACAAAACAAAAATAAAAATAAAGACTTGTGAAGGTTAAAATTGCAGATTCCGACATACAGAAGAAACTGACGTCTACCACAAATACTGAAACTATTTGTGTTGTACAAAAGTCCATTTCTAATATTTGCTAAGATATTAAGTGCAGATTGTGAACATTACTGGTTTAGAATATATAAAAGTGCGTATGTATTTTAAAGCAATGCAACAACTTGCAATGCTTATGTACTGGACAGAGATTGCATGCCTTTCATTTGTTAGCTCATAGACATTTTACTAAACCTCACAAAATATGAAATACAGCAGTTAAAACAATTTTCGCAGACATTGCTTTCATTGAGGACTGAGTAACATTTAGCAAAAAGAGATATACATCCAAAACAAAAGCAAAGTTTATAAACACAAACTAGTTCAGCAAATATACCAGCAAGCCCAGCAGATTGTGAAACTACATAATCTGACAGTACACTACACCTGTGAAATGCCAGTCTGCCAGTCATCACTCTTCACAATTTGATTTGGGATGCAAGCCCTTCAATCCAATGATAGCTCAATTTGTATGACCTATTGATGCTGATTATCCTGAAGAAAGTAGCTGTGTTTCTTCTGTGCGATACTGATTGCTTCTACATGCAAGAAGATTTAGCAGAAAATACTTAGCCAGTCCCCTAAGACATAGCTGCTGAGAGATATCTTGTGAAATCCCTTATAGACAGAGTACAGCTCCTTGTGTTACTGAGAGTTGGACAACATCCACTGCACACCCCTACCGTTAATAATGTCCTTCAAAAAATCTTTACAGATCTCACATATCTCTACTTTTACTTTTAATAACATCCAGAATGTTGAGAGTTTGTGAACCACGCAGAACCCACATTTAGGTTTTGTAGTTTGTCTGAAGACATGTACCAGAACTAATTATCATAAGTCCCGCTGTGGCAAACAAGAGGTACATAAATTTAAAATCCTGGTGGGTGAGACCTACGGGCAGGTAGGCCTTTCAATCACCTCCCCAGACTATATTTCCCAGATTGATATATAAGATTCGGTCGCTGAGAGGCCCTGTTGTGGCACGTCCGAGTATTATATACAACAGGGAAAATAATCAAATTAAAAAGGTCAAGGATATATCATATGTAGAACAAGCGCTAATCAAAGTGAATCAAACACTAAAAGACAAAATTGTATCCATTCAAGTGTAAAAAGGAATCTGGCAGTAAAAAGAATGATGACAAAACATAGAATAGATAAGAGCTATAATAGGTAGTTTCAAAAGTAGAGTAATGGTAATTAAGAAGTTGTTTATTAATGATTGTTTGGGTTAGACTGGTTTTGCTTAAGCAAGGAGAGAAAGCAACACTTTAGGAAAAAGGGAGGAATTTAGAGAATTTGTTTATTTATGATTGTTTAGTTCATGCCTGAGCTGAGCAGGGAGATAACATTTTCTTTGAATGAAAACAAATAATAAAAAAGAATAATGAAACAGAAAATCAGTACTACAAAGTACAGTTATGTTACTAGCATCGAACTGCCTTTATGTTGAAGTACGTTGTTTTGTTTGTTTGTCTTTGTGTGTTTAACTGTGTGCGAATCTTGAGTAGGCCTATGTGTGTGCGTGAATGCGTAAACTGTGTTTACAAATTAGAAAGTGCAGGTTGTATGAAAAATAAAAAGTGAGTGAGAGCGAGTGGTTTTAAAACTGCTTGTGGATAACTTAGAGGGGGAAACAACTCTTGGAGATTGTTAAATCTGTCACAAACGAAGTTACCGGGAGTATTTTTATTAAAAGAAATATTCTCGTGATTACTAGTTGTTAAACTCTACGTACAAGTATTATTGTGTTGTGGCAATATTGTAAACCAGACGTGGTTTAATGCATTGCAAATAGCATAAATAAGACTTTATATTCAAGTGTTATTGTGTTGTTGCTATGGTGCAAACCAGACGTGGTTTGGATTATGGCAAGTAACATTAATAAGGCTTTGGAGTACTGTTCATAAATTTAATTAAAGCTATTATTTTATGAATTTGATTATTCTGACGGTTAAATTCCACCGTGGTTAAAGTAAAATTTAAATTGAAACCCAAAACTATCTTTCTTTTATTTGTATGAAATAAACGGAGCAGTAAAGTTTTAGAAACTTTCTATTTTTTCACCAATTAACACATTAATTTGTTAACATTTCAAAATGCAGTAATAGTTAATCATACTAACATGTTTTTAAAAAGGTTTTAGAACTTGATTTAAAAACGGACAACATATTTGCTATAGGCAGATAAACAGAGAGAGCGAGCTGCGGAATTATATTTTATATCAGGTCCACAATTAAAGGGGAATATACATATCGAATGTAAAATAAAATGAAATTGATTCAAATGGGCAGTGATAGGGTAAGTACTGTAACAATGACGATGTACTTAAATTAACCACTATCCTGCGAAACAAAGCTAAATTGTGAGTGGTCTGTTTTGCAGACTGCCTCTGGGTTAATGTAGATTAATTATGCAAGGTTCTTGCCAGTATGCTCAAGGAAAGTGATGGGTGTGTGTTGATGATGCTGGATGTTTTTTTTCTGATTTAGAACTGAGCAAGAATATTATGGGGATTAATTTGATACAGGTTGGAGATACCTGTAAATATAGAAATCGATAAAAGGTTGTCATTTTTATAAGAATAATATCAGAAATTAACTATTGTAAATCCAGCATCAACTTCATATAACACTATCATTTTCAGAGCTTAGGAGTGACAGAACAAGCTACATTAATTTTTAAGGTTGCATTAAAAAGAGGTAGAATGTTTCAAAAAGAAGGAATCAGTTGGCCTCAAACCATTTCAGTAATTTTGGCCAAAATAGGGGCCACACCCTCCAGATCAACAGGGACCAGCCCGCATGAAATGATGGCAGGGAGAATAATGAGGACCAGCCCGCATGAAATGATGGCAGGGAGAATAATGAGGACCAGCCCGCATGAAATGATGGCAGGGAGAATAATGAGGCTACCAAAATATCCTAATCCAATGAATAACGGAAGCCAGATGGGACCCTCCTGCGACCATGGTGAAGAAGACACAGTGCATTAAACAAGGACAGCGTGTACGATTGCAGTTCAAACGTGCACTGAGACCACAGGCATGGCCAAAAGGCTTTGAACTTACATCCTGCAGCTGGAGTCGTGAAGACCCACATGAAAACCTGAGCACATCTTTCAATGGAGAAAAGGAGAACAATAGCATCTTATACTAAACGAATCAAGCATGAACTCTGATCACAGACTGTGTGCCAGCCACCAAAAGAATAGCTGGATAACACCTATTTCTTGATGAATAACTATAACATGAGCAGTCAAAATCGTATTTGGAAATCAATTCAAAATATAACTCTGACCTCTTGCAAAAATGACCAACCAAGGGAGTGCCCAACAAAAAAAGGCACCCCCCTAATGGAGGAAGACATCATTATTGGTCCAGAGTGTAAAAGTGTTTTGAATAATGTAAATGTGGTATTGACATATGTTATGTTTAATCTCAGACAGTGGTTACAAAGAAAGGATAGCGATATGGGGCACAAAGCATGCTGTTATGAAACTAATACACATGTGGTATGGCAACGTCCTGCAGTCACCCCAATTAACACAAACATAACCACTTAGCTAGTATGTGAAATGTTTGCAGTTCATTAATAACTGTCTATCATTTGATTGACTTAATCCAATGCCGTAGTGATCAAACAGTGCTGTGGTCACGACATTAAAGAGCATCACTTAAGCTATGATTGGCAGACAAAATAGAAATATTGCACATGATTTTGAAAATCCTGTTTCAACAGACTATAGGTGGAAAGCATCACACCCCAATACGAGGAGGTGGGGGAAGGAATCCCCCCCAAGCTAAGAACAAGAGAGAAGGCTCACTGCCAATAAAGGGTCAGCGGAAATCCGATTGCAAAAAGCATGTAGTGAAGCACAACCCAATGGAGCAGTAGCCCACTTTCAAGGAAAGGATTAATGGAACTCAGATTGCATAGCAAGTGAGAATCCTGATCCTGATTTTCAAGGGTGACAAATGGTGAGAGGCTGCAACAGGGGAACAAAATCCTGTAAGCAATATGTTATTAAGAATGCCATAGCAACCTCATTAATTCTACAACAGTTTCTGACTCATTACAAAGCATAATTTTGCTTAATAGCTTTATTAATCTAAGGAATAACTAAAAAGATACATAATAATTTGGTTGTACTTGATTGTAGTTGTACAATTCAGTACAAAAAGGGTGGACTGTAGTGATGGCTTTCTGCATGAGGTATTAATTATGTTATTAATTATAAGTTTTACATTATGTGTGTGTTTTTCTTATATAGTTGAGTTGTTTTTAATCATTATGTTTAAATTGAGTGTGTATGTGTTTTGTTTCTTGTTTTAATATGCAGTATTGTGTAAGTTTCGAGTTCTTTCATTTCCAGTCTGCAAAACCAGCTACTATCAGTTTGGCATAGCCTAACACGACTGGAAGTCACAGATAAGTGTCGGAGCTAAACACCAAAAGGCAGGATATTAGCAGAGATAGTGTGAGATGGGGGGAGGGGAACTGAAAGACAAGAGGGATGCGCCCTGCTAGGTACAATGTGATATTCAACCCCCCTTTTTCCCCCGCAGCAGGAATGTGCAATGATAGAGTGGTAACCCCTATCATTGGACAGAAGTAAGACAAATGGGAGTGGAGTCATCAAGTGTTTACAAAGGTATAAATGCCTAACATTGTAAAGTTTCGTCAGTCTTTTCATCTCTTTCGAATTGACTCCATGGATATCAGTGCTTTCTAATACAAACATATGCACTGAGCTGTACCGAGGCCTTGTCCAAAGTCAGTTTAAATCTTGTGCTTATATGATTGTATTGGAGGTATACTTTTGTACATAAAAGTGTTTTTGAATCAAAAACCATTTGTCAGCTGAATTTCTTCACTACAGTCCAGTATAGTCGAGAGTTGTGAGGTTTACAGATGTTGTCTGAACAGGTGTGTCTTGAGGAGGCGCCGGAAGGTGGTCAGGGACTAAGCAGTCCTGATATCCATGGGTAGGTCGTTCCATCACTGAAGGGCAAGGGTGGAGAATGAGCGGGCTCTGGAAGCGTGGGAGCAGAGGGGTGGTACAGCTAATTTGCCGGTAGTGGTGGAGCGGAGGGGGCGTAGGGAGAAATGATAGTCTGGAGATAAGAGGGAGCAAAAAAGTCAAGACAGCGATAGGTGAGTACAAGAGTTTTGACTAGGATGCGAGCAGCGATAGGGAAGCCAGTGCAGAGACTGGAGCAGCGGTGTAGCATGGGAGAAATGAGGAAGGGAAAAGACCTTTATTTTGGCCACTGCGCCTATTTGTTTGTTAGTGTAATTTGTTTGTTATTTGTGTTTAATTAAAAGTGCGCAATAGTGCTTAAACTGCAGCTTCTTGTGTCTGAGTCTCTCTCCCATAACAAGCCTTGCCAACGAGCTACCCTTTCACAACTTCATCATAAGAAACCATATTAATTGGCAGTTAGATGTAGATATTAGAAACATAAGAAATATGTCCTGTTAATTATTACAATGGAAAATGCTAAAGAATGTGTTGACCCAGTGTTCTTAAGATGTAAAATGAAAGAAAAGACATTTCTAAAAATGCAGATGATTGGTTTGTTACTGGCTGCCTAAGAGGCACTAAAAAGATCAGTATCTTGGCGAGGATTTATGTCAGCAGTTACGAGTGCAATTCTGTTTGGGGTCATTTAAACAAGAAAGAAATTTCACGAGATATTAAAAAGATGAAGGTAGACCTTGAAACAGGATATTGTTTTCAAGTCCAAGTGGCCCATGTATCTTATTTTAATGACCAGGATTATCCAGCTGAGATTCTTTCACTGTACATATAATGAAAGGATGGAAGCACCAAAGAGCAGAAGATTTGAAAGACCATTGTCGATAGGTTTGTCAACCACCTTTTATTTAATCCCATTGAGAATAAAATAAGAAAAGAAAAATGAAGCCTTCAGTTTTACAAAAGATGCAGACGCTGAACTATGAACTGCCATTCCATTGAGCATATTACTATCACTTGTTTTGATTACTTTGGGGAGATCTGATATTATGAAGAAACCAACCTATTTTTAAATGTGTTTTAATTGTTGTCAGTGGATTGGTCAAGATTGTCTTCATTACAGATAGTGAAAATCATACAGTGTACATATTCAATAACAAAAAAATCTTTGCTTATTTGAACCATGTGTCATTGGCAGGGTTTCCATGAAAAAATAAAAATAAATCTAACTTTTTTTCTTATGGTATTTTGGGAGTACCTTTCGGGTAATTTGGGTTTCCGTGTAGTAGGAGAGTAATTCCCCTTCCAAATGCAAATGACCTAATTAATATTAAAACACAGGAGGGTATATTTAAGTGTTTCTGTCTGCATTCCAATTTGGCCTTGCATGACTACTAATAGCCTATTGTGCAGCTTTCTTAAACTGGGTTTCCACTAAGTTTTTAGGTTGCGTGAAGAACCCATACATGCTTTTCTAGTACAGTATGATACAATCTGAAATTAGTAGACTATAACACCTATGGTGTGTTTCTATTGACAGCTATTCAAAGCTCAGCTCGACGAATCTGTTCTAGTAACATAAGAAAACAGTGGGAACCATAAAACAAATGGTTATTCAGTCCTTTGGAAACATTGGATTTTTCAAGCATTTCATATGAATTTTAAAAATACAATTTTGATTTTCTGCTGTATTAAGTTCAGCATTTTTAATCAGCATCCAAGAAACATGTTTAGTGTGTAAGACTGCCATCTAGTGTGAGCTGAAATATAACACTACAGTTTTTTGTACTGCAGTATATTGTGATTCTCTTGGCCAATATATCACATCACTCCTCGCTGAATGAGATTACATTATGATCATAACAATCGTACTTTGAAAAACTGTGTCTGACTGTCCCTGCAGCTTTGCTGTGGTGTTTATTATGTCTCTGCTGCAGTTGATAATGCCCCTTAAAATGAGGGCTAACCTACAAGAAGATATAGCTTGAAAAAACAAAGTATACAATCAATAGCATTTATCAGGAAGCATATTGTGGTTTACTTGCTGTCCTTCTGTCACACACTGCAAATGTGTTGTCGTCTGATTTAGGTTGCAGATTTATAAATAAAACAAAAAAGCAAACCAGTGCCTTACAATGGTGTTGTTATTTAAAGCACATCATATATGGTTAAAATGACAATGTTTATTTTCTTATCTATCACTAGAAAATATGCTATTTAACGGGTTAAGAAGCAATGCTGTTTAGTCTGTGACTCAAGTTACTGTTTTTCTATTGTCAGCAAGCCTCTGCCCCAAATCAATTTTAAAGTTGTGAATTGCAACAGCATCAAGATGTAACAGGAACCAGAAATAGAAGTATTGTGTTGAGAACCTGAAAACTAGCAAACACATTTAATATAGCTTCTTTCCTAGTCTTATACCGTGTATTGCAGGTCCTCTGTTTCACAGCCTCTAGTTAAAACTCATAATTCCATACAGATATAAAGCACTGATATAAACCTACCTGATATAAACCTAAACCTGGATAAGTGCATCTTCTGAGAAATAAATAATAGAGTACATTTTTATAGAATCTCTAGTTTTAAAAATACATTTAAACCCCCCCAACAGTATCTGATATTGAGGAAATAAAAAATACATTTTAAAGTGTAGAACTCAGAATAGTCTGTCACATTGAATGGTGTATACTGTGTAGAAGTAGCTTCACGTCATCACACTGTGTTCACCTAAAGTAATCAAACACACACTGTACATGTATCATAGAAGCTTCCTAATTACAAAGATGCTAATTCCAAAGTGGTTATAGTAACTGCAAGTTGCAATCGGTGAGTATGCGCTCACAAGCTTCATAAATAGGCTTGTTTTTTACCACAGGCAGAGGATGCTGAATTCAGCAGTTAGGCAACAGTACCTTATCAACAGCCATGCAGATCATTTATAAGATATGGTGACATTTCTTCCAGAAAAAAAACAGGTTTTTTAAGGTATTCATTTTTTTTCCAGTGCAGACCAGAACACTGTGTTAACATCCTCTCACATTGTCATGTCCCTGAAGCTCTGGATAGTGTGGGTGGTTCAGTGGAATGTTAAATGTGATTCTCCAGGAGCATTGCTAAATGCCATGTAATGCTCAACGGGCAGCTATAAATATTGTTAGTGCTCCCATGTCATAATATTATTGATGATGGTCTTGGAGCATTGCTAAAATTGAGAAATCCTCTCTGTGTTATTTGATGCAAAATGATGTCCCACAAGACAGGAAGTAGCAAAGTGGCTCCTGCAACATCATTATTTGAACATGAAGCAGGGAGCTTTTACACCAGCTCCTTTACTCAGTGGTACGTCATTGAAGACACTGAAACATGTGAAGAAGATTGTGTACAGTACCGCAAAGAGGTAGTAAGGTTGGGAGACAAGTTCTTTTTTATTCTTAGAAAAATTGTTTTTAGATTTTCTATCTTCCAGTGGAAGGGTAGACAATATACTGTAGTTAGTATTTGAAGTAACAATTATCAGTAGGTGGCAGTTTATATAAATAAAACTTGGTTAAGGCAGTTTACATAATGTATCAGTGTGATATTAATTTTTAATATCAAGGATGAGTCCAGGGTAATTGAAAGTTCACCCCAATTTTATAAAGGTTTGCTTTATTATTATTATTATTATTATTATTATTATTTCAATTGTGAAAGTAATGATTGATTTGCTGTACCTCTCCACCTGTAGCAGCAGGGTTCTCAGCCTTCTGAGCAGCTTATTGCATTGGTTCTGTTGGTACTCAAATGTATGGTTTATTTAGGCCAAGGTAAATGGTTTTGTTTTTCTTTCTTTTCTAGAAAAACACAACTTACTTATACTGTGCTGGATTCACCTGTAGATATCTATGATTGTGTAGCTTGTGACAGGATTCAAATACCTAATGAGAGGAACATAACTAGAACAGACCTGTCATGAGAAGGACCATGCCAATGTATTAGACTTGTCACTGTCAGCAACCTGGCAATAGAGGGGAGAAGTAAAAAGTCAAACAGAATGCTCTGGTTTTATAGTCAAGAGTGGAGAGTACAAATCAAGGGAGGTTATGATGAGGTTATATCACACAGTGGTGAGACTGCACTTAGAATATTGTGTTCAGTTCTGGTCCCCAAATAACAGAAAGTACATTGCAACTTTGGAAAGAGTCCAGCAAAGCGCCAGACTAATCTCAGGGCTAAAAGGTATGAGTTATGATGTTAGGTTGAGGGAACTGTATTTATGTAGCCTTGAATAAAGAAGGTTGTTATGGGAGACTTTACTGAAGTTTTTAAAATCCTAAAATCATTTCACTAGTAAATATTTTAACACACAGTTGGAAATCAATCGGTGACAAATGGGAGGACACTTTCTTTTTACAGTAAAGAAATGAATTATAAGTGATTAATTATAAGTGATCAAATGAGTGTTTTTAAATGTATGTATAAAGTTATGTATCATTCAAGGTTATGTTATAGAATTTATAAGCTTTATGCATTCATTTTTAAAGAGACAGGACAATCAGTGGGGGTCCTGGAATAAATGGGGAGTTTAAAAATGAGTATGCACGTTGAGAAATCATATAGGATCATTTTTAAAGTGGAAAGAAGTCTGTGCTAACACGATTTGGAGATTTCAGGTAGCTGCATTTAGGTCTGCCACTGTTTCGATTATAAAAAAAAAAAGCCTTTATGTTTCTCTGTGCGGTTAATAATTCAGCGCTTTAAAATCTGAGCAGAGCATAATATGATTCTATTACTAGATATGATAAATTAAAAAAAGGAAAGTGCCTTTTATTTATGTCTCAAAACCACATTACAGATGGAAGATTTAGTATGTTTTTTTATGCAAAATATCTTGTTAATGTTATTTTATTTGTCTGTGTTGCTTTATTTCTCGGTGTGCCTTTAGGTTAATGCAACCACCCTAAGGTCTCAATAACACATTTTGTTTCCTATAAACAATTAGACACTAATATATTGAATAGCATCAACCTACTTTTCACATGTCACCTTCAGATGTCGTTTGGATTATTAGTTCTGTTTTTTTTTCTGTCGTTTGGCCAAATAGTTACCAAGTCTAATGTAAAGAAAAATTCTGCTTCTACTTTATTAAGTGTCTGGGGCAGGGCAGGGGTTAAATTCATCCTTGCCAGAACATGTGGATGGGGCCATAATGGAATAAATGATGATTAATGAGGCTCCAGCCACAGGTGTATAAAAAGGGAATCACACAGGTGTAATAGGAGATTTAATATTGGTGTTAAGGTTGGTGAAGGTGTGTGAGATGTGTGCTGTGATGTATATGTGTTTTGTTTAAACCTTTTATTTTGGCCCTTGTGCCTTGTGGCAAAGTGCCCGCCCCTGTGTGTATTTTGCGTGTTATGTGTTGTATGTTGCGTGTGTAAATGTTGGTGTATAGTCATTGGTACACGGGATATAAACGGGTCTGTGTTTCACGTGTATTTAAAAAGTGTAGATTTATATTTAGGCACGAGGAGGGCACAAATCACTTCACGTGCTGGTTAAATGTAATATGTGAGCACGGGGTTGCACAGAATTAATTCACGTGCTGGGATTCAAGGGAATAATTAATTAGTAATTGAATCCCAGCACAACAGTATAAATAGGCACATTTTTAGTCACTCGTGGTTGGGTGTTCGGTGAGTGGAGAACGGGATTGGAGACGGAGGTGAAGTAAAGTAATAATAATAATAGTAAAAGTAATAGTTAAATCTGCTCACCGTGTTTGTTCGTCTGTCCTGCACCGTCTGTTTAGTGTTTAGTCGTTTTGTTTGTCTCTTTATTTTGGCGTGTAGTGCCGTGTCCCGTGTTTTTGTCTGTTAAAACCTTTTATTTTCTGTTTATTAAATGCTGAGCGCGATCACGCACCCAGCTTATACCAAACCACATCTCTCTGTTTATTTATTTCCTGCATCTGGTCTGACGCCACCCACTCCGGCCGTCTTTGTGACATGCCTATATGTTTTGTTTGTTGGTGTTTGTTTGTCTAGTTTTTGTAATAAATGTGCACAATAGCTCTTAAACTGCAGCTTCTTGTGTCTCAGTCTCTCTCCCTGACAGAAACAGCCTTGCCAGTGACACTACCCTGTCACAGTGTCTTACTTATGTGCATTTTTATTAACAACTTCCAGATTTAAATAGTTTCTACTTTCAATCTTATAGCAATTGCATTGTTCAATGTACTGGGATGTAGTCCTAGGAAATTAGGATTTATAATGAGGATTTAAATGTTCTTCACATACTTCATGAACCAAGTTACGTCCTCGTTTGTCAGCAGGAAGCGACTACTGACTGTCATTAACCTAGTCACACTGTAGCTGCAATACATCTTCTATTACTTGGACAATTTATGTCCTCCATATTTCCACGTCTAAAAGAGAACCCAATTAATAACTGTAATAAACCATGCAAGAGTACATTAAGAAAAAGGGGATAGTTTTTATTACAAGTGAAGTAAATTGTGTATAGAAAATTAGGTCTTCTTGTATTACAAAACAGAAGACAGGTGCTGGGCTAGCAACAATTACAATATGTGACTAGACCAGCTGGATGAAACTGCATCACAGCTGTTCATTTCTGTTAATAAAACAAAAAGTGCAAGTATTAACTCTCAATCAAATTCATGTTTCACCCATTGAGCCTACAATACCTGTATGCCTATGTATGTATGCATACAGTATTTGCACCAGATCAGCAACAACTAGAGTTATCAGATAGCAAAAATGTTGCAGTGTAAAAGCTAAATTGATGATAGGCACTTATCTGAAGCAATATAGGGATCAGAAATAGACATGTCATCAAGCTCAGTTTGTGTATGAAGCAACCAGGAAGAAGATTACAGCCAAGAGACCATCTGTTGTGCTGGTTTCTCCAGAGCTTAGATCTAAAGCCACAAAACATGATGTGACCTGCTTGCAAACAAATGTGCAAAAGTAAATGCAACTGTCCCTCCATTTATTATTATTATTATTATTATTATTATTATTATTATTATTATTATTATTATTATTATTATCAGAGATTCTCCTTAGTTAGCTGTTAGGATGGATATTGTTTTGTTTTTATTGTAATGTAATGCAGGTCTAAAGATATATTGTTTATATATATTGTTTATATATATTGTATATATTTTTTGTTTAGGACGCGTGTTGTGTTGGCCTTAGGCCACGTGCATATCTGCATCCTCGGTCTCGCTTAGGCTAGACCGTGTGTGTGCGTGTAGTCTGCTCTGCAGTCTTCCTTCCCCACAGCGGCGCGTTCTACCCGCCACGTGGTAATTGTATACTACACCCTCTTGCTATATATATTTATTCTGTATATTGCTGCAGCGTCCAGCGTGCACATCAGATTTACACAATTTCACAAAAATGTCAAGATTCAATAGTTGTCTCTTCATCTTGTCAAGATGGGGTCCTTCTTTAAAAAGTGGGATCGAGTAGAACATCAAATACTCTTTTTGAACAGTAAACATTAATAAAACCGAATAGCGCACCTGCCAATCTAGTTGACAGCTAAAGGATGCCCTCTATAAAAAATAGACTGAACCAAATTAGAAATATGGATTGCTCGCAAGATGAGCTTGAATGCAATATTTCTGAAAGTGGAAGCAATGTAAGCCATTACTGCTAGTTCATTCTATTGCAAATTACTTTTGTTGCTATTGTTGCTGCCTGCATTCTTCAATTCTTGGCTTGGCATCCTCCAGCCCAAAGGTCTGCCTTTTGTTGGCATTGTTTGCATTTTTAAGCAATTCATGGCTCAGTAAGAGTGGCAATGCAGCCCTACAGTCCAAAATTACAAAATGTGTGATTTTGACTTCTGGCTAGTGATCCCAACTTAGAACAGCAGATCTGGTTTACAGAGCTAGGACGCCACAATGGCTCACTACACACCTACTGTTTCTCATGTGGAACAAATCAGCAACCCAGATTGTTAGTTTAACAAAGACAAAGCATGATCACAGCCATTTTGCAGCATTTCAATATGTGTTTTGTTGTTGTCTAGGCTTTAATATGGTCAACAGAATCATTGGTGCTCGCAGCCATACACACGTTACGCACTGTGTGTACCACTGGTTTGCAAAATTTTGGCTTTATAAGTTTGGACACGCATTTAATCTTGTGCGATTGGTTGAAGCGACAGACATTTTATATTTATTGGTAGTAATTAGCAAACAGAAGCAGATAAGTTTGGTTGAAGCCTTGAAAGAATAGCGAAAATCTTCTGATGAGCCAGATGTCAGAGGGAAAAAAATCAGTAAAAGCACCGAACTGTGTTTCTGGAGTTTTATGCGCCGAAAATACGTTCCTTGCATTGTATGTTAGTACTGCATTATCTGAATTCTGCTGCTCTTCCAGGATTGAGCAGAGTAAGTGCACATTTATACAGATTTCATTTGTATTTTAGTTTTATCAGCGTCTTATATTAGAACAAATAACATTATGTAACACAATTTTTGTTCCTGGGTAGTAAGTGTTATTTCCTAATTGCTTATGCCTCAAAAGTATAGAAAATGGCTATTATTCCCCACAAACTTTGCTTTTGTGACCAGGACAGTGATATTTTGAAATTTACCTATTTCCAATGAGAAAACGGGCGAATTTGTGTCTTTTCGTTCACATAAAGTCAGAAAAAAACAACATATGAATCCAAATTAACATGTATTTATACTAAAGTAATACAAAAATGACTACAAAAGATTTAGAAGTGAGTAGTTTTTCGAGATTTACGATTATACTGTAAATCACTTTCACGAATCAGCCCCCAAATGTAGTCTCCCATCATGTTCTCGTTATACTGTCCTTGGTAGCGGCGTTCAAAGTCCAGTATATCCTGGTGGAAGCGCTCGCCTTGCTCCTCCGAGTACGCTCCCATGTTCTCCTTGAATTTATCAAGATGAGCATCAAGGATATGGACTTTGAGGGACATCCTACAGCCTATTGTGCCGTAGTTCTTCACCAGAGTCTCAACCAGCTCCACATAGTTTTCGGCCTTGTGATTGACCAGGAAGCCCCGAACCACTGCGACAAAGCTGTTCCAAGCCGCTTTCTCCTTACTAGTGAGCTTCTTGGGGAATTAATTGCACTTCAGGATCTTCTTTCTGTGGTCCGACGAAGACACCGGCTTTGACCTTTGCCTCAGACAGCTTAGGGAAGAAGTCTTGAAGGTACTTGAAGGCTGCCGACTCCTTATCTAGACCTCTGACAAATTGTTTCATAAGGCCCAATTTGATATGGTGGTGGCATCAGCACCTTCCGGGGGTCCACCAGTGGCTCCCACTTGACGTTGTTCCTCCCCACAGAGAACTTGGTCCGCTGTGGCCAGTCCCGCCTGTGGTAGTGCGCCTTGGTGTCCCTGCTGTCCCAAAGGCAAAGATAGCAGGGAAACTTGGTAAAACCGCCTTGGAGACCCATCAGGAATGCCACCATTTTGAAGTCTCCTATGATCTTGATGCCATCTCAGAAAAATGCAGATATGTATCCACTTAGGCAGCTGGAACTAAACTGAACTGGTGGGCTTAAGGCCCCTGTATTTATACTACTATGTATATTACTGGAAAGTTCTAGAAGTTACTCCAAGTTTACTCAGCACTGAATCTATCTGGAATGTTCTGGAAAATTGGTAAATTTCAAAATATCACTGTCCTGGTCACAAAAGGAAAGTTTGTGGGGAATAATAGCCATTTTCTATACTTTTGAGGCATAAGCAATTAGGAAATAACACTTACTACCCAGGAAGTAAAAAAAAAAAAAAAATTGTTACACGGTGTAATACATTTACTAATCATTAGAACATAATTGCCAAGTATTATTATTATTATTATTATTATTATTATTATTATTATTATTATTGATGTTTAATTTTTTTAACTACCTGTTTAGTCACGACGTGCAAGATAAAAAAAGTTGATGTTTATACGCCATGCTTAGTGAATAATGACTATATTAGCTGTAGTGTTTGTAAGAGTAATGATTAGAAATCAAACCAGCATAACAGATTTGTGAGCTAGTTTTTCCCCTAATTTAAATCTGTATTTCAAATAGGTTTATTTGTACCTTTTATTGTTGTTGTGGACTATTTGGCTGCTGTCAGTGTAGTTTCTGTTCTGTCTCGATGGCAGTGCATCCTTCCAGGTAGTAATATATGCAACTGCAATATAATTTTATTTATTAAAAAAAATTGTAAAATCAGGAATCAGTGGTGTGATGGGCCTAAATGTTACAATGTACAAACAAATAAGACATCAGTAGAGATGCAGTATCAGTCAATGAGAGTGGTACCTCAAACCAAACATAATAATATAGTTCAATCATATACCGGTAATGGGAAAAGTGAAAACTGTCATCTTAAAACCCTAATGTAATGTATATACAGTAGTAATAATATAACTTTTAATACTGAATAATAACCTAAAATACTGTCTGCACTATTACTCGCTACTGATACTGTTGAGTTCTTGTTGATTAACTGCACTAAAAATTAAAATGTTGAAAATAATAAGTGAAATACATGACACTGTGAAGATTGATAACATGGTGTTTTCTGGTGTTTTTCTATCAATATTAGTAACGTGCTGGGATGCGCAAGAAAGGAAGGTGGAAATAATTCATCAGCCCTGGAGGCAAACCAGCCTGAAGTTACTGCAAATATATTTTTATCTCAACATCTTTCAATCAATTGTGTTCCACCAGAAGCAAAGCTGTGTGTAGAAATCAATAACCTCTTCCATAAATTCAAATCCCAAACCTAATGACATCATCCTAAAACTGTCAACAATTTAACAGTCTTCAACTTACTTCAGCTTCATTCACTGTGGAAGCAGGTGAGTACATCAGAATATATATATATATATATATATATATATATATATATATATATATATATATATATATATATTAAATCTGAGTTATAAATGTAATTCTGTACTTATTTATGTTGATATTCATACTGTTCGCACAACGTGACTGCAGCTAGATCTCAGTTTGACTCACAATGACACACTATTTAATTGTGACAGGCCCCCTGCTAACTTAGTCCCTGTTTTATGTTGAGCACAGGGTTGTTTTTAAAAGAGTAGTGCTTGGGCTTGGGCAATATTGGCCAAAACTAGCACTCCAGCACCACTGCTAGATAGGCCTGCTCGTTTAAGGGACCGCTAGGGCTGCTCTGCCACAGTTTAAGGAGTGAGTATTGTATCCTTCACCACACTCCAAGCATGAATTTATCATTCAATATCTTGATTACAAAAATCTGGTTCCTTAAAGATGCATAGCCCTGAGTAATTAATGGCTGGATATAATGTCAATCAGTGTTTAAGTGACACTCTTCATGTCATTGCTGTAAGGAATGGAACTGTTGAGGATCAAAGGCACTTTGATCCTCTTAACTTTTCATAGACCCGCCCCTTTTTAGTTTTTTGTGCTACCTGTAGACAAAAGAGCCAAACCCGGAGAGCTGCTACGGTTCAGATTATATCATCTTCCTTCTCAGAGTCTAAATTTTATAGCTAATGGTTTTTATCGCATATTTAAAGATGTTTAATTATTTGTCTGCAGGAGTGAATGTCAGGGGATCCCTGGGTATGAGCATTCTGATTTTCTTTATTGTAAGTGTTTTCTTTTTGTTGTTGTAGTTATTCACAGTAAATGGTATGAAAATCAATGTGGACATGGTGGTATCTGTTTATCTGATTCACTGTTTTAAGTATCATGCGTAATATTTAACTTGTTTACATATTGTTGTGCAAATAAATGTGAGTGTATTGCAACTATTATATAGTTTGATACTGGGTTATATGTATTTTTAAAGAATGCGCACCACAAACGCTACAGTGTATGTTTCTAGAGGGCATGCAAACTTGATTTAATATATTAATTATTAAGATACGTTTTAAGGGTGCTATTTGTTTAATAATAACAGCCTACTGTCTGAGGTAATAGAATTGATGGATTTGTAACATCCTTTGGGATACATTTAAACTTGCACAACTGGTCTTACTGGTCATTCACCGCCATATATTTCAACATGCACAATTGGATCTTATTGGTCCTTGGATTACGTTTAAATTCACATTGGATATATTTATTGTGTTTTGAATACGTTTTAATTTGTTTCTAAACTGAGTTACAATATTCAATATTTTTGCTTATTTTTAAGTCTAAAGTGATTGGAAACCATTTAATTCTTAACGCCACGTTGTGTCTCAGTGTTTTGCATCAATAAAATAGTTTTAAAGGAATCAACTATGTGCACTCCATTTGTTTGTTTGTTTTAGGAACCTACTAGTAGCACATGTTGATCCGGTCCAAAGTGGTGGTGCGAGATTGAAATGCACAAATTGTGTGTGTGTGTGTATATATATATATAAAGGCTTGCTTTATCTTAATAAATCATTATGAATTGAAGGAAGCCTATTTGTATACAATGTTCAGTATATTAAAGATTATTTTATTTGACTGAATTGCATAGCAGTTTGATCAATTCCTGGCTTTTCTGTGAGTTTAATAGAACACACCTGAGTTTGTTACCTACTGTGGCTGTGGCTAACCCAGTTCATAGTGGCTAATCAAGTTCATAGTAAAACCTGGAATGGATGATACTGCTATGCAATAGTAGTTTTATTTCCATCCCTGAAATCAGTTTGTAACAGCAGAGCAAATTGCCAAAGAAACACTTGGTTGCCCCCAGTGGTGTATCGTGGTTAATACAGCACACAGGATTGTGTAAAGTAGGTAGCCTATAAAAAAAAAGTGTCAGTATTGCACCAAAGCACTGGGAAGGGCATTAAAGTACATATTTTGTACAGGGCAGATGCATATTTTGCTAAATTTTCTCTGTAAATTATTATTATTATTATTATTATTATTATTATTATTATTATTATTATTATTAATAACATTTCTAATAATGAACGATTCCATTAACTAATTATCTGGCACTTTGTATATATACAAGCAGCAAAGTGTTTAAAAAAAAAAGAAAATCTACCGGTAAACATTTCCTCAAGCAAAGATAAATCTAAGCTAACATTTTTAAGATCTGAGTCTGAAGTCTGAAGAAGTCTAAAAAATCTAAACCAAATGCTGTCATCATGAAGTTCCAGGAGATACAATGTCTGAAACTAATAAAACAATACATATAACAGGACAGTTTTTATATTATAATTACATAAGCATTTATATACGGATCATTAATCCTGGAAGGGTTACCTTTTAAGTTTCAGTTTGGACGATGAGGTATACTGTTCCGTGTCTTGGTATATTAGTTTAATCAGCATTTTTTCCATTTTGAAGCTGCTTGTCACGATGATCCCATATGGAACAGGCATCTGTACCTCATACAGTATATGAGATGGTATACAAAGCAACTCTTTTACATATTGTACATTTAAAATTTTGGTTTTCCCGATGGACTGTTTCAATGTTTACAGCTTTTCTGACTTCACTAAGGTTTTTTTATTTCTCATTATATTTTCTAACACAATTTCTTCTCAGTGGTTGCTCATTGCATAGCCTTTTCATTACTTTTTGAATTCTAGTTTGCACACATTGGGAACATTTGTCAACCACAAAGGGACTAACAAGCTCTCTTTTCCTGCTTTCCAAACAGAAGGCATGATTATATTACTGTAATAGATGAATATCAGCCATGCCAGGAATGGGGTTGACTTCTTTTTTTAGTTCATCACTAAGCTGCCAGAAGTCATAAGTCCGGAGCGTAGGTATGGTGCACCCTGGGAGCCTTCTGTAATTACAGCTTGGGTTTATGTCGCATTTATCTTCTTTGTTTAGAGGCCCAGTCTACCTTGCAGTACAAATAGAGGGTATACCTTATTTCAAGAACTTTCATTAAAGAATGCAACCGTGTTTCATGTTTTTTTCTTAACATCTGTTTCTTCTTGGTTTAAAACATGTGCATCACCATACATTTCAGCATGTTTTGTGCAATTTGATTGTCACTATGTATGTCATGTCCTGGTAGTCATAGCTACTAGCTACAGGGATATAAAACCTAATGTTTGTGTCCGATGTACAGTATGTTCATATTTGTGTTATAGGTTTGGAAACATCCATGGAAAATCAGTAGAAATTAGGTTAAGATATCACCACATGTGGCCACTTGTTGACAACCCTAACCCTCACTCTAACCCTAACCCAGACAATGGCTCTGAATATCTGTTTAAACATTCCATATTGTTTTCAATACAAGGTTAAAAGATGGATTAAAGTGGTTTAAATCTGCTCTCGAGCAAAAGTTTTAGTCCCTAGACTGCTGATGACTATATTCAGCCGGAGCCTGTGCGTTTGTTATTGTTTTGTTTTGTGTCGTTATCAGAGGAGGAGTGAGAGTCGGGAGCTGCAGCCGCGGAGCCAGCATTAGACCCGGAGCACGTCCCTCACAGCACAACACAGCACAGCACCAGCACTCACCACGACCCCGGAGAAAGAGTACAGTTTCGTGCACGGAGGATTGTGGTTCAGGAGTGTCATTCTTTTGTTATTAAGTACTGTAAACCTGCCGTGTTCCCACCGATACCATCGCTGGCAAAAGTGGGGTTTATTATTATTACTTATTGTAATTATTGAAATTAAAAACACAGACGTTTTTGGGAGAACTCTGGTCTGGACATTGCCTTTATTATCACCATTCACATCCTGTTCACAGTGGCTGACAGAACGGGACCCATTATAGTTCTAATGATAAGGGTTAAGATTTAATGGCTCACTTTCATCAGTTTGATATAAGCGCTTCTTTGTGAGAGCTATATTTTCCAATCACAGTAAGCCCTGGGCTAGTTGATGGGAATTAAAGAGGAAGATAGATGAGGGATGCAATGGACATGCTATTAGTTGAGACTAATAAAAAAAAAAATCTAGGACAACTACTATGGGGTGTTTTTACAGTGACCGGTACCCAACTTGGTCAATTATTGTCAATAACTTTGTTATTTTAGTTTCTATAAACAATTCACTAGAAACCCTCAGCTTTCAGTTTTCATATTCTAAATTAATTATATTTGCATACCAAATTAAATAAAGGAGGCAGCAAATAAAATGACTCATTGGCAACCATTTAGATTAAGGAGCTTCAGGTAAGATAAGGACTGAATCTTTTGCTGCATTTTAAATGCAGTAATCCATGCTTAATTTTCGCTATTATCCAGTCTAAAATAGATACATTGAATCAATAAACTGTTTTTGGAAGCACACTGAGATGTATGTTTATCTTCCCAGCCCTACAGCTGTTTCCAGTTAGGTAGTTTTATTGATAATCTTGTGCAAACAGAAAGCTACATTCTAGTGACTTTCTTCTAAAGTCCCAGAGACACATTCCAGAGACCAATAATCTGCATCTCTCACATACTTTAGTTTCCGAATGATAAAGACCAATTGCTTTTGTATATTATAATTATCAATGTCTCCTTAGTGCTATTAAAGGTCTGGATCTCAGAGACAATTTGAGAAACTGATGTTTTGAAATAACTACTGCTTGCTAAATGTGTCCCAATGTGTACCCAATATGGCAACCATACTTGAGTTATATCTGTGCCTTTAAAACAAGTTAGGAATTAGGAATGAGATTTCTTTGTTTTCAAGTAGTCCCTAGCTTATAATGGAAAGAATTGTACAATTGTACAATACACTGTACAATATAATGTACGATTCTAGCTTGCTAAACATAGTTGCAGACATAGCTATTATGTGTTTGGTCTCGTTTTTTTATTTAAATTTAGTATTTTTAGGTGAAACATCGTGTTATCTTTTAAATGATCATGGTTATTTGGGCTTTATTTTTGCACATGTGCACAGATAATAAAGAAAAACAGAAAACTAAACACAGTCTTATCTACCTATTTCATCAGATATTCTAACCTCTATAAACTATGTTCACTGTTAATCAATCTCTAACATCTGGGGCTGTTATCTTTTATTCTTCTAAATATTGACCATGCTCTTTATCAGAAGAGAATATTAATGCTACCAAGCAGTACAGGTTACTGGATAGGAGAAAAGAGTTGTTGCTCAGAGAGAAGTAGAATATTTCATTCAAACACCTATTGCTGCATGTAGAAGATCACAACACTATGAATATAGCATTATTCTTTACAGTCGGAACATTATTTTTAAAATGTTGATGCAGTATTCTTTTAATAAATGTTGTATTTCTATGTTGTACTCCCTGTAGTATGAAGCCAGGTAAACATCTATCAATTTCAGGTTTTCTAAATCCCAGATTGCACGGACCAAGGTCTCCTTAGTGCAAGGGTCGGCAACCTCAACGTAATCAGGGGCCGCTGTGTCGCAGCCCACCGACAAAACTGAACAATTTTTAACTCAATTATCAGGTTGTAATTTCTACACAATACCAACAAACTTACAGAAACACGCTGGACAAAGCATGGAGTACAATTATGCTGTATTTATTTTAAAAAAAAATGGAAATCTTTGAACAAGGACTGCTATACCGCTGCTATCGTCTTTTTAGTCAACAATACTAAACCACAACAGAATTCGCAATGTAAAACCACACAGAATTCAAACAGTGCTTAACACTAATCTGTGCAACAGTGTGCCAAAGTGGTAGTTGGTAGCAGGTGTATAGCAGGTGCAGTGCGAATGCAGTAATTCCAAGAACAAACAGACAACAAAGTACGGGTGAAATGAGGGTTTTAATGATTAGAAATCCAATTGTCTGATGACCAGCCAGAAAACAATAATGAGCTGGCAATACACAGCAATGTATATTGCACAGTAATGAAAAAGGGCTGCAGTCCCGCAAACAATAAACACGGTACAAAACACACAATTATACACACACAATCACAGGTCCAAAGTGAGTGCTCTCAGTGCTTGTGGTGAAGTACAATATATTACGTGCTATTGGTGAAAAACAAGTGCTGTGGTGATCCGGCTTTGTGCTGGCCCCTGGCAACAGCTCCGGATTTGTGTTTAGCTGTCTAGTGCTATTTAACAAAAAACACAGACAGTTACTAAACAGAAAATACCAACAAAACACTCACAATCTCTTTATTTTATTTTGGGGATATCTCCCAGTCCTTCCAGTCTCCTCGTATCTCTGAAACCCAACGGAAAACGGAAAAGATTTACAATTCTCCGGCCCCTTTTATGCGATTATGCATGACCCCTTGGTAAACGATTGCAGCTGACTCTATTGCCTGCAGCTGCTACCTCGTTTACCTTCCAGGTCAATACGTTCCTGCACTGGAGTGTTGCCTTTTTCCAGGCTGACTGACTTCCCGACCCAGGGAATGAACTGTCAGGCCAACCTGTCCAAAGCCTTTCCCTTTCGCTACTTAGTGCCCTCACAGGTCGAGGGCACAGGGAGATTTACAACAAGAACTATTATATTATATTTCCGTCATAAACAGCAAAGATAAATAACTATTTAAATGTGTTTCATTTACTTTTACTAGCTGCCTATTACTTCTGTCTTTCTCAAAGAAAAAAAAAAACTCCAATTAAAAATAAGTGCGCAAATAGTATTTTGAAGGTACGTGGATTCCCACCAAAAGCAGCCATAACACAAATGCAGGTTTAATCTATTTCCATTTAACATTACATGTGGTTATTAAATTGTACATTTTGCTCTCAGCAAGGGAAAAAAACATTTCTCTTAACAAATTACAACAAACAATTGATTTAATTTGGTCAACTACACCTCTGTCGTTCCGCTGGCTCAGCACTTCGCATACGGTTACTGCATAAGCATTGATTACATACTTCCACATGACGTTGGCTGTGTGCCTTGGAACTGTTGCCTAGCAACCATTGACAGACTGCATGCGGTGTGAGAAAATCACTCCAGCAACAACAACACAGAAGTTGGCTGCGCAAGTGCTGAGGCGGCGGTGTCAACTCAAGATGGCGACAGAGTAGGACAAACGCTATTGCAGCTTGGAGAAAAAAAATAGTTAACCTTAATAAGTAGTGCTGCTCGTTAAATTATTTGTATTTACTTTTGTGCCCACTTTTAATGTATATGAAAGACACACTCTATGGACAAGAATTAATATGTTGAATTAAGAAATGGGAAAGAAAAACCATAGTCCTGAAAAAGACAGGCCAAATCCCACTGCACGGCCTGGCTGCTCTGACATGGCGCATGCAGTTTGTGCTCCTCAGAACGATTCTCATGTCAGATTCAGTAGCTTTGCTATTGGAGCAGAAACAGAAGTTGAAAACAACTCTCCTCAAACATCAAACAGGTATGAAAGTTTGAATAGTGCTGCGCAACTTCAGCTGCCAAACAAAAGAAGTAAGCGTTCGACAATGGAAGACGTCGTCTTGGAAAGGCTAGAAAAGCTGTCAATGGAAATGAAAGAAATTAAAAAAAATTCAGAGAATGCTGATGTAAGCAGCAGAAAGGCAGCCAATACTGTTCAAGGACTGAAGGCAACTTTAAGTCAAATCCAAAACGTTGTTAAAAAATCACTACTGTGAATTGGAGAGCTGGAAAAGGAGAACATAAAAACGAAGGATGAGATTTCTGCATCGAAATCGAAGATTGCTGTCTTGGAAAACAAGGTAACAATTCTAGCAACCTCCAGTACGCAATCTCACCCAGAGAGCATTAGCTGCTGAACGGTATAGTTGTCGCTGGAATGTATGTATTCAAGGGCTTTCTGAGAAAGATCCTGACGATACTAAAGTTAGAAGCATTAACATCTTTCAGAAATTAATACCTGAAGAGGCAGATTCTTTCTCCAACTCGGTTGACATAGTTCACAGATTAGGCAAGAAATCAGCAAGACAGCCCAGACTAGTTATAGTGCAGTATATCAGCCGATCCCATCAAGACATGGTTTTGGAGGCAGCAAGGAAATCGGATGACTAAAAAAAAACGGTATACGAATACTGCAAGATATGACAAAAGAGGATCGAGAAAGAAGAGCAAAACTATGGCCATTTGTGGAGAAAGCGAGAAAGGAACTTCTGCGTACTGTTGCGTACTTCAAGGGAGCCGAAGCATTTATTGATGGGAAACTTCTCAAACTGATGGAAGATAACTGATAACTGGGCAGCAGTGTGGAGCAGTGGTTAGGGCTCTGGACTCTTGACCAGCGGGTCATGGGTTCAATCCCAGGTGGGGACACTGCTGCTGTACCCTTGAGCAAGGTACTTTACCTAGATTGCTCCAGTAAAAACCCAACTGTATAAATGGGTAATTGTATGTAAAAATAATGTGATATCTTGTGACAATTGTAAGTCGCCCTGGATAAGGGCGTCTGCTAAGAAATAAATAATAATTATAATAATAAGTAAGGGAGGGATGGGAATTTAAGCTGACTGATATCTGCTACAAAGGACAATCAGTCTGTGTAAATACTGTATTTTATTTTCACTAACTGTCATAACATTTTAACTTGGTGAGAAGCATATCACTAGGAACCACTTAGTGGGGTAGTGCAGCCAGTAGGGTAGGATCCATGGACAACCATAAATTCTCATAAAATAAAAGTCTAAAATGTAGCCAACCTTCTGGGACATATTAAATAATATGCATATGAATAAAGGTGACTGGACAGTCATAGCCCGCTAGATGTCCTGGTAAAAAGCTTTTATAAAGCAATTTATTTTAATCATCTAATTATGCCTTTAATTGCACAATTTATTTGAATTACCTAAACACACTGTTGGGATCCTGGCTCAGTCCTACCACAAAATGATGCTGCAGTACCACAGCACCAACCAAAGACCAATGTTTGTGCATATACTGTAACATGGTTAATGTTGCCCAATAATGAATTGCATTGTATCATTACTGCTGTTCAAGAGTATGACCTTCATTTAGTCTTATTTAACTTTTATACGTATTTACTTCAGTTACATTAATTTTACACTTCAGTAGCTCAATTATGGAACAGAGCTGTTAGGATTACATCATGTTTATGGCTTGCAGCACTATTTCTTGTTGTCATTTTGTTTAAAGCATGTGCTTTAGTCTCCCTCTTCTGGTCAAATGATGTGTTTTGTAGCTGCAAAATATATGCTGTACCTCTTTATTTTCAATAAAGATTTATTTTGAATAAATGCCATTTAATCATATAACAACCACAAAATACTTTTTTATTCTTACATAAAATAAAATTAAAAAAATAGAAAATTAATGTGAATCATTATTTTCTTTTGGATGTGGATGTCATATCTTAAGATTAAAGGTCTCAGGGGGCTCCCGAGTGGCATATCCAGTAAAGGCGCTCTACGTGGAGTGTAGGATGCGCCCTATAGCCTGGACATCGCCGGTTTGAGTCCAGGCTATTCCACTGCCGACCGTCGACGGGAGCTCCCACGGTGCACAATTGTCCGAGTGCCGAGCTACGTTGTCCTCCGGTGGCTGCATGGTGAGTCTGCAGTGTGAAAAGAAGCGGCTGGCTGACGGCACATGCTTCGGAGGACAGCATATGTTCGTCTTCGCCGCACCACGGGGGTGGTAGCGGTGAGCTGAGCCTAGGCAATGTGGTGAGTGGTTACAGGTGTGTGCAGTGCAGAGCAGATACAAAAACAGACAGATAATGATTTCCAGGTGCAAGGGTGTTCATTGATTTATTAGACAATGTCCAGAGCCTTAGGGCGAACACCTGTAAATAATAAATGATGGAAGTGATACAACGGCGTGTATCACTTCGTTTGTAATCCTTGGGTTTGACTCGAAACCAATAACAAAGTCCAGGTTCTTTCTTCACCCACACGTAACACAGAACACAAAACACAGTGTTTATTTAGTGCGTGAAACTAGTGCTCGTGGTGAAACAGGGAAGTGCTGGTGTCCGGGTTTGTTGCTGGCCTGCGGCTGCAGCTCCAGATAGTGTTAGTAGTCTTTAGAAACAAAACAAACAGTTTTTACTAGACAAACAAACAAACACAACACTCACTTTTTTATCACAGAGGTCTCCTTCTAGGTTGTTCTAACCATTTACAAAGGAATAGCCACCCCTATTTATACCCTGCTCATGACCCCTAGGTTAACAAGCGCATCCACTCCTCCAATCCTTGGATGTCATGCCGTTTCCCGTCTGAGTCATTGAGTTTGGGTACCATAGCTTTGCCCCTTTCCTAAATGACGGACTTCCACCTACCCCAAGGAATATATTGTCGTGCCATTTAGTTAAGGGTACTCTGTTCCTTTTACACAGCAACCTCACAGGTCGGGAGAGAGATCTAACACCAAGAATCATTTGATCTCTGTCACACCCCTGTATTATGGGCACTAGTTTCCAGCCTGGTCTGATGAGAATTGTGCAGTCAGTTACATTGCAGAGGTAGGTAGAACTGAATGGGCAGGTCGTGCATGACAATTCCACTGGGGTCTTCAGATGGTAAGCATCCCTCTTTAGATACAATTACTTTAAATATGTTTCTTTTCAAATTAGCCTTGTTATTTCATCTGGACACCTGATCCAAAAATGTGACATTTGTTTTTTTTTTTACAGATAAATTATTTAAAAAAAAAAGACTTTATAGATCTATTTTACATTATGTTTGTGTTGCAGTAATATGGAAAATGTATTTTGGGGGCAACAAACAACAACCCCCCCCCCTGCCCCCCCCTGCCACACACACACACATATTTTGCACTCTTACAAAAAAAAAAGAAAAAAAAATCGACACTTCTCTCAGTGGCTGAAGACAAAATCTAACCTTCAGCAACTTGTTGAAACGTCACAATATTGACAAAAATAAATACACACACACACACATTATATATATATATATATATATATATATATATATATATATATATATATATATATATATATATATATATATATAACCACTTCTTAGATGTTGCCACCACCGCAAATAAAAGTCCCAACCATGTCTCTCAATTATTCATATGTTCATTAAAAACAAATCAAGGTAAAAAAGCAGTAAGATGTTTTTTTTTCATCCCTTATTGGCTTAATCATTTAACCCCCTGGTATAAAGCACAAACCATGGTAAAGCTTACACTTGAGTTATTCCTCTTGTTGTGTATCTTACATTTTTGGTTCATGAAGTTTTTTTTTTTTTTTTTAAATCATCAATCTGCAGGTGAATTTGAAAAGCTTCACAAGTTGGCAAGCTCTTATGGCCTCAGAAAGCAGTTCCCAAGATGAATGTGACAGCAAACGGTTATTTAAACGGGTAGTGGTTAATATGCCTCCTCAAGATTAACAATGAATAAAGAAACAAGAATACTGTACAATAAAGTGAACATCAGAAACTACGGTAGTTATAATTAACTAACTTTAAGCAGAAGGCATAACAAAAGCACAAATGAATATGAACAGTCAGAGGAAATCTGGGTCTAGTGCAAACTTTTACCCTTTTACTTTAGTTCTGATCATTATTAAATCTAAAAAAGAATGGGATTGTCCTTCTAGAAATTGTAAATAAATACTAAATGAAAGCAATGCATCTCCACCCAAGTAAATAAAACAAGTGACATCAAACTTTACCATCCACCACCTCTAATACATCCTGCAATTCATTAAATTGTTAGGAAAACAATACAGTACCACTGGTTCAGGGCAGGGGGGCTCATGCTTTTCAAAACATGCCTTTATCTTTAGCAGGTACAAGTGCTATATTTGTGGCTCTGGTAACTTCAGTATCCTTTTAGCTGCAGCTTGTTTTGAGATCTTCTTTTCTTGCACAACTGGATTCCATTCCCACAAAATCTACACTGACTGTTTCTCACAACCCCAGCTGGCACGATTAGATGCAGCTTCCTGCTCAGCCACTTCCTTTCTTCTTTAACACTAACACAAGCTGTTTGCCTGCAGAGTCTTAATCTGACAGACATCACAGCAGTGTTACTCAGTTGATATGCACTAGATTGTGTGAAGCACTTGAATCATACCATTCCTATCTATTAGAAAAGAATACCAAAATGTATCCATGGCTCTTTGGAAAAGACATTTTGGTGGGGACAACGTGGTATACTTTTATATTAGCATTTATCATTAAAACATTGTCACTAATTAAAGAATGTCCTATTGATCCATGTTGCAAATAAATCACATATTTATTTATATTCATCTGGATATACAAATAAAGAAACAAGAAAAAAAACATACCACAACGCAACATGAACAGGGTGCTTTCCAATAATACAATATCTTGACTTCCAACCATCGTCAGTAGTCCAATGGATCGGTAACATGCCCCCGATCACTGAGGTACATGGAAGGAATCCGGCTCTTCTTTTTAAAAGCATTACAATATTTAGATTACACACCAGAAACCCCATGCGTTGACAGATATCTTCCATATGAAGTGCCACAGAATCGACATTGTGGATGAGCAGTGTCCAGGATCTGTTCCTGCTTGTGTTTGTTGATTAAATATGGTATAATAGTTCTAAATTAATCTCTGTCGATTTGAACCAGATTCCCCAGGTTCTGTGAGCTGCACGGCTATCAGTGCACCGCAGTCAAACTGACCATAAAGAGTAAGTAGCGGGGTTCACGTGTTGCTACAACTGCTTAAATAATGTACCTTTTTCTTTTCATTGATAACATCCTGACAACATTTTACACACAACTTTAAAGTCTGTTTCAAAGCTTTTTTTCAAAATATCTGCTCTATAGCACTGGGGTTTGAGATCTGCCATCTAAATCACTGCAGGAAAAGCAGTGATTTAAATGGCAAAATAAGCATAACAACAAGTACTCCTGCTTTTCTGTTCCGTACCAGATCGTGGATCATTATTGCTGTGTTATCTCTTTGAAAATGTGGGCACAAATCCTTACACTGTCAGTGCACTAGAGCGGACATTTTGAAAAGAGCTTTGAAACAAACTAAAGTTATAAGTGTAAAAAGCTGTCAGGAAATTAAACAGTAACACGTGGGTACATGTAACGCTATAATTTTCAGAACCCTGCTACTTACTCTTCAAGCTCTGTTTTTTCTTCCTACAGTACATACAGTGGCATAACATTGGTTTTAAAAGTGTGGGGGGGGGCTGTTCTGTGGCTGTGGTATATAGTAGTGCAATTAAAAATAAACTCTAATTGGTGCCTTTGCGGTCATGAACTCCACATAATTGCAAAGAAAATATAAAAAATAGGCAGAAAGGCAACATTTCTGTTTTATCTTAGTATTCATCCATTTATATGTATGGAATGGAATCTGTAACTAATATGGCCTTCTTGACTAAACCTGCAATCCGTTTAATGAAATAATAAAGGACTTTGAATAACGCTGCAATATTATTATTATTTAATTATTATTATTTATTTCTTAGCAGATGCCCTTATCCAGGGCGACTTACAATCGTAAGCAAAAACATTTCAAGCGTTACAATACAAGTAATACAATAAGAGCAAGAAATACAATAACTTTTGTTCAAGCAAAGTACAAGTTTGACAAACCACAATTCAATAATACAGCAGGTAATAGTGATAGTTACATCAGGATATGATTAAATAGTGATAGTTACATCAGGATGTGATTAAATAGTGATAGTTACATCAGGATGTGATTAAATACAAAGTACTACAGGTTAAAAACTTGGCAGATTACAGTATTCTGAAGTACAGGATTAAATGCAGTAAAATAGGGGGCTGATAAGAGCAAAATAAAGCACATTTACATGAAGGGTGATAGTGTCCCAGGATACAAACAGAGGAGTTCTACAGGTGCTCTTTGAAGAGGTGAGTCTTAAGGAGGCGCCGGAATGTGGTCAGGGACTGGGCAGTCCTGACATCTGTAGGAATATAACACAGAAATATAGCTTTTCTGCCTATTTTTAACATTATCTTTGCAAATAAGTGTTGCTGACTCGCAAATATTCACCAGAACCTTGCTTTACCAAAAAAAAAAAAAAAGTGATTTATGGCCTAAAATGGAACGTTCATACAAAATTCTACTTTCGGTGGATGCTTTCTAAATGATGCGGCTGCAGTTTGTGGATGCGGCTGCAGTTTTTTAGATGTCACCACATGTTACCACCCCATTTCAGTCCCCTGGTTGCAGCTCTGTGCAGATTTGCTACCTCTTTGCACTACTGGGCCACAGTCGATTACGACACAGACCATGGAATGTCAACAACGTGCGAACACAAGAGGGTGCACCTTCGCTGTGAATTTAAACAAGGGACTGAATGAAATGAACTGATAAGAGAAACTAACAATGAAAATTAAGAGTATGTTGGAATATGTCCCTGGAGAGGCTTTCAGCCCTTAATGACCAGCCACCACTGATATACAGTATTATTTGGGTGTATTTCTGACACTATAATCATAATCAATAAGTATGTACAAGTCACCATGACCATTATCCACTGATGTTTTGAGGGATTCTTTTGTAGTAGTCGTAGTATTAGCATTTAATAGTTGCACTGTTTTTATTGTTTTTGTTATTTGGTACTTTTTACAAGCTGCAATAGTGGTGCCATAATTAAAATATAATCCTACATTTAGTTGTAGGAAGGGGCAGATAAATTATTGTTCTAAGTAGACATTTATACCTGTAGTTTTATACTGTTGTTTATTTTATTCCTCTCTGAAATTGTGCCTTTACCTTTGAACTCAGTTCTCTATAAATATTTTATTGTCAATTAGTTTACATGTGAATTTCAAAGGAATGGAAATGCGGAAGGTAAATACTTTACTCATACATCACATGGATGTGCAAATCAGATTCAGGTGAACCCTACCCCTAAAATTCAAGTTTAGAAAGGATATTACATTTCATCAACTGACATGTTCATAGCTCATAGTAAAATAGTTGTAATAGTACACTTCTGTCAAAACCATACTATAGCTATGGCCAGAAGTTTTGCATCACCCAGTCTATAGAGTTAACTCATTTTGCTTTATAAAGTCAAATGATGTTATGTTAACATATTGACTTACATACTGCTTGGGAGTTTTCCATATACGTAATGAAAAACTGACAAATATTAGAAAATGTGACATTTTGAAATCTAACATGAAATACTGTACAACTGTTACGGTTTTAGGTAGACATTTGTGATATCATTTTGTAGTTTCTTGAATTACATGATGTTAAATAAAAGATCAAAATGATGTTCATATATTTTAATGATGTCTCAATCCTAAAATTCTAGGTGATGCAAAACGTTTGGCCATAGCTGTACATGTATCAATGCAGAATAAAAGCTGCAATCAAACTCATGTTTCTGTTAATCAGTAAGGCAGAGTACAGTAGAAATTAGGATCACTTCTTCATGTAACAGCAAAGCTTGATCTCATCAGTAAGAAATTCTTTTGAACATTTTCCTTTTTGGAATAGAAATAATTACTGTATTTCAGTCACGAGGTGGTGCACCATGTTTTACTTTTCTTTTTTCTACACTGAATCTATTATGCCTCTTTAAGAAATAAGGAGATATTTAAATAGCAAACATTTTCTATTATAGTAAACTTTGTCTTTATGAGCTACATCCAATTGTGTGTTATCCATATTATACAAAGTTAATGCCATGCCAAGTCATTAGTCATCAATACTGTTCTGTGCCATTATTAAATGGTTAACTATTCTTTCATTTATCAAATATTAAGGTATATCACTTCATCACAGAGGAAGGTGTCTTGTAGCAATGAAAATGATGCAAAAATGCATCCATAAAACTCAGTGAATAAGAAATAATGACATAGGATGTGTATGTCGTCAGAAATAAACATTAAAATCAAAATTAACTACCATTTCTGCCATGCTATTTTAAAAATAGACCTGTTTATTTTGTTTTATAGACTTAAAACAATAGCAGTTTATAAAGACTATGTGAATGTGCCACGGTTTTGTTTAATTGAACCAATAGTTCTGGAGCAATAAGAAATAGTTAATTCCTCCTTTTTTACTTTCATTTGGGGTGTGTATATGTTTTATGCACTACACTGTAAATTAAGATAGGCGGTACCCTATGACCTCCTTGTGAAGCCAGGCAATGGGCCTGATCTGCAGCACAGGGAGGAAGGAGTACGTTTTGTGTTATTATTTATTTAAAATCTGTTGGAAAAAATACATTTTAAATAAACTTAAATTGCTCATTAAAGAAAAATGTGCAGTAAAGTGACACTGGAGCTTACAAAGGAACTTATTTTTTAGACCTTTTAGACTTTAGTTTGCTAAAATACTTTTCTGTTTAACCACTAGATGGCACTAAAAATAACAAGATTTCCTTAATTTAACAGGTTAATCAAGTCAGAAATTGTTGGAATAATGGAATAATGGTAATTTGCATCCTATGAAAGGAAAACCTAAAAACTACTAGGATAGCCCACTAACTTTAAATATATATATATATATATATATATATATATATATATATATATATATATATATATATATATATATAATATATATACACACACACACCAAACCATTTGCTGTGTACCAAAATATGCAAAATAAAAAATAAAAGTAGGTACACAAAAATGTGAATAAAAAATAAATTATATCAGGACATTTAGGACTACAAGTCTTTCTTCTTTATAAATATAGTGAGAAAGTGTAGTCCTGGGGAGCAAAGGACTACATCTCCCAGTAGGTCACAGGCTGAAAAGCCTTAATTTATTTAATTGTTTAATTACATTTGTTAATTGTGCTATTAGTAATTATCCCCTGCACCTGGCTATTGTGTGTGTGTGTGTGTGTGTGTGTGCGTGCGTGTGTGCGTGTGTGCGTGCGTGCGTGCGTGCGTGCGGGCGTGCGTGCGGGCGGGCGTGCGGGCGGGCGGGCGGGCGTGCATGTACACACCGCTGTAATTATAGAAGAAAGGCAGTGTAAAGCCTTTTTGTGTTATTTGCTTAAAAACAGTGTGTTTTGTTTTGGTTTGATTTTTGTTTTAACAGGTAAACATCTTAGCTGTCCTGTTATATAGTTAGGTTCCTGTTGTGTTTAGTTATTGCTTGAAAAATACCTGGGTGTTTATTTTTGTTTTATTTCTTTTTGTAAATATTAAAATTGCACGAAAGTGTGAAAACTCAATTTCTCTCTGTTCTGGGTCATACTTAAATGGGGCAACGAACATGGGAGAGTGCAGCTCGATCACTATATCTATATATATATCTATATATATATATATATATATATATATATATATATATATATATATATATATATATATATAAAATACTATGTATGTACAGTATTTCACCCCTGAATATAGGTGTATTGAAATTATTCTACGTAAACCTTTAATATTTTGTAAACAGAATCTTAGATCAAAACTCCTTATAACAAGATCATAAGAGTAACACAACTTTTGCAGATAGATACTGTTGAACTACACAGAGTATTGAAACAATGACACAAAATAAAGACCTATACAATATTGTGCTTGTGCAGTAATTAGTGGACTGTAGAAGACGCTGGGCACAGATCGCTCAGGGGTCTGCAAAGCTATGCCTTTAGGGAGCAAAAACAGAAATATTTATCAACTGTAAAGATAACATAGGAATGCAATTCATGACAATGATGTGTGAAGAAAAGAACAAATATATAACCTTCAACAGAACACCTCATGGAACATAATAATTACAAAAAACAATGCTATTTTTAAAAATCAAAATTGGAACTACTCACAATGACTTTATACGTTATTAGAAGGTTAGTTCGCTTTTATATACATAAATATACAAACCTTCGAACCTATAAAAACCATCAAGAGAATTGGTTTATATTTTAAAAGGTCTTCCAGAAATACTATGCATCCTTGCTTAATTCCATTTTCCAAGTTAAAATAAAATAAGTGTTTTAACCCATCTTTCAGATCTGTCTGTTGGGATCCTGGCACAATATTTAAATGAGTGTGACCAGAAATAAATGCACATTTAAAAGTGATAAAAACAACACCATTTTGACAGATCCTTACACTAAATGCTTTTAATCTGGGTGCACATAACCATGCAGACTACAACTGGGATACATTAAAAAGGTGGAAAATGTTGAATCGATATAGATCAGTACACTGTTTCAAATACTGAATGATAAAGCCTGGTGCCTACCAGCTCTCTGTAAATATGACAACGAGCATCTGTATGGGAATTTTCAATCACCAAACTCTGGCTAGAGGATCCACAGTATTGACAATTACAAAAAATTCTTACTTTGGCCTGAATTAAAGTCTATGGTGCCAACATAGCACTTTACAAAAGCTATGATACCACCATAATTTTGATTGAATCCAGCCCTAGACAAAGTAAAAATACTTACTTTAAATGATTTGTCAGAGCTTTTAACACGGATTGGTATTGGTACAATGTACCTGTCTACACTATCATGGCCTTTCTTGTTAGTGTGGCTAAAAGCTGCTTTAGCAAGTCTTTAAATTATAGTTTGTTTAAGATCAATATGTGTTTTCTATATTTGCCTCTCCTCAAATTCCCTTAACAAACTGCAACATACAGTATGTATATAATAATAAACTGCTGTCATTTATATATGTCATAATTTGGATACTAAACCTAAACAGAAGGAATTCCACATGAGTAACTGCCACATTAGTGTGTTCAGAATGAAAGTTAAAAGTACTTGGTTCATACGTTATATAACAAACAAATCCTACGTTGATCCCTCCACCTAGTGTTCTTAATTAAAAGTATCCTTAACAGTGTACTTTTTTTATTTTGTATATAACATAATGTGTTATCTGTTCTTTATGTATATAGGTGGTAGGCTAATAATTTACATATCTTGATTTTATTAAACTATATCAAAGGAAGAGAGAGTTTGCAGTGTATCAATCAGAAATATCTTACGCTGTCTTAGACTGTTTGAATAAGTCACATAATCAGTATGCTTAAATGCAACTTTCTTTGGCTTTCTAAATACTGTATTTAAACAGAACATACACAATGATGCAGCTCACAGAAATAGTATAAACACTAAGAAAAGGGTTATGCCATAAATATTTGCTCAAATATGGTGAGTTTATATCCTAAAATACAGTAATGTAGAAGTCTCAAGATACTGTAAATGTGCATTTGGAATTGTGTGTTGAGCAGTGGTAGTATTGGGTAGAGATGTAACATATATATATATATATGGATCACAACTTAAAATAATACCTACCAGTTTATTGTGCCTGATTACTTAATCCACATCTAGAATGTCCAATTATGTGGACATTATGAGGAGATAGTTCCTGAACCTGCAGGAGCGCCAAATCGAATGCAACTCTCCTTGTGGAATCGTACATCCTGGACACAAGCCTGCGCCGACTGTGTGATTCACCTTCCACACCAAGTCCATGTGACTTTAATATTAATATTTTAAATGTAATTATCAACAGACTTGTCTAAATGATTGGCATGTCACATACAAAATCTGAATAGTATAGCTGACTCTGATTCAATTCTCATTTAAGAAGTTTTATTTGCTAAATGAGCACATACAATCAGTAAAAGTAAAAGAAAAAAGAATTAAGTTGCAGTGGTCAAAAATAAAAATGTCTAAAAAGATGGCAAATAAGATGTTAGCTGACATTCCCCCAGCATGAGCATTGCTCTGCTGTAGATAAGCTTGTTCATCAGTATTATCCTCCCTGTTTGAAAGCCAGGTTCTATTCCACGAGACACAAAATGCTGTTGTATAACACAGCCAAGGCTAAAACCACATCCTGGGCAGCAGTGTGGAGTAGTGGTTAGGGCTCTGGACTCCTGACCGGAGGGTCGTGGGTTAAATCCCAGGTGGGGGACACTGCTGCTGTACCCTTGAGCAAGGTACTTTACCTAGATTGCGCCAGTAAAAACCCAACTTTATAAATGGGTAATTGTATGTAAAAATAATGTGTAAAAAATAATGTAATTGTATGTAAAAATAATGTGATATCTTGTAACAATTGTAAGTCGCCCTGGATAAGGGCGTCTGCTAAGAAATAATAAAAAAAAATCCTGTGCTAAAACTGCTGTGGTAATATTTTTGTGGATTTTTTGTTTCAGTACATGATGATCGTTATTTAGTCAAGTATTAATAATTATTGCACATTAAGAAATTGTTCTTTTATAACAAATGTTTTATTTATATATGAATTGATCCAAACTGGAATTTTGCACAAAGGATCTGGTGACATGATAACACAGTCATGCCAGAGTCAAACAAACACTTCAATAATTTCATAGTGAAAATCTGATTCAGTTCTTACTTAAGAAGCTTTATTTAGTAAATGAGCACATGAAATCAGACGCTGTAGACCGCCAAATTCAGACGCTGATAGACCGCCAAATTCAGACGCTGAGCAAAATAATCTGTTGTGCAATGACATTCGAAATGCGTGTAGAAAAGGAGAAGCCGTACTAATGGGGGATTTCAACTTCCCCCGTATAAAATGGGAGAACCTGGTGGGGAGCACGACGGACGGAATTGAAATGGTGGAAATGACAAATGACTGCTTCCTAACGCAATTTGTCAAGGCACCAACTAGAGGGGAGGCATGCCTTGATTTAGTCTTTTCAAATAATGAAGACAGAATAACTAAAACAGAGGTCAGAGAGCCATTGGCAAACTCAGACCACAACATGGTCTCATTTGAAATATTTTTTAAAACCCCAAAAGTAATGACTAAAGCTAAGGTTTACAATTTTAGAAAAGCAAACTATGAAGGTATGAGACTAACAGAAGTAGATTGGAGTAAAATTGAGAAAACATCCACAGAAAATGGATGGCTGTTTTTTAAAAATGTAGTACTAGAGGCACAAAACAATTACATCCCAAAAGTAGACAAATCTAAATCTAAAACAAAATGGCCAAAATGGTTTAAAAGATCAATTAAAAAAAATATTCAGTGAAAAAAGACACTTTTACAGAGCGTTTAAAAGGGACCAAAAACAAAGTACACAGAAAGAGTAATTGGAACTGCAAACACAAGTCAAAAAGTTAGAAAGGCCAAGAGAGAGATAGAAATTAACATTGCTAAGGGGGCTAAAACCAATTCCAAAATGTTTTTCCAATAATATAACAGCAAGAGAACATTCAAAAGAGGAGGTTAAGTGTCTAAGAGATACAAATGGCAAAATCATAGACGAAGAAAAAAAAATAACAAATATATTAAATGATTACTTTTCACAGGTTTTTACAAAGGAGGACACGGACAACATGCCCCACATGTCGACCTGTTCCTATCCAGTTTTAAATAACTTTAGCATAACAGAGGCAGAAGTGTTAAAGGGACTTGGAGCTCTTAAAATAAACAAATCCCCTGGGCCGGATGAGATCCTCCCAATAGTTCTCAAAGAAATTAAGGAAGTTATATACAAACCCCTAACCAAGATAATGCAACAGTCTCTTGACACAGGGGTTGTACCGACAAACTGGAAAATTTCAAATGTAATACCGATCCACAAAAAGGGAGACAAAACCGAACCAGGTAACTACAGAACAATAAGCCTGACTTCTATTATACAGACGTGCTCAAATTTGTTGGTACCCCTCCACAAAAAACAAAGAATGCACAATTTTCTCTGAAATAACTTGAAACTGACAAAAGTAATTGGCATCCACCATTGTTTATTCCATATTTAATAGAAATCAGACTTTGCTTTTGATTTTTTATTCAACATAATATTGTAAATAAGAAAACAAATGAAAATGGCATGGACAAAAATGATGGGACCGCTAACCTAATATTTTGTTGCACAACCTTTAGAGGCAATCACTGCAATCAAACGTTTTCTGTAGCTCTCAATGAGACTTCAGCACCTGTTAACAGGTAGTTTGGCCCACTCTTCCTGAGCAAACTGCTCCAGCTGTCTCAGGTTTGATGGGTGCCTTCTCCAGACTGCAAGTTTCAGCTCTTTCCATAGATGTTCGATAGGATTCAGATCAGGACTCATAGAAGGCCACTTCAGAATAGTCCAATGTTTTGTTCTTATCCATTCTTGGGTGCTTTTAGCTGTGTGTTTTGGGTCATTATCCTGTTGGAGGACCCATGACCTGCGACTGAGACAGAGCTTTCTGACACTGGGCAGTATGTTTAGCTCCAGAATGCCTTAATAGTCTTGAGATTTCATTGTGCCCTGCACAGATTCAAGGCACCCTGTGCCAGGTGCAGCAAAGCAGCCCCAAAACATAACCGAGCCTCCTCCATGTTTCACTGTAGGTATGGTGTTCTTTTCTTTGAAAGCTTCATTTTTTCATCTGTGAACATAGAGCTGATGTGACTTGCCAAAAAGCTCCAGTTTTGACTCATCTGTCCAAAGGACATTCTCCCAGAAGGATTGTGGCTTGTCAATATGCATTTTAGCAAATTCCAGTCTGGCTTTTTTATGTTTTTCTTTCAAAAGTGGAGTCCTCCTGGGTCTTCTTCCAATGGAGCCCACTTTCGCTCAAAAAGCGACGGATGGTACGATCAGAAACTGACGTACCTTCACCTTGGAGTTCAGCTTGTATCTCTTTGGCAGTTATCCTTGGTTCTTTTTTTACCATTCGCACTATCCTTCTGTTCACTCTGGGGTCGATTTTCCTCTTGCGGCCGCACCCAGGGAGGTTGGCTACAGTTCCAAGGACCTTAAACTTCTTAATAATATTTGCAACTGTTGTCACAGGAACATCAAGCTGCTTGGAGATGGTCTTGTAGCCTTTACCTTTACCATGCTTGTCTATTATTTTCTTTCTGATCTCCTCAGACAACTCTCTCCTTTGCTTTCTCTGGTCCTTTTTCAGTGTGGTGCACACAATGATACCAAGCAGCACAGTGACTACTTTTCTCCATTTAAATAGGCTGAATGACTGATTACAAGATTGGAGACATGTGTGATACTAATTAAAGAAACTAATTTGTTTGCAATATCACTATAATCCAATTATTTATTACCTTTTCTAAGGGGTACCAACAAATGTGTCCAGGCCATTTTAGAATATCTTTGTAGAATAAGCAATAATTCATCTCTTTTCACAGCTTCTTTGCTTTATTCTATGACATACCAAAGGCATGCAAGTATACATGGTAAAATAGCTTTTAATTTCATCACTTTTCAGGAGGAGTGAAGCATTATTTCAATGAGCTGTAAGGGTACCAACAAATTTGAGCACGTCTGTATGTAAACTTATGGAAACTATAATAAGATCCAAAATGGAAAATTACCTATATGGTAACAATATCCTGGGAGACAGTCAGCATGGTTTTAGGAAAGGGAGATCGTGTCTAATTAACCTACTTGACTTTTTTGAGGATGCAACATTGAAAATGGATAACTGCAAAGCATACAACATGGTTTATTTAGATTTCCAGAAAGCTTTTGACAAAGTCCCGCATAATAGATTAAATTCTCAAACTGAACGCAGTAGGGATTCAAGGAAATGCATGCACATGGATTAGGGAGTGGTTAACAGGTAGAAAACAGAAAGTACTGATTAGAGGAGGGATCAGTATTAGGTCCTTTGCTATTCCTAATCTACATTAATGGTTTAGATTCTGGTATAGTAAGCAAACTCGTTAAATTTGCAGACGACACAAAAATAGGAGGAGTGGCAAACACTGTTGAAGCAGCAACGGTCATTCAAAATGATCTAGACAGCATTCAGAATTGGGCAGACACATGGCAAATGAAATTTAATAGAGAAAAGTATAAAGTATTGCATGTGGGCAATAAAAATGTGCATTATAAATATCATATGGGAGATAGTGAAATTGAAGAAGGGAACTATGAAAAAGACCTAGTTTATGTTGACTATATTGTGAGAAGTGTTGAATTTAAATCAAGGGAAGTAATGTTAAAACTCTACAATGCATTAGTAAGACCTCACCTAGAATATTGTGTTCGGTTCTGGTCACCTCGTTACAAAAAGGATATTGCTGCTCTAGAAAGAGTGCAAAGAAGAGCAACCAGAATTATCCCGGGTTTAAAAGGCATGTCGTATGCAGACAGGCTAAAAGAATTGAATCTATTCAGTCTTGAACAAAGAGGACTACGCGGCGATCTGATTCAAACATTCAAAATCCTAAAAGGTATAGACAATGTCGACCCAGGGGACTTTTTTGACCTGAAAAAAGAAACAAGGACCAGGGGTCACAAATGGAGATTAGAGGGGGCATTCAGAACACAAAATAGGAGGCACTTTTTTACACAGAGAATTGTGAGGGTCTGGAACCAACTCCCCAGTAATGTTGTTGAAGCTGACACCCTGGGATCCTTCAAGATGCTGCTTGATAAGATTCTGGGATCAATAAGCTACTAACAACCAAACGAGCAAGATGGGCTGAATGGCCTCCTCTCGTTGGTAAACTTTCTTATGTTCTTATGTTCTTAAAATTAAAACAAAAACAAACCTGACAACAAACCTGCGTATTGCTCTGCTCTACATGAACATGTTCATTAGTATTATTGTTCCTGTTTGAAAGACTATTCCATGAGGCACATACTGTGATAGAACAGCTGTAGTCATGTTTTTGTGGATCTTTTTTCTCAGTATACAATGAAAATATTATTTTATGACAAATGTTTTATTATATAGAATTGTTTAATTGTTATTGTTTTTCATTCTTCTTCTTCTTCTTCTTCTTCTTCTTCTTCTTCTTCTTCTTCTTCTTATTATTATTATTATTATTATTATTATTATTGTTACTTTGTAATTTTTACTACTACCTGATATTGCATACCTCTTTCTGTTTTAACCAACATGTGAATCGATTTCAGATGCTAAATCGATTTCAGATAGCCATATATAAATAAAATACACTGAAATTGTAATACATTGAAATAGAATTTATCCACACTGAAATTTTGCACAAAGGTTCTGGTGACATGATAACACATAGTTAATTAAACGAATAATTTAAATGAATTTAATTAAATCTATTAGCACTGAATATCATTAAAGTCAAACCACTGCATTACATGCTATTAGTATATTGTTATTGGACTGTACCTTATTGTACCCTAACCCTGGTATGAAATAGAAATATGATGATGCTACCCTTCTAGTATTATATAAAAAGTACCAAATAAGAAACATTATGATAATGGTGTTATTTAATTCCAAAAACCATCAATTATTTTATCACTGTTGTTTGTTTTGTCATTTGGTAATTTTTAAAAGCCGCTGTAAGGACAGTGTCACCATAATTCAATTTCCCACAATTTCCAGATTTTTAGCCTGTAAAAAATACCTTGTTCTCAACCCTATGCTGTGAAATGTTGCCTTCAAACAACGTTTGTCTTCACTGGGTAGTTAAGAAATAGCAAAGTGAAATGCTATAGATATATGCAACTGATATCATGTGGAGCCAGCAAGGAGCAATTTTTAATTTTTAATTACTTTTTTTTTCTTTTTTTTGTCAAATTTATGCCACCAGCATTTTTTAAATTTAAGAACATATTAACCAAAAAACAGCTAAAATAATGTAGCTAAACAATATAGAAAAAACAGCTAAACAATATAGACTGGATCTCAGCTTTATATTCATACTTCATTTTTCTGGTGAATTACAGTAACACTCTCCCAATACTGTGTACTAGTAAGCAATATGTTTCTATGATAGGGTGGCCAGACGTCCCGGTTTTGCCAGGACAGTCCCGGTTTTCCATCAGAGGTCCCATGTCATGGTTTTCAGCCACTTCCTGTAGCATGACACATTCTAAATGCCTTTTGTCAAAATAACGTAAACAACCGCTTTTAGTTTATGGCATCTGCAGTGAAAACAAAATAAAATAAAATGAAGGTACTAGGGTAATCAAGAACTTACTTTTTATAAAGGGATTAACACAGACATATGTGCTTATTCCTCAGTGCGCCATGTGTTTTCATCTAGTTTATTTATTCAATATGAATCTAAAATTATGTGTAATATGGTAATTTTGTAGCTGTTCAGTTTTGGATGGATTTAGCCCAGACACTATGCAGAGCAGCGAGAGGTTGCAAGCACATCAACAAAACAATATCAATAAATAGAGCCTGGTGCAGGGAGTAAAAAAAAATAAAAATGCCAAAACTTAATGTATTTTTAATGATTTAATTTATTATTATTATTATTATTATTATTATTATTATTATTATTACTACGACTACTACTACTTTTTTACTAAAATAAAAAAGATAATACTTAGAGTGAGATTTAAAATATTTAAATATTTAAATAACCATTGAAACAGACTATATTTAAATGGTTTAATTAGTCTTATCAATTATTGAACAATGTGTCCCGGTTTTGAGGTTTGAAAATCTGGTCACCCTAACTTTTTAAAAAAATCATCTGTGTTTTATTTAGATATCATTTAAACATTTATCAGAAAGTAAAAAAAAAATCTGCTCAAATATCTTGCTACTAGTGGCCTTTTTTCTTGTGTCTAATTTTACAGATGGGTAGACTAACGCAGAAAGAGCTGGAATGACCTGCCCCAAGGTCACATGCAAGACAATTGAAGGCCTTGGTTTAAAAAAAAAAAAGGTCTTCTGGCCCCCATTGTGGGAGGAGCTGCAGTAGATGCCTTCTGTGAAGGATTCAGATTTTGAAGGCTACCACTTTTGCATCCAAAACAAAATTTAAAACAGTTACGAAGATATTAAAATATATACATGTCAAAAAAAAAACACTATTTCTCCCCTAACACTATGCTACAGTTCTTCTGAGTGTCAAAAAAACCTATCAAGCACCACATTAAATTGGTTATTGTGTTCTCCATACTGCATCATTAGTGGTCTTAAAATGTTGTAAAAATCAATTGAGCGCATGTTTTCAACTAGAAAATATATTAAATTAATCTTTTAGAGTTACATTCAATTAAGTTATTCAGCTGCCTGTCTGAATATAAATCAAAATATAAATAATATTTCTAAATAATATAACTATTTGGATCGTGTTTTACTTTAAGGTCCTACTAGTTTTGATTATATATAATTGTTCATTATATTTTATATGATACATAATACTATTTTTCCAATAAATAAACAACATTCTAACTCTTGTTCCAATATCGATAGGAGGCAATATATTGTGTTTGATAAATGCAGTTTGTATTTGTTTCACACAGACCCCTAAGTTTCTATTGGTTTTATCAGACTCTGCTGGTTGGAAAATGCAATAAACAAAACTAAGATGTTATCGTGAATTACTTTCAGTTTTACAAGGGCAACTCTGACCAGATGACCTTTGGTATTCATAACCTTCCACTTTGACACAAAGGACAAAACCACATGGTTGTCTCTGAATGGCTGAGAAACAACGGTGTGCTGTGGATTGCTACTATAAAACATGCAGTATATGATAAAAGATATGGATCAAACACTTTATATGCCTTGGCGTATCTATGTAACGTGTAACATGTGTTTATTAAACACACGCACATTATTTTTTTTAAAAGCACCATTTTTTTCCAAAGAAATCTAATTTGTAAATAAATGTCCTTGATGCTTATTGCTGCTATCAACCTTTAGGCACTCCATACAAAAAGCTGGAGGTGTAAATAAAGCAATGTCAATTACATATGAAGCCATTTGCTCTTAAAATAATATTTAAGTCAAGGTTGCTATATGAAACATTAAAATACTTTACTCTAACAGTTGGGTTTTGTTGTAATCAATTCTGAAATAATACTAATTGTGTCTACTGCCTTTTTTTCAAGGGAGTTTCTCTTAAATTCAAGATAGATTCAATTACAAACTGTGTACCATTAGTTTGATGGCAGTGTTGTCTAAAATTGAACAATTAGAAAACAAGTAATATACAAATATTAACTGTAGTTACTATCACAGATCTGCATCCACATGCATTTGTAAATTCCAGTTTAATATATTCACATGTCATTAAAAACAAGGTAAAATAAAAATGCTTTTCATTAAATAATTACTGCTTTTTACATGCCAAAACGAATTATGCTTTATTTTGTAATGGTAAAGTAACAGGCATCAAAATACAAATATACACATATTTGTATTTTGATGTCTGTTACTTTACAATTACAAAATAAAGCATAATTCGTTTTGGCATGTAAAAAGCAGCAATTAATTATATATATATAATCCTCAACAACTGTGGAACATGCCGGTGAAGGATATCCTATCAATTTGCACATCGATCTTAAGACTGAACTGTAACTAATGGTATATAGGAGTCCCTGATTTAAAAAATAGTAAAATGTATCTTTCTTTATATATATATTATTTATTTAACCTTTATTTAACCAGGAAAGTCCTGTTGAGATTAAAACATTTTTTTCAAGAGAGACCTCGTCAAGAAGGTGGCATATAATACAAAAAATTAAACAAAACTAATTAAAATGAGCATGACCAATGCAAGCAAGTTAATCAAATTACAAGAAACAATTTAGGAGCACCAGCTAAAGTCTTGGCTACAGTTTTTTCTTTGAACTCGAGACAGTGAGTTTTTGAGTTTCTGCTGAAGTTTACTCTAAGACCATGTAACTAGAAAATGTAATGCCTTTTTTTCCAAATTCTGTACAAACTTTAGGAGCTGAAATATGTAGAACAGTGAGATTTAAGATTATAAGTAGCACTAGTGGTAATTAGCAATTTAATAAGATAATTTGGAGGTTTGCTATAGGGATAGCCTTCTAAATAATTATGCACCCCTGTATAGTGCATACTAGAGAGAGAGAGAGAGAGAGAGAGAGAGAGAGAGAATGTGTAGGGTTGTGTGCTTTCCAAATGTCACAAACAATTACATTAATAGCATAATAATGTTTAGATTCCAGTCATTTTAGGAAAATAATAAGCTTTGTGTGTTTGTTTATATCATGGAGTGTTGGATCCAGTCAAGCTGGATAAAGTATTTTGCACTGTTTTTGTGAAAATAAAGTAAAAAGCAATATAGAAGGTAAAGAACTCAAAAGTGCCTGTCTTTCTTTGTAACATTATCCTATAGTTTTATTTCACTTTCACCAACTGGTACTTTTTAATTAATACAGTTAGACTCACAAGTGAATATTTTAATACAACTGTAAACATTTTTTTAAATGTTTTCAGGAATATAATTACTGCATACATGCAATTTTTCCTCACATATTCAAACACATTATAATTATCAGTTTTAATTAATCAGGCTCACCCAATTAGTGTACAGAGACGGTAAAATCAGTGCGATTTGAAAAGGTTGCTTAAGTGCTGCATCACACCCATGGTCATTGCTTTCTTTTTAGGAGCAAAACTGCTAAGTTCCTACAGTATGTTTAATTCCACTGAATAAGGCTCAGGTGTTTTGGCTAAGTACCTTTTTTTTGTAGTTATTTAATTTGATTTCAGCAATTAATTTGTAATTTTCTGAATCTGAAAACATAGCATATCTGTAGATGTAGGTGCTGTAATCACGCATACACACACGATTATTATTATTATTATTATTATTATTATTATTATTATTATTATTTAATTCACGATTTGACAACGTATAGAGAGAGAGAGGGAGAGAGAGAGAGAGAGAACGTATATATATATATATATATATATATATATATATATATATATATATATATATATATATATATATATATATATATGGATACGTATCTAGGTGTGGTGTGGATGCCTACACAGATTTCACTATATTTAATTTACAGATAGTAGGTTTTAGAATCTATCAATCAAACCTAACACAGTAATCTATTGACACCTACAAAATAAAAAATAGAAATTGGCATCTAAATGGTGTTTCTTTACATACCACTTCTTTTTTTGGATTGGCGGAGGGACTTAAGATCGGAAGTAGTTTATTTATGCTAATGAAGGAGTGGGGTTGTAGATATTTACGTTGAGCGGGAGCCGCCCTTCATTCACCACATGGTTACAACTAGGGAGCATTCGCGCCACTTTCACAATTTTACTACAAACTCCTGCTAGCACATGATTAAGAAAAGCATGGTGGTGTAGTTTAGCTGTAATCCGTGTTAAAGTTGGGTGTTTAGTTTTGCAGATCTGCCTGGAGCGCTGACAGTAAACGGTAAGTCCGTGTGCAAGTGAGTGAAGATGGTGGATTTCACTGGTGAGTGTCTTTACTACGCGCATGTTATTGGCAAGGGACCTGTTGTTCGCCTTTCGGTGGGATGGAAGAATGGAAATAGAACATTATTTCTCTCAAAAGTTATATGACATTTTTAACACGCACAGTTTTGGAGACAACCGATGATTATGTTCTGTCTAGTAATAAAAAACAGTGTCGTAAGAGACGCATGGTAGCTCCGTCCTCCTCCATAGTTAGAGAATGAGGGAGATTTGAAAAGCGTGCTGCTGTTTCTCTGCAGTATCCCTCCTCAAATCAGCCTAGTATTTGCAAATACGAGTTCTAAATCGCCGTTGCTTGAAAACGGCAGACGTTGGTAGTTCTTGAAATCAGGTTTGTGTTTTTTTTGTGTGTTTTTTGTTTTGCATTTTTCACCTTTTTAAGTTTTAAAAATAAAAGTTTGTTTTCTTTGCTGTGCTCTGTGTGCAGTGGTGTGTGTGTTAAAGTGCCTCCAGAACAAAGCAGCAGCACATGGGGCAGCTGCAGGCCGCGCTGTACAACATTGACACGCTGTGGAATTTATCAACGCTGTTTAAGCAAATGCTGAACAATAATATAAAAAAGCATTAGAACGTAATTTAAAATGAATAACACAATTTAGAATGAATCGGATTTTCTTTGTTGCCATTTATAAATAAAGTTGCACAAATTGATTAAATACGGACAATGCGCAAAGAGAAGGCCGAATAGCTTTTTGCTTTTACAGGTAACAATATTAAGGTAAAATGCACGTCTATTTTTAAGTAAACGGTGCTTTATTTTAAGTATTACAAACTGCTGTGTGGATTTTTATAGACTCAATCTGTACTCACGAGGAGCAAGGTTGAGTATGCATGCTTTTGTATGAAAAGGGAGTAAACAGTGTGCGCGGTTAATCACCGTTTCAAGACATGTAATATCGAAAATAGAACGCGCACATATATTATATTCATAATATGTGTTAAGATGGTTCCAGTTCAGCTTCTACAGCGTGAAATGTGTTTTGTTACAAAATGTTAAGGTTTGCGGACTCGGCGGCGCCATGTTAGTGCGGACCGGGGGGAGGGGTGTGCAGAGAATGTTTCCGAGTACAACGCATGCGCATAGCTCGCACTGAGGCAACGCGGCCCGCAAGCTGCGAATTCAATTCTGGTTTTAAAAGTGAACATCACTGCCCGTTATCGTGCCTCTGTATTGATTGCATATTCTTAAACATTTTAGTGAATGGTGTTAAAGTTGATTTATTGTTTGCATAGTTACACAAGAAATCTTACGAGTGCGTCACGTTTTGACCGGGCAGTGACCCGCTGAGATAGGAAGCTTCGTGCGCCCCTAGTGTTTATTCAGGGCGACCCTCCCGAACAGCATGTGCTACACCATGAGGCGCTCGGTCTCGGCTCTTTATCCTAAATACTTTCACAAAGAGCATTGTTTTTCACTAATTGGGTACACAGATCAGCCTGTTAATTGCTTCTGCTTATTTGAAGTCCAAATTAGGTAAAAATGTCACTATTTTAGTAACTTCATTGTAAGAGAGAAACTGCTGTGTCATCTCAGACACTTTGTGACCATGCATGCTTTCAGACGGTAGTAGATTTTAAATTTGTTGGGCAGCATTTATTTATTTTGTATTTTATTTAGTAAGAATAAAATGCGTTTCTGTATTTTTATTTATTTATTTATTTATTGGAGCTAATGTTTGTCGCCAATGTTTTTAGTGTAGTCTACAGGGCACGTTCCTGGGGAAATGTTACAAAACTCGTTTGGGTTTTATTTGCATGCATCCTGACAGTTCTTGCAACAGCGTTCAGGGTGTCTGGTGTGGTTTTAAAGTACACCATGTACTGCATATAAACTGTTTTGTTTCTAATAACGGGATTAACATAGAACCCAAGTAGGGTTTACTTGGAGGGAATATTAGTGTTGAAGGAGCAACGCAAAATTGTGTTAAATGCCACAGAGCTGGTTTGGATAGAACATGTTAAGTACATTGTAATGTTGTACAAGTGGCTGTAGATTTCCAGTGATTTGTTTTGTATTGACTCCATTTTTGGAGGGAATCAAGCTCTAGTTACTGGTTTTCATATATTGGGGTGCACTTTACAAATCCACTATGTAAATATTATTCTAAATTTCATTCTGGACAGTTGATCACAAAACTACATCAAGAAGACGTCACAAAACTTGGGGAAAGCGTGCATAGTTTTCTGTAGCCACAACAAGGAACTTCCTTTGAAATTAAACTACGGAAATGTTTGAATGGCTTTTTTAAAATCCACTTTTAATCAGAACGTTGCTCTAAAGAAGACTACTTTGTGGAAATTGGTACATTTTAATATTTGGGGGGGGGGGGGGGTCTAATTTGTGTCTAACAGTATAAGAATACAACTTTGCTATTTTGTTTTCAGTCGTGGACTAGGATACAGTAGAACAAACTCTGGAATAAAGGACTTGAAATATTTGTGATTGCAATAGAAAGTATATGAATTCTGAATTTGACCGTTTTCAAACGCTTCCATATATGGTAAATAACATTTAAAATAAGATGTATAAGTTGATGTCTGCCTATGCCCTAACCCATTGTCTTTTGTTTGGCCCAACAGGTGGAGATTGAATTTGATGTAAAGCAGAAGATGCTCATGGTGTCACAGTAATGCCAAAGTGCTTACAGTGCAGGTAGTAATATTTACCTACTGCAGTGAAGGCACTTATAGCATTACATTGACAAACTCAACACGGTCAATTAATATATGCTGCTTCTTGCACTGCTTGTGCTAAGGTGCATCTAGTGCAGATAGTGAAGTAGACTAGCACCTACTGCCCTAAATGCTCCTTCTGGCATAAGGAAATGTATGCTCTGCATCTGTTGTCCCCACAGAAGACTATTAAAGATGGCTACTTGCAGTTCTCTGCTAGTTTTGCATAGTTGCACTACAAGAAAAATTGAGTTGTGCAAATCTATGCAAAACTGATGGTGCTCTGCTTTAACAACCGGCTCTTCAAGTATCCCTTAAGACAACAGAAGGCTTTTTATTTAACCCAGACAAGTTGACCAGAAAGAAGTTGTTGAAAACATTAGAAAAGCATTTAAGTTCCGCGATTGAGATGGCGTTTCTCTTCCTGGGTTTCAGCAGTATTAAAGTGCTTATAGTGCAGGTAGTGTTTAGAGATCTACTGCAGTATGAGCACTTGAAGTACTTCTTGCTAAATGCTACGGACTGAAAGCACAACTGGTATTCATTTTTACCTACCCCTGATCTCTGGTTAGTTTTGCTGGTTTGCATCCAGCTTTAACTGTACTGTTGCTGTGCAAATCCATGCAAAACTGACTATAGCAGTGAAAATGCACAACTAACCTTGCGTACCGAGGAACCCCTTTCTGTGCAGGTTGGGATTGGTTGCAATGCTGTTTGCTTGTAAGGTATTGCACTTGTCCCGGCCTGTTGAGGACAGGGAATTGAACCATCGGTGACTTTGGGAGCAAGTTACTTATTTTAGTGATGCAATTGTGCACACCGCACTGGCTGTGTAGTTGTTGAACAAAGATAATTTTAGCTAGTAAAGAATGCTGCTGGTTGGCTTAGTTTCAAATGAGTAGTCATGTTGTGCTTGTGGTGCATTTATTTTTTTTATTTATTGCCATGCCAGTAAACACATTTAAATACTGTTGTTTTTTTTGTTTTTTTTAAATGTCTAGACCTGTGTATTTTAATAGTAACTTTTTTTAATAAAAGGAAATTATATATAACTTTAGCTGCAGTACAAAACTGTAGTTCTTTAACCCTTTGCAGTACATTTATTAATTGCGCGTCAGGCACGTCAGGTCTAATTAATTTTCACACGCGCAGTTAATTTTAGACGCGCTGTTTAAAAGTATTTTTTTCCACAGTCAAACGGGTTTAAATGGCCCTGCATATCAACAAAGCACTCGCTAGGCATCTCCAGCCCCGCCCCACCCTTTCGTTCGCTATATCTTTCACCTATGTAAGAAATAAATAATAATAAAAAAAAGTCGTACATACCGATCAGGCATCTCCTGATCACTCGTTTTATCACCAAACTCCTCAATAATGCGATCCAAGTCATTATTTTATTACTATAACATCTCAAAAAAGCTCTGCAAATGTCCGTGTTCTCTGTGCACTGATTCATAGGCAGCCAGCTTGTTTACTTACGACCTCCCCGTTATCTGATACCAGGGCCATGTATGACTATTCATGAGCTATGCCTTTTTTTTTTTTTTCCCCCCCGACTTGTCTCGGCTCCTGTCGCTCCCACTCGGCAATTGAATGGTTTTCTCGGCTTTTTCCGGAGAAAAAAAGACTAGAAACACGTTTTTTGCTTTGCTATAATGATGTCGGACCCAGTCCGACAAAGGACCTAAGAGGAATAATTGCAATGTCGGACCCAGTCCGACAATGGACCGCAAAGGGTTAATGCATGGTCTGTTTGGTCCCAGTCTTTAATTGGGTCCAGCATACTATCTCATTAGATGCACATGAACAGGGGTAGTCGGGTAGCCACTTTCCAGTGCTGGGGTGGAGTCATTCCTGCGTAGTTGAAGTTTCATGAGGTGCGTTCAACTAAGCAAACGTTCTCAAACATTTTTTAACTTTTTTTCTGTTCGTGGTTAACATAAGCGAACGATCTTAAGAGGTTGTTTGCAGTGGAACAAAAATGTCTACGAGGAGATTAGTTTGGCTCTGGGCGACACACGTTTTTTCGACTTACATGGACCCAGAGGAAGCTCAATGAGTTATATCAGGTATGTTTTATAAAATGTCCTAAGTAAAATATTAAAGTAGTATTATCGTTAGTGTCCGAGTATCGCAGTTCGCACATATTGTTTGCATATGTTTTTTTAAAAGGTTTATTTGTTGCGCTACACTATATATGAAAAATAAATGTCTGGAGCCCAGAAGTGATCAACTAGCATTATTCAGTGTGAACAGTTAAACATTCTCTTAGTTGAACGCGCCCCTGGTGTGTAGTTTATAAAAAGGCTATACTAGCCACAGCATTTTGGGTGTGTGTCTGAATATTTAAAATCAAGAAAAACAGGCAGCTATTGTACAGATCACAGATGCAGCCAAGTTGTTGCATTTCACATTGTTAACATTAGTAAAGTTTTTATATTGCTTTTACAAAAATGGAGCGACGTGCCCAATAGCAGATACCCTGTGGCCCAATTTAAAAAGCATCGTACATAAATTATTTATAATTGTTTGTTGTGTTGTATATAAATGACCGAATGGTGAGAAACCATACAGTTATTGTATATCTGGAATGTAGTCTTTACCAGTTAGTACATTTATTAATGCCTACAATCCGTGCTTATATAAATCAAAGTTAATATCTTTCTACAATACAGTAACATAAGGTGAATTCTCTGGTGTTTGCAATGATAGGCTGTCCATGAGAGAGAGTAGCTACAAGTTGGTGCATTTAGTTTAAACTTATAGGAACTGACAAAAAAAGGGGTTGTAGAGATTAAATTATAACTTGTATCGGGGCATTACTTACAGTAAATGTTAAATCAATATTGATGGTTATGTTTTATTGCTTTATTAATCATTTTAAGATTTATTGTTTCTTGCAGAGGAATAAGGAACCACAAATGATGTACCGTAAAATAAATAATAATTGCAGGGTCTGCTGGCAAATATTGTAAACGCCAGAGGTGTTTCATGGTAAATAAGTATTGTCATAATTTCAGGAGGTTTACTGTTGGGAATGGCCTATTTACAATTTTACTGTATAATAGTAAGTGGAATTTTATGAACACCCTCGACTCAATTAGTGGATAGTAGAGGTGCTGTGTCTGGTAATCTAGGCTTGTTTATAGATGGATAATGTGCACTTCATGAACAGTGATCCTTAAAATGGGGATATGGCTTTTATAGATTTTTTTTTATTTTATTTTTTTTTTAATGAAAGTATTCATAATTACATTATTTGGAAGCTGCACCTCATAACTTGTGCATTTCCCAGCTGACCATCATATTTAGTAATTGTTAAAACCTCTTCTGGGTATGAGATTAACTCTGCCCACATCTTTTCACTAGTGTTTGTAAATTTCTAAATAATAATAAAAAAAAATCCATGAGAACTATGCCCCTGCTAAAAATTGCTTTAGTAATACTACAGTATACTATAGAACTTTTTTGGCAGGAGCTGCACACACCAAGCAGGAGAACGGCAGATATTTGGTTAATCTCGACTTGGTAGCGCTTGATGTGCACTTCTGTTATGTGGCAGTTGGGGAGAGCTGGTGTCTCCAGTTTAGCATTTTAGAGATTCTACTGTCTTGATCCTGATCCTGAAGCTGAAGATATGCTTCTGAAGCCGTTGTCATGAAGTAGGGATCCAAAGGTGGTGGAATCACTATTATGCATAGATTTGGGACCGTTATACATTGAGTGGATGTTATGAGAGTTTACAAAAAAGGACTGGCAGTTACACCAAAGTCTCTTTCTTGCAGTGGGTATGTAGATTTATTATTGGGAAAAGATTTCATGGAAACCTAATAGTTGCATATATGTGTCGACCGGCATCGCATTGTGAGAAAATGCAGGAGAAAGACTTGTCCCATGCATAAAAAGACATTACGGAAAGAACATTCTCTTGCTTCCTTTGAGTCGTAGCTTTGTTTTAGAGTCGGCCAGCCAGCAATTTAAATTCAATGAAATCTGTGTCTACATCCTGCCATTTTTACAATAAAGTAATTTCCAAAAAAGCTAATTTGAATTATTCATTATTTTTAGTTGCTCTAAATGTTAGAAGTAATTTGCTACCCATGCTGTCTTCCAATAGGATCCCCCTGCCACATGTTGCTTCTATACACATTTGTTCCAGTTCCGCTGCCAATAAAGAGGTTTGTTGTGTGAACCTTTCTTTAATAAATAGGTTTGTTGTGTGAACCTTTAATAAATAGGTTTATTGTGTGTACCTTTCTTTGTTGTCCACAATGTTTTGTGATAGTTTTGCAATGTGTATGTCTGTTTTATAAATTAGTTTGGTATCCACAAAACTTCTTAAATGGTAGGATTCTTTAATAGTAGAAATGTTTGGATATCAAACTTTTGAGCTAAGAAGGAACCATTAACTTGCATACATGATTGATAGATAAATGGTTATGCCTCTAATATATATATATATATATATATATATATATATATATATATATATATATATATATATATATAAAAATTTAATTTCACAGACAAGATGTGACTGAATGCTGTTAGTTTCATTATTGCATCTAAACAATTAATTTGATGTACTGTAGACTGAATTAATATATACGTATCGGAAATATCTATAGTAGAATTCCCTCCACTCCCTTGAGATCTGAATTACCTGATTTACATACATGTTTACACTTAAGTGATGGCTGCAAATTCCTGTGAAGGGCAAGATGTAAACTGCTATTTCTATGATGTTCCACTTGAATTCATTGTGAATTTGTGGCCATTTAAAAAATCTTCAGGACTAGAAAATGTATGAAAATAACGTAAGTATTTAGTGTTCCGATATTGCTCCTTTGCATTTCTGTGCAGCTTACCTGAGATGGTATAAAACTAGTAAGAAACACTTTGACCGCTCTTAACAGGTAAAATATTGATATGCTTGTGTCTAGTTCAGTACAAAAATGGTAGAATGACATCAAAAGAATTGCAATAGTTTTGGTAATCCCCTGCTCTTCATCCGTGTTGGACCAGTATAAAGACACGGTAGCTTTACAGCACGATTTTAAATTGCCACTGTATTGAAAAAGAAGAGAGAAACGGGGGCATTTATTGAACATTACCCTACCCTCTGTCTATCTATATTTAACAATGGATAATCAACTTAAAAAATTATAAGGCGTATAAGTCTTGGCAGTTACCACTGCAAAAGCCAACAGACGGGTGGCCAAACAATCTGGACAGAGAACTGTAGTGGGAGCAGATCCACTACTGCAAAGCAGTTTTCATTCTGACCCCTCTTGCAGATGCCACAGCTATGAACACTTGCTTTTTAAAACAGCTGTGTAGACATTCGTATTTCACTGGTATGTAACTTTAGATGGTGACTTATTTAATTAGCTTGTTGACTGGTTATGATATTGCAGCAAAGTCATTCACGGAGGAAAGGAGGAGTCAATATATATAGTCAACTAAATATTGTCCACCAAGCCCTTATATATAAATAAAGTGGTTTAAAACTTACTGTCAATATGCTTCACAAAAGAAAAAATAAATCGAGAAAAACTAGCTTCGTATTTTACCAGGAGGTGACTGACTACATTTCAGGTTTAATAAATATAGAAATACACTGTTAACATCCTTAAACAGTTAGCGTTTTAACAGAAATGTACAAATGTAATTGTGCCATTCAGATAACTGACACGCTTTGACTACAGACATTGCAGAGAGAAAATGCAATGAGATACAATGGCTAATGTAATACTGTAGTAGCAAAGCACATTTTCTTAAATTTACGGTATAGTTTATCATTTTCTAAATTAGTATTTATTATAGTGATTTTAGCATGAATGTCTTGGGTGGTTTTGGTAACCATTAGTGTTGTTTTACAGATGATCAGCATTTAGTTGACAGGGTTTCATTCACCACTGCTAAAGACTAGTTACTGTTCTAAAAAGAAAAATAAATGCTGATGTTAACAGGTTTCAAATAAATAACTCCCTTAGCACACAAAACGGTATAAGGCAAAATACTGAAACAGTCGCACATCTTCTAGGATAACATTTGTCAGATGGTGTAACAATGCAGCTTTTAAATGCATTTGTTGTTTATCTAGTCTGATAGTTCTCGGTGGGGGGGAATATTAGCAATTCCAAGGAGACTGAGGTATAATGTATGAACTACTACACATAAGTGTAGGAACAAGGGGGCCAGGCCCCACCAATATTTTGTTTTGGGGGGCCAGAATATCTTTTGGCCGCTTCAATAATCACAGGAAACGAAATCCTTTGGGCGCCACAGACATTGGCCTCACAATTATTTTTATTTATTTATGTATTTATTTTTTAACATTTTGCTACTCCCGGGCACAACTTAAGAACAACCAATAAGAGAGGTGTAACGAAACCAGAAATCACAACACGCCTTTTTTTCACTTGCAACAGTTCAATGAAGAGCTAAGAGATTTTACTATTTTTCTTAAGAGGAGAATATTTAGACTACTAACGCGCATTAGCCTACATGTAAGCCCCTTGCAGACGAATAGTAAATAGCTCTGAGAATGTTTAATTTTAACATTCTGAACCACTGTATGCAGTTGTATATATTTAAATAGAGAACTGACCGTGTGTGCCTGACAGATATTGCCAGTGTGTTATGTCAGTGTAAATGAGAGGAGACGCAACTTTTTTGGTTCATTTTGATTTTTTTTTTTTTAAATAATTGTGAAATCTGCCCCCTACCCCCACCCCCACCCCAATGTCAAACATCTTCCTACGCCTATGCTACAATAACTATATGCTACAAATACAGTACGTGCACTATGCCTTTAAGGTACCAAAGCATGACAATTGTAGTACATATTTTCCTGGTAATACAATGGTACAGTAATTTAGTTGGGTATCACGGTATTACTACTGGACAAGATGCAAGTACTGTGGTACAGTATTGGGTACCTATATAGTCCATTAAAGTCGATAGAACCAGCGTTGACCGCTTGCCTTCGGGGATATACAGTATATCTAACTTGTCCTCTTTGCCTCCACTTGGTGGCTCTGGGTACCAAGAAGTAGCAATATGTGCTTGGTTGTACAGCCACCGAGTGAAGATTCCGCCCCTTCTCCACAGACGCGCGCAGTCACTGGTTACAGCAGCGGGAGCAAACATGCTGCATTTGGAAGTACACTCGCTAACTCAGGCTTTTCACACTTTCTTTCAACCGAATTAGATAAACAATTGACATATAACTACAGTACCTCCTGGGGCGGCTTCTGGGACCCTGTGCTGTATTTCTATTGGAATTACAAAGCGCCAGTAACAGCAGTGGAGTTTGTGGGGGTACCTGGATACGAAGTTTGCTGCTGTGGGATTCATTTTTTTGTTGTTTTGTGCACTGGAATAAGACTTGGTTGTTCTGCAGCCACCCCAGGAAGGTGTTTTTTTTTTTTCTCGAAATGGATTCGGGACGGTTGTTGTTAAGTGTAGTTTTTGCTGTTATCATTGGTTTCAGTGTGGAAAGCGCACCGAACTGTGATGAAGTTCGTAAAGTTTTCCAGCTCAGGCAGATAGGACCTGTAAAGTCGTTGACAGAAATCCCCAGAGCAGGTAAATATATAGATTTAAAAATAATACATATTTATGAAATGTCAGTGCCATACATCATTCTGCAAGATAAAGTGATTTTCTAGCCCAGAAATACTGTAGTGGTTACTTGTCAAGCTTAATAAATTGTTCAAATTAGGAAACTAGCCTCAGGCTTTCCTACTGTCTATTGAGACATAATTGGCATGCGATCTGTATGTCTTTTTTTATTTTATCTTGGCATTTCCCCCCGACCTATTTAGCCATCAAACCGTTTGCCGTGCATCCATATTTTCATGGTTTGCATGTAGTATTGCACAACTAAGCAGTTAGTCAAAACTGGAAGTCTGTCACTTATTCACTGAAAATATAGTTAACACTCAAAATATCCTTGACGGCTTTCTTACAGTAGCACAGTGCATGTAAACGTTCTAAGAACAGATGGTGCATGTGCATAATTATTTGAGCAGCGGAACGTGTAAAAATAGAATGTACAATAGAACCGTGTAGATTCATTTTTGGGTTTGAGGGCAGGGCTACGTTGCATTACCTGTTAAAATGTTTGGTTTTAACGTATTCGTATGGATAGGGAAGTGATTTTTTTAAATATATATATACAATATGAAAAATTGGTTTCTTTTCTCGTGTATATGCTAAAATATATGATTAAATAATGTGTTTTAATAGCGCAATGTCTGACGCTTTGGGTTTAAATTGAAGTATTTTATTGATATAATTTGGTGCAAGAGAGCTCCTAAAATGTTTTGCAAACGAATAATGAACCACCTCCAGCACTCTTAAGGTCACCCTCACCCCATTTCCATGAAAAGCATTAATGTATAGCTTTAAAGTTGATTTGGTCATATCAGTTTTTGAATCGCATAATTGTATTGTACCCCACAGTAATGCTGGAAGTACTCTACAGGTGCTATTGTGTAGTTCATAAATACTATGGACGTTTTTTTGCAGTCACTCTGGAAAGACACATACTATACACATCCTTAAAAGCTTTTTATTCGTTTTTTTCTGTTTCATGCCACTCTCATCAATAGAGTAGCATCACTAAAGCAGCAGAAATCTTGGATGGCACCATGTGGATTTCACATGACACTGGTGGTGATGTTGCCATTAAAAGTTGCCAACCATGTGTAGAATAGAATTGTTGCCAATTAATTGGCTGCACGTATTGCTGGATCTAATGCCAAGTGTGACACGACCCTGACACAAGAAGTTATTAGGATTTAGGGAGCAACAGCTTTTATCTGTAGTGTTGTCTTTGAAACATTTGCATATCTCAAATAAAGCATAAAAATAATTGCCTATTTCCAACTGAAGACCAGAAGAATGACACTGGTACAGAACAGACATCATTAGGCCATAATAAAAAAAATAGGTTAATTTGCTGTAAACTGCTCCACCCATTATTTTAACCTCTACCCAGATATTTTTTGTGCATTTTACAGTATGTGCATTTTTTTTATTACAGTCAAAGAAAGAACCTGTTCAGACAGTTTCACCCATGTACATAAATCAGCAAAGCAATGTAAAACAAGATTATGATTATGATGACGATGTGAGCTAGTGGCAATACTATCAATTCTGAGTTGTAATAAACACTGATTACATGAATCAATAGCTCAAAATGTCTGCTGATCCCCTGTCCCCATAACTTACCTGGCACATAACACTACCAATACATAAACACCCCCGAAGGCAGCCAGACTACCAGCTCAGCAGGAATTTGTACTCCTTTCCAAAGGATTTGCAATAGCTTACTGTTTTCAAAAATTGTTGGTTGTGTGCTGATCCCTGCCAGTGACAACTATGTATCATGTTGCCAGTGCATTGACTGTCTGTAAATTAACTGAGTCATAGCCTTTTCTGAATCTAAAAGAAACGGTTCCATTAACACCCGGGCTTGCAATTCCCATATGCAGTCAATAGCGCCAGTAACTCTGGGAAATAAAACATATCATCATTATTTACTGAGATTTGAATACAAATGGGCCTTCTTTCCAGCAAGTGCCAAGAATAACCTTCACTATGTGGTTGCTGTGCGAATTCCAGCAAAGTTGCTGATATTACTTTAACATTATTATTGTTGCCTAGAAACACTAAGATGCCAAAACTTGCAAACAAGGTGAAACAGCTCAATTTCAATGAGTTTAACTGTGCATAGCCTTTGTTTAAATTCATCATTTTTAAATTCCTGATGGAAGTAGTACTCAAATGAGTTTCGTCTGTCTCTTTATACAGCAGAATCCTGTCTCAGTCAAATAATGTCTCATACCGTAGCTGAAGTTCTTTGATTTATTTTAAATATGATCAATTGCAATATACATTCTCATTACTGTAATATGCTTTGAAGTTGTACAGATTCTTACAGATTCATTTACACATTCAAGATTTTGCTTACTTTACCTAAGTTAAAATTAGGTAGCTCAAGATTGGTGCTAATCAGCGTCTGAAACCAGCCATTTGAGATGCTTTGTAATGTAGGATATAGTTAGTAAAAGATAGTCTGTAACATGTTGCTGTCTATTCAAAACATTTTGAGTAATGGTATTTAATAAAATTCAATCCAGAGTATTCTCCAGCAGGGGGAAGCGACACTAATATAAATAGTTTTGTTGGTTTCAGCTTGCTTTTCTATCCTTGGAATACATATCCACAGCGTACATGTGTTACATGGTTTGACATATGAAAAGTGTAATTCTGAGATAATAGCCAGCAGTGTTTTCACAGGTTTTACTGGGTTGGGTGTTACTATTGCCAGTTGTTGAAGTTTGTTCACGAACTACAAAAAGCTACACAAGCTTGATGCAATGCAATGTATATGCTGAGGCTTTGTGATCTAAATGTGTCTGAACATGTACTATGAACAGCAGAATCAATGATGAGGGCTTGATCATTTTGAACAGTCCCATTCCCTTTAACCATTTCATGCATGGCACCTCATGGGGAGGGATAAAAAATCAACTGATGGAACAGATGGAAGATGCAAATGCATGATCGTCTCATAAGGCTAGGAAGTACTGTGTTACCTTTGTTGCATGATGACCTCATATAGGGATGCAATTTTTTTCCCATACAAGCAATGGAAAAAAAAAAAAATGAAAACAAAATGTCAATGAAAAATGTATGTATTTACGGCCAGAACTACTTAAAATGTTTTTTCCAGCCATTTTTAATATTTCATGCATGAAAGAGCTAATAGCTTTGCTACGGAATACCAAACTTCATTTAACATTATTTTCATACTGTACTGTACATGAGCATGATATAGAAATATATATGACAAGTGTAATGCAGTAGTCTGAATGGAGCTCTGACTCGTAGTCACACAGCACGTTTTTACAGATGACAAGGACTCCTGTCCTGTGTCAATTTCCCCAGCGCTGCTGTGTTTAATTCGGCCTTGACTAAAGGTGAATGTCATCTTCAATATTATTTTATTTAGAAACATTTCAGAAGACCAGAAAACGATGGTTTGCAGCACCAACATGTTAAACTTACAATTGCATCAAATATTCGTGCAGAGCCATGTGTTACGTTTGTGTGATGAGGTGGCAGCCAATGGCCCACCCCTTCTAGAATGTCAGTAGCCAAAAAAGTGTAAGGTACTGCACGCAGGCAATAAAAATGAGCATTATAAATATTATATGGGAGATACATTGAAGAAGGAATCTATGAAAAAGACCTAGGAGTTTATGTTGACTCAGAAATGTCTTCATCTAGATAATGTAGGGAAGCTATAAAAAAGGCCAACAAGATGCTTGGATATATTGTGAAAAGTGTCGAATTTAAATCAAGGGAAGTAATGTTGAAACTTTACAATGCATTAGTAAGACCTCATCTAGAATCTTGTGTTCAGTTCTGGTCACCTTGTTACAAAAAGGATATTGCTGCTCTAGAAAGAGTGCATAGAAGAGCGAACAGAATTATCCCGGGTTTAAAAGGCATGTTGTATGCAGACAGGCTAAAATAATTGAATCTATTCAGTCTTGAACAAAGAAGACTACACAGTAGTCAAGCATTCAAAATTCTAAAAGGTATAGACAGTGTCGACCCAGGGGACTTTTTTGACCTGAAAAAAGAAATAAGGACCAGGGGTCACAAATGGAGATTAGATAAAGGGGCATTCAGAACAGAAAATAGGAGGCACTTTTTTACACAGAGAGTTGTGAGGGTCTGGAACCAACTACCCAGTAGTGTTGTTGAAGCTGACACCCTGGGATCCTTCAAGAAGCTGCTTGACGAGATTCTGGGATCAATAAGCTACTAACAACCAAACGAGCAAGATGGGCCAAATGGCCTCCTCTCATTTGTAAAGGTTCTTATGTTCTTACAAATCTTTGAAAAGCACATTAACTGTAACTGATAACTGATGTGAAGGATTTGTATTATATGTATTATATGGAACAAGAATGAAAGGAAGCTTTATCAAGGCTCTGCCAACCTATGCTGCATTTACACTGCCACCTCGGACCTAAGCCTACTCAGGTCTGACTGATCGCGGAGATTCTTATTATTTTTCATGTAGAGTTTACACTGCGGTTGTGCCCTGAGGCGGCTTAGGTCCAAATTACAATACGTGCTCGGTGACGTCATAACGACCACTGAGGGGATGACAAGTTTTCCCCTCCCCAAACCACAAAGGCTGAAGAGGCAGAGTGGTATTACATACAAACAATACAGTCGTGTTCATATTGTGGGGACTCATCTTAAATATATGCTTATCTTGCAGTCTAAGAGAAAAGTGGTTATTTGTTTAGACAGTGTTTGACACAACATAGCGATTCCTGACCCATTTGTTTTGTAAACGATTTCTCCTTGAGTAAGATAAGTACATTTTCTGTTTTATTACTGTTATAATAAAGACCCTTATGTTTTCAAACAAATTCTATTCTGTTTCTTCACCAATATTATCTCACCTTGTATATATACATAATTGTATGAAGTCCTTTATTTTTAGTTAAAATAGGCTAAGCAGCCACAGGAATACTGGAGAAAAAAACATTTACTGTATAAAATTGCAATTAACACATTTTATTTTTTCGTATTAGCCTTGATACAAATACTATTACTGCAAATGAATAAATAATAATAATAATAATGTGTTATATAAGTACACTGTCTAAATTGTTTGTAATTATTCAAAAATGTTGTTCCTTTTTAAAAAAACGAAATGACAGGTACCGCAAATAATTAAAACAATCTTTATTTAAACTTAGAACATAACATGTAAAATGCAGTTGTGTAACAGATCAACTATAATAAAGTGCAGACGAGGTTGCACAGATCTCTCTTTTCTACAGTGCTTGAGAGAAAATTTTCACAGACAATGCCAGGTGTGAGGTGAGGCTGGCACTGGGGCAGGTGTACGTTCATTGTTCTGGGTAAATTCCTGTGATGGGTAGTGGTTGGTGATGAATGGTCCTGGTTGCTGCCTAGATGGGGATTGAACAGATCTTGGTTCGCCAAACCTGCCGCTATTTCTCGGTATATGTATTTATTTTGTTTTTCCGCTTAGTGCTCTCTGGATTTGAGTTCAGTCCCACAACGCTATGACAGCTCTGCTTTCTTGCTCTCCCAAGTTCACGCCGCGGTTGTCAGAAACAAACAAACAAAAAACATTTGTAAAATATATATATATATATATATATATATATATATATATATATATATATATATACATATATATATATTACAGCGGGACTCAACAGAAAAGAATGAACTAATTAACTTCAATAAATATATAACATTTAAATAAATAAACAAAATTCATTCAAAAGCTGTGCATACTGATGCGCTGAGGAGGCCAAATCTAGACTGATCCTCAGAGCCAGCATTGCATGATATAATAAAAATATAAGTTTATGTAAAGTAGTGTTAATTAGAATTAATACAGATTCAAAGATAGAAGTAAAAATGATGTCACAATATATAGAACACCATTACATCATGTAAGAATAAATCATGGATTTGAATGTAAACAATAACAAATAGTTGTCATGCCGTCAAAAACCTATAAATACCTCCAATGTTTTGATTCAAACACAGGCTCCCTTGAGAAAGATATGTACAACATATCGAAACGTTGGGCAGCTGGCTCTTTGAGCTAATATATATATATATATATATATATATATATATATATATATATATATATATATATATATACTGTGTTTTTAAGCTAATCATGGGTACAATCAAAATATTTATTTAAATAATAAAAACAAACAACAAAAAGACTGTGTTAAAGCATGTTTATAAACCGATAACTAAGTGGTTTAACAATAATGTTTGGGAAAAACACAGTCCAGGATAGTTTTTGTATAAAATTATTTATATAGCATTTTTTTTAAAGAATCATTCTAATATAATATCTTTATTTTTATATAGCACCTTTCATAGTGCACCACCATTACAAAGTGCTTTACAGTGCTTTTCAGGAGGCTGTGTGGTCCAGTGGTTAAAGAAAAGAGCTTGTAACCAGGCGGTCCCCGGTTCAAATCCCACCTCAACCACTGACTCATTGTGTGATCCTGAGCAAGTCACTTAACCTCCTTGTGCTCCATCTTTCGGGTGAGACGTAATTGTAAGTGACTCTGCAGCTGATGCATAGTTCACACACCCTAGTCTCTGTAAGTCGCCTTGGATAAAGGCGTCTGCTAAATAAACAAATAATAATAATAATAATAATAATAATAATAATAATAATAAGAGGTAGGCTGTGAACTGTGCATGATATGCAGAGTCACTTACAATAGGACATTTATTTAACATCTCATCCGCAGGACGGAGCACAAGGATGTTAAGTGACTTGCTCAGGGTCACACAGTGAGTCAGTCAGTGGCAGAGGTGGGATTTGAACCAGTGACCATCTAGTTACAAGCGCTGGACTTTAACCACTGGAGCACACTGCCTCCAATATACTCAAATATTACGCTTTTGTTTCTTTGATGTGCACTGGCGTCTACACCTGTTTAACAAAACAAAAAAGTTATCGTCAAAAGTTTACATAGCCCAATGTATGGATATTTGGGGTATGTACACTTTTGACGACAACTTACAAATAAAATGTAGATATTTACGAATACTAACTAATACAAACAGTTAACAGATTGTGTCTCAAGTCGTTCTTCTCTTTTTGTGACGCTGCAACAGCACTGCAGCTTCTTCCTGTTTAGATTCCGTGGGGGAGGAGCCGAGCGGCACTCACATCGTGCGTGAGCCGTCCTAAAGTCGGGTGAGTTTACACTGCCTTTTGGACGGACCTAAGCTGGTGCTGAGCCACGTCTTTAGCTGGCCGTTTTTAGGACAGCTGAGAGTCGGCCGGGTGCGTTTACACTGCAGAAAAAAAGACCTGAGACGGCCCAAAGCCATCCTAAAAACAGCCAGTGTAAACGCACCATAGAAGTTGCTAGAGCTGAACCTAAAATAAAACCTAGCCAGCTTTTATGTTTAGTCAACAGACCTAGCCACATTGCCAAAAGGAATTATCTTATGCAGTAATGTGTGCCTCAGTAACTGAAAGAACACCTACAATACTTGGGAAGGTAAAGGAAGCATGAGCCAGTCATTATAACTCAAAATAATCCAGGCAGAAGAGTATAAGTGACCAAGGACAGAAGACGATTAATACTCTAAAAATACTTCATTACAGTGCCGTGTGAGAAATGGTTTTCTAAAGTTTCCAAGGACTAAAAAGATCTCTGTGCAGCCGCCTGATTTGTGTGAAAGTACATGGTTGTTTGGCTGGGATGAACGCATTGCTTTGTACTCCGGAAATATCAGCCGGGCAACTGGGACTGGGAAAAATGTCACACTCAAATTTTTACATATATTTTAAGGACTTTTCATCCATAGTACAACTTCTTACACAATATAGCACAACATAATAATTAAACATCAAGTAAAGCAAATTCTAGTGAAACAAATAAAAGTAAAAAGCTGTATTATGGTACTCAAATCTTACATCAGTGAGGCCTAATGACATTGGACAAACTGTAGTCTGATACAAATATTTAGTTTAATAGTTTAATGTGAAAGGAAGAAACAGATCCTACAGTCATACTTTTCTCCAACTTTTATTTGGTTTGTGTAGCAGCTTTGCTTTGTTTTTTTTACAAGGAATCCAAAATGGAAACTCTGAAAACATCTGCAACTTAATTTAAACCTTCCATGTAATTATGTGTTTATTGCTGCTGGGCTGAGACGAGACCACACTATAAATATAGCTGAGATATGGGCTTTGTTTGACCACTCTTCCCGTAAGCAGATGCCACGTGAACCACACAGCAAGGGAATCTCACACAGCATCTGCTTTCTTCCTTGTTACCTACATTGCATTGTCTGCTAAACAATATAACATAAATAAAAAATATATATTTCTGCATTCGCTATTCAGGATCCAGGAATTTTTTGGGTGAATGCATTATTTTAAACTTACTAAGCAATTGTTTTTGTAGTACATGCAGTCAACTGGGCACATAACTATATTTTTGAGGTATAATTGTTGTTTTGAATCAAAGTGGGTCAAAGCAAACAAATTCTTGAAAGTTCTTTTTTGTTTTCATGAATTCTCCCTCCCTGTTGGCATACATTTTGGATGATGTTTACTTACACCATTCTCCACATTTAATTTGGAGCTATTATTTCCATCACTAGTAAGCTGTAATAGTGCAGTGGTAGTGAAATATAAACACTTAAAGTCTTAACTCTACTATAAGTTAAATGTTACATATTCTGAATAAATATTGAATAGTGCAGCATACACTGTATAGAAGAACCCAAACCCATATTGGGTTGGTTTTATTCCTTCCCACTTCTTATTTTTATGTTTCTTTAAATTCAGTTTCCCTATAACGAAAGCGGAGTCTCAGTTCAGAGACCAGTTGTATACTGTGGAGGATAATTTCTGCCAAAATAAATAAATAAATAAATACATAAATACATAAAAAATGAAATAAATGCAAATCGAAATAAATAAATATACATAAATACATAAATATCGAAATAAAAATACATTAACTAAATAAATACATAAATAAATAAAAATAGAAATAAATACATACATACATACATACATAAAAAACTAAATAAATAAATACATAAACAAAATAAATAAATAAAAATCGAAATACAATACATAAAACATGTATTTATTTATTTATTTTGTTTTTCATTTTGGCACAATCTTTTCGCTCTAGTATTTCTCATTAGTGTCAATCACACTGGAAGCGCGTAGGAGCGTTCGATTATCTGCTAGCTGGTCTGCCAGGTTTGAGTTAGTGTAGAATCGAGAAGAAGCAGGAGTAATAATATTCTCAAAAATGGCTAAACCAATTCCACAACTGCTAAAAGAAGCTGCTGACTGCCTGGAACGGGAACTCAGTGGTCTTCCAAATCCTGCTCCTGTTTCCAGCAATAGTCCATCATCTGTAACTCATTGAGGTCAAATTTAAATGAAAGTGGGGCTAGCTTAGCTGCCCAGGCCGTAGTTCAAGTTCAGCCTTGGGACGCTGAGGAAGTGCAGGTTCTAGTTTCTCTGTGGGCAAATAGAAGTGTTCAGGAAGGTCTATATTTGACCTTTATTATATTAAATATAAAGAAAAAAATGCAGAAAATAAAACAATTCCTAAACTTATTTTCAAAAATATAGTCAAGCAAAATACTGTACAGCTGTACCATGCATCCAACTATGACTCTCGTTGCGCTCTCGCACCCAAACAAAAAACAATAGCTATCCTTAAACGGGATATCTTTGGCAAATCATATTTTTAAAACCTTCTTTTTTCCTCTTCAACAGAAGTAATTAAAATTTTTTTGCGCATCTTTTGGCAAACTGAGTTAATTAATAACATGAATTAATAACGGTCTTTTGTTGTGTGTGACGTCAGTAGCACAGCTCGGCTCTGCAGTGGAAAAACAACCCAGGCTCTCCTTAACTGCACTGTGAACGGAATTTATGGCACAAGTGCCATCTTGGCATGCCATGTTTGCAAGGTATATTTATTTCTGTGAATCCTAATCAATGCTAACATGTACAGTTCAACTTTTTTGAGTTGTACTCATAAGCATATGGTTTACTGTTTATAATGTGACTTGAGTTACACGTATTTTCTCAACCACACGTTTAGGCCTACAGTGGTTGTTTTTATCAGATTGTGCTTTCATAGACAGATAAGCTGCACAATCAACACCACCGTGGATAAATTACTACTGCTTCTTCTCGATTCTACTCAAACCTGGCAGACCAGCTAGAAGATAATCGAACACACCAACGGTATTGTCCCGCCCTTCCAGTTTGAGTCACGCTAATGAGAAATACTATATTGAAAAGATTGTGCCAAAATATCAATGAAATAAATAAATAAACAAATGTTTCTATGTAATGGTTTGATTTTTATTTATTTATTTCATTATTTATTTATTTATTTATTTTCAATCTTTATTTATTTCGTTTTTTTTAATTTATTTATTTAAAATTTTGGCACACATTATCCTCCATAGTGTATAGTCGAAAATAATATTAAATTGGAGTTAAGAAGTTTGTGGCCACGAGGAAGGGTGTTTTAAAATGTGACAATATGGATAATATCAAGCTTGACACTATACTGTGTTATAAATGGATGCCGTTAAAGCACCCTCAACCTTTATTACTGATGTGTAATAAAAAAAGGAAAGGAGAATATAAAAACATAATGTAGCCGTCTTTGAGGTTCAGTTTCAGGATCCTGGACAGAACTTTTGGGGGATATAACAATAAGAATATAATATTTTTTATATAGCGCCTTTCATAGTGGACCACCATCACAAAGTGCTTTACAGAGGTAGACTGTGAACTGTGTATATTACAATTGTCACTTACAATAGAACATTGATTTAACATCTCATCTGCAGGATGGAGCACAAGGAGGTTAAGTGACTTGCTCAGGGTCACACAGTGTGTCAGTCAGTGGCAGAGGTGGGATTGAATTTATCTTGCTCTTAATTGTATTATTACTTGTACTGTGATTCTTGAAATGTATTTTTGTCTACGACTGTAAGTCGCACTGGATAAGGGCGTCTGCTAATAAATAAATAATAATAATAATAATTGAACCAGTGACCTTCTGGTTACAATCCCTGAACTTTAACCACTAGACCACACTGCCTCTTGTAGGATGTACTGTACAGTGGTTGCTTGGCAACTATTGGGGAATTTATTATTAATTCATCGTTAAAATCTGTTCACTCTGGTAGAGTTGAGTACAGTCATCATAGACTTTAGTCCCATTTAACACCAACGTGCACAACATCTTGTTTTTAAGAAAATAACATATAACCATCCTGTTACAGTAGTACTAACAAGAAAATATGCTTTAATCTATTATTGTTTTTAAATATGACAGATTTGTTTGCCAGATTTGACAACCAAGTTTCTTTACATTGATAAAGGCTTCTAGTCTTAACTAGTTAAGCATGCTCATACTGCTAATACTGTATCTCATTTCCATTTCAGCTGGAAACTTAATATTTTAAGTGTTGTGAAAACTCCTCCGGCAAAATCTATGATAAAGGCCTAAGACATTCACTTCATACTTGGTACGCAGCTTTACTCAGTGACTCCCTAGGTCAAATGAACCCTTTCGTCACAGTCTATATATATATCTGCTACAACCAGTGTAATATTCATATTCATAGATAGGGTTATATACTGCACACTAAATTCAAGGTGGCAGTATAGTCCAGTGGTTAAAGTCCAGGGCATGTAACCAGGAGGTCACCGGTTCAAATCCCACCTCTGCCATTGACTGACTCACTGTGTGACCCTGATTGTGCTCCATTCTGCAGATGAGATGTTAAATCAATGCCCTATTGTAAGTGACTCTGATATAATGCACAGTTCACAGCCTACCTAATGGTGGCCCACTATGAAAGGCGCTATATAAAAATAAAGGTATTATTATTCTAAATGTAACTATGACATTGACTGAATATGGCCTCTATTTTGAGGTAATGTGACTTGTCTTTACAAGGGGTATACTATGAATTTCAATACATTTCAATACAGTTTATTGTCATAGGAAATAAAAAGTAGAACTCAAAACTGGGGAAGAAAAGAATGAGGATTGATATATCCTGCATATCACTGGTGAAAGGGAATACAGTGGAGAGTCTCCTACATTTGTAATGATTATACTGGATCCTCACTTTGACAAGCGAGGAGCCAGGATAATGTATATACAGTGTTACCTTTACTGTAATGTATTGCTTTTCTGAAATTATGTAATAAAATGTAAAGAAACAGTTCTGAACTTCTGCACAGCAGAAAGAAATATGATAACATGAAATTAGCTGATAATGAGTGTATTCTGATAACATGGAACCACTTAGAAAGGCAGAAATAATGCTGAGTTGTTTCTGGTTAATGAAATTACAATAATTATGTTTGGGCAGGCAGTATGTTTTTGTTGAGGGTTAATGAAGTTGTAGCTAACAGTGAACTGTTCCAACTGTTTCTTTGCTTGTCTTAAGGTTCTGATCTTCAGGTATGCAGTTCTAAAAGCCTGACGTGCTGTACCAAGAAGATGGAGGAGAGATATCAAGTAGCTGCACGAAATGACATTCAACATTTACTCCAAACATCAAGCTCAAGTTTAAAGTTTTTAATTTCACGAAATGTAGCTGCATTTCAAGGTAAGCTTGGTGTCTTTTTTATGAGTAGGAATACTGATTTGTAAAGAAATTGCATTATTTAAATCTTGTCTAAAGTCGGATTTAAGAAAATATAGCGTTACATGTCACCCACATGTTGTTTAAATAACCTACCTAAAATTATTCTTTTGAAGTGTAAAACAACATTTTACACCTATAACTAGTGCTGGGACAAACACAGGATTTTCGTGTTCGGATATAATTTCAATATTCGTTCGTTTTCAAAAAGTAATAAAAGCCATTATATTGCTCAGAACGCAAGCAGAGACAGCATAGCAGCAGGGGTAGGGTGCGTGGCCCCTGTGTGTGCCCTCATTTTACAGCAAGATGTTACAATATGTAACAAAATATCCCAGGAGTAAAGAATACGTTGTGTAGGCCTTCATTTACCCCAGTGAATTAACTACAAAACAAAGGATGCCAAATAGAAGTTCAAGTTAACATTGTTTTATTTATTCCCGAAATAAATAGTACATAAAGTTGACAACGCATTTTATTTATTTTTTAAATATCAAAATGTATTATTTAAATATTAAAATCACTACACAACATTTCCAGCAAGTTGGGCACTGTTTAAGTGAAGCATTTCAAAATGACGTGCTTGCCTTTTTTTGTTTTTTTGTCCCATGAGATTCTGACTCGTTCTAAAGCAGCAAAAAGAGTTTTTGACCCAGATGGCCATAGAGAACACTATGCATGCGCTTGCATAATCTGGTTTGTTTCCTTTTTCCTGTGTTGATCTAGTGGTTTTTTTGTTTATATATTAATCTCACATAGCACGCTGAGCTCTTTTTCATTTGGCATTGCTACTGTCGTGCAATTTCTGCAGTAAATGTCAGGTATTTTTGTCATTTCTAGTGAATGCAAACATCTGATTTTTGTATCCAAATACATGTCATAAAATATTCGTTGGAATATTCGGACATTTGTCCCAGCACTACTTATAACTTCTGTTTCAAAGCTCTTTTCAAAATGCCCGCTCTAGTGCACTGAGAGTGTAAGGATTATTGCCCACATTGTCAAACAGGTAACCCATCAATAACCAGCCAGAGAGCTTTTTATGTTTTAATTTTTATTTTATTTTATTTTTTTTAATCGCTCTTCCTGCAGTGGTTTAGAGGACAGATCTCAAACCGCAGTGCACTAGAGGGGACACTTTGAAAAAAGCTTTGAAACAGACTTTAAAGTTATAAGGTTGTCAGAATGTTAAGTATCTTTGTGAGAGTTTGAAAATCACCTTCAACACTTGTGCGAGCTTCCCCGTAAATATATATATATATATATATATATATATATATATATATATATATATATATACAGTACCAGTCAAAAGTTTGAGTACACTTGCTGGAAACTAGGTTTTTTCATAATTGACAATGTTTTACGTCGTATACGTTTCTGTAAATACTTGAAAATGAAAACACATGTTACAATATACAAAACAAAACATAAGGAGAAAATTGTCTCTAAATCTTGGATTCCTCAAAATAGCCACCCTTTGCTTTAATAACAGCCTCACAAACACGAGGCATTCGGTTAACAAGTTTCAGCAGGAAATCACCCGACATGTCTTCCCAGCTCTTCTGCAGCAATTCCCAGAGATGTAGGGCACTTATGGGAAGCTTTGCTTTGACTCTTCTGTCCAGTTCGTCCCATACAAGTTCTATGGGATTAAGGTCGAGACTGGGCAGACCAGGTCATTAGATTGAGTTGTCCTTCACTTTCCTTCTTCGCCAGATAGTTCTTTCACAACTTTGAGGTGTGTTTCGGGTCATTATCTTGCTGAAGAATGAAGGACTGCCCAACTAGCCGTAATCCTGATGGAATGGAATGCCTGTGAAGTATGCTATGATAGCCATGCTGGTTGAGCTTGCCATGGACTTGGTAAAGATCACCAACTCTGTCACCAGCAAAGCAACCCCAGACCACGACACTGCCTCCTCCATGCTTGACAGTGGGAACCACACATGCAGAACTCACGCGCTCACCCTCTCTGCGTCTTACAAATACTCAGCGGTTGGACCCACATATTTCAGATTTTGACTCATCGGTCCATAAGACCGACTTCCACTCCTCAAACGTCCAGTTTCTGTGTTTTTTGGCCCAGGCAAGTCTCTTCCTCTTATTCTGCACTCTTAACAATGGTTTCTTTGCAGCAATTCTTCCAGTTAGGCCAGCTTCACGTAATCTCCTCTGAACAGTTGATGTTGAAACATCTGTACTTCTAGTAGCATTTAGCTGAGCTTGTATTTCAGGGGCAGTTAATTGCCGGTTTCGCAGGCTTGTGACTCGAATGAACTTGTTCTCTGATTCTGAGGTCACTCTTGGCCTGCCTGACCTTGTTCGGTCCTCATGAGTGCCAGTTTCTTCAAATTGTTTGATGGTCTTGGCCACAGCAGTTACAGACACTTGCAAAGTTCTTGCGATTTGTCTTAAAGATTGACCTTCATTTCTTAAAGTAATTACAGACTTTTTTCTTTGCTTAACTGAGCGTATTTTGCCATTTTCTGCTCCCTTGCATTCAGGAATGACAAACTTGTGCCTATGCTACCTATATTTTATAGTAATCATGGATCCTCAGCTGTTAACAATAATTGGTGACAAAAAGTTAATTAGGTAACATGCTAGTTAACTCGGAGAACATCTAACAAAGACACTTTTATACTTAGGCCAGTGTTCTAACACTGTGTTATACACATTTCAGACTGAAATCCCCTTGCTTTGGGTGACCATTTCATTGAAATTGACAAGATTTATATTTTCATTTAAAAAGTACAATTTTTTAATGCAATTCACTTATGATTATCAGCTTATATAAGTACACGTATCATATAATGAAATATTAACTGTTTATAGACAAGTTTATACAGTTAAAAGCATAGATAATCATGAAAAACCTGGTTCCAAGCAGGTGTACTCAAACTTTTGACTGGTACTATATATATATATATATATATATATATATATACCTTCTATCATCTTGTTATGTTAGCAGCAACAATTAACTCAACTAACCCACCACAACACAATTGTAAGCAGGGAAGCTTGTACATGTGTTGAAGGTGCCTAAACATAATCATTCTAAATTTCATTTTAACACTTAATCTTTAATGGTCTTTAGAAGGAAGCATATCGACACACTTTTGATATATGAAAATGTTGCCTCCTGCCATTATTATATTATATATTTTAGTGTAATAAATTGTGTGTGCCAAAAAGAAGGGGAAAAGAAAGAAAAGGGACAAGACATTGCTGGCCTTTTGTTTTCTATGATAGTGTTCCTAATTGAAAACAAATGTTGGGGCCTGGAACCAAACCAACTTCACCAATACTTTTAATTATCTCTCTTCACTCCAAAAGCAAACACAATTGTAGGTCATTTGGAAATGTCTAAGAAAAGTCTAAGGAAATGCAGTTTTGCACTAAACACAGAGGAATAGTGCCACTATAATGATAGTGAATTTATAGCCCACAATATACATTTCTCATTCACAATAAGTAACAATTGTGATGCTGTGATAACCAATCATCTGTTGGGGGAGAGGTGTATATTAATACCTTTACCATGTATTCATAATGGAAGAGATGTTTTTTTTCATATCAGATTTATGATACATTATTACTACATTTACACTTGCAAGTCACAGTGGAAGCAAAGTTAATTAGAAGAGCTGGTATTTGTTCTCTGTGTTTAGAAATTATTACAGAATGCCTTGTCTAGTTAAAGAAAACATGCAGGAGTACACATTCTATCTGTATATTAAGGACAAAGAAAAACATTTCTTTGTCCATTTCTTTACCTTAATGGCTATGGAGTATCAGCAAAACATAAATGGTAACTACATAAATTGTGTTTGCGTTAGTAGTAACATCGTAGCCTCTTGTTTGCAGTTACCAATGTAATCGTTCAGGATCCTGTGCACAAGTAAAACTGACAAGAAAATATAATAATAATAATAATAATAATAATAATAATAATAATAATACAAATCCACATCTGAACTCTCTGGTATCATTCCTGCAGCAATACTAACTTTGATTGACTGCTGCTGTAGCTTCTTGTTCCCAAGGTAACGTCTGTGTGAAGCTGTCAATGGGGGCTTTGCTCACAATGTGCCTCTGTGAGCAGTAAACTAGGTATAAATAAAAAGCGTTTTCCCTCTGTCAGTCACATACATTGGGATTTCAAACCCTGTTACCTTGCGATAACTTGACACTGTACAGTTTAAATAAACAGAGGGGTTCCATTGAGAGCAAAGTGACAGCAGTTGATGATAAATGAATGATTCTTTTAAAGTCAGACTCAGAGTGGAAGCAGCACATAATTTGGTTGTCATATTAAGAAACAACTTTTACATTCCTGAGGTATAGAGACAGAAAATCTGTATTCTAAGATGTTCTCATTCATACTTTTTTCACATTCAGTTTAATATATGTTTACAAAATATTCCTTTAGAGGCGCCGGTCCCCAGGGATGCTTAAGTATTTGTTCTAGCCTGGTGTTTGCAAGAGATCTTCTTGTTGTAAAACAAACTCTTTTCTACATTACTGACACTGGGATGCCTGGATAACAGTTTCAACACCTTGCAGCTTTCCAGGCAAAGTGGGCATGCAGTAAAATGCAATTTCATTGTGTCCACTAATCAAAATGGTTCTGCATCTTGTGAAGCAGCCTGCAGTTTGACAATAACTGGTTTTCGTTAAGGCATCCTTTTCAACCTCTTTCTATGATTCCTAATGTAACAATGACTGGGCAAGATAATGAGCATTTTGTTATCTGTAGTAGCATATTTTAGTGCATCCTATTTATTTAATCCCTGTGGCTGAAGCATGGCAAGTTTCTCACTACTATAAAAATGTGTACACTTCCAAAATTCTTTGCTGTGTGACACAATACACGCTTTCCAAAGCCTGGAATGAAAGGAATGCTGACTGACTTGTGCTAGAATAGTACCGGTAATAACACGACAGTTCTAATAGTCCTTTCTATAAATATAAGCAAGCTATTCCTTTCAGGGTACTGTAAAAACTCAAAGATAATGTTATTGTATAATAGATATCCAGAAAAGAATATGGCATGGGACAGATATCTAGAATTGCCTTAAAAATCTTCCAGATGGGAAATTCATATATTTTGGTTTACACTATGTTTGAGTTTCATTTTGAAAATAAGGTTATTAAAGTGGACAGGGCAAAGAATAATTAAACGTTCTTTAGATATTTAAAACAAGAATGCAATATAAAATTAATACAGAATAACAGCAAGTTGATCCTTTAGATCCTGCCTTGTTTGCATTTAAACTGCTCTTAATGTTTAACAGTAATTGGAGAGGGGTTTTACCCAAAGCAATTAAAAAATGCCATTCTTTTTTTTAAAACCATTTTTATTGAACGTTTATTCTACAGTGAAAGCCATTAGTGGGGTGTCAAATGAACTTTTATTTATGTAACAGTATTCATTTTAAGTTTCATTTAAGGTGGTGTTGCCAGGAAGGGTAAATGTTTGAAACAGTATGCTATTGTATTCTTTAATAACCTCTGAGGAGTATGTGCAACTGTGTCAAGATTGTCAGCTCAACTAAATAAATTACTGGTGACCTTTCAAGTAAGCTGTTCTTTTGTTAGGTCTTAGGAGCCTCTGAACAAAAGAGTCGTTCAGTTAGTGAGTGCACGAGCATATACAATATTGCTACAAGCAAATATCCTGACAACTATTTTCTTAACAGTTATATTAAATGGAAAAGAAACCAGACAACTGTAACTTGAATGTGTTGTATTTTAATTTATGTATATTTTTCAAGCTCTATCCAATTAATGGTAGAAAATGTGTTGTTCAAGCTACACTAAACCACCTATATCTCCAATACTAGAAAACATTAGAGCAATAACATGGCCAATGTGATGCATTAACAAAGTGTCTCATCTTGGCTTGGCAATTGAAGCTGTCATTGAACTGCATTCAAGATTAACTATTAGCAGCAAAAACTCAGTGTATTTCTGTTCCCTAAATAAATTGAAGCAGTACAGTTAAAATTGGATACTGTTAAATTCGTGCCTAGCTATAATTTACTGTGTATTGCATGGCAAGGATTTTCGACAAATCAGAATCTATCTAATATCACTTCAGTTTAGCCCTCTGACAGCTTCTCATTTTGATTTTAATATAAGGGATTGTCAGTGGGCCAAAGAAAACGGTGACCCTAAATGACTTCTTCGTTGTTCATGGTGTAATCATTGCCTGGTACCTACTGTTTTCTTTAATTGAACATCTAAGAAATTGTGCATTTGGAGTTTAGTGTATTTAAAACAATTGTAGATTTTGCAGTACAATTTATGACCCAGGATATGTGAATAAAATAATTGTGTTGAAAAGTATTTTACAGTGATGCACACAACACAAAAGACACCTCAAAGTAACAGTGCAATGTAAAAACCACAGAGTCTACAACCCTTTGCAGTTCCTAAAGAATATGCACAGGTGAATTGTTATACTAGAGAATTTCACTTAAAGGTTTTCTTATTTGGCATTAGTAGCCCTACATTTACAGCATTAGTACTGTGGTCTGTTGTTGCAGTGACATTTATTATAATGTACTGATGTTGCTGACAGTTGTATACACTAGTCTCTTGATATGCTAGTGTTTTTGCACAAGATCACTTAAGTGAAGCTTTTTCTTTTTCTTGAAAACTTTAATATACAACTTGTCATCTGTTAGTATGGCTTAAGGACAAGCATTACCCATGTAAGGGCAAGGAAATTATACAAATCGGTGGAGGGTGGCCATCTTACAGTTTTTTTATTTTAATAATGCAAGAAAAATATATCACTTACATGTTTTAACTTAGAACAGTATATTTTATCATTGCAGAGTGTTAACTGCAGAATGCTAGCTATTTAAAACCCATATACCGTAAAACTTCAAATAATTTCCGAGTCTCAAATAATCTCCTGTGTGAAATATGTGTCGGGTCTGCTGGCAAATATTGTAAATAAACGCCGGGTCTCTAGTAAATGCCGGGTCTCTGTCATTGCCATTGAAGCTGAGGAAGATGAGGAGGAGCTTGAGTGTAATGAACTGCTAGTGACATCAGCATCATAGTGACAGCGATGAAAGTGACTCTCAAGATTAATACATACTAATAATACAAAACGTAATTTAAGGTAGGCCTATATGTAATGCATATTTGTTTGATGCAGTTATTACGTTATTAAAAGTTTTGATAATTTTAAGCGTTCTGAGAGTAGGCCAGATACAAACCTCTCGGCTTATTTGTTGTATTAACAATGTGCAAGTTTGAGATTAAACAATACATTATTTTTGATAATGATACTTATTGCTTTTATTGCTCATTTTTAAAAACATTTTAGAAGTTTGGATTATTATTATTATTATTATTATTATTGTGCTGTAAGCGTAGCCTACACACCTGTGTTCTGACATCTACTGGGCTGTCTTTTAGTGGATTTAACTATTATTATTATTATTATTATTATTATTATTATTATTAATAATAATAATAATAATAATAATAATAATAATAATAATAATGGTAGCTCTAATTCCATTTTTAAATACAAATTCGTACTTCTGCTTGTTCATTTTCCAACGTTTTGCATACCGTATCCTTGATAACCACTGTATATAAAAAGGTTGTAATAATACGTTCGCTTTATACTTGAGGGTGTACAATAATGTAATTTTGTTATAAAACAAAACTGTTACTTAGTTCCCACTGACACACAACCTTTTAACAAAGTTGCTGGAATGTTTAAATTGAGTTACGATGTTGCACAAGGTTGTGTGTTAGCGGTTTCTCAATGACCGCATGAAGCATGTGAAGCTAGAGATCTAATATAAACAGTGGTCTCCAATAATCGCCAGTCTCCAATACGTGCCAGGTCTGCTGGAAAATATTGTAAATAAACTCAGAAGGCGTTTAATTGAAGTTTTATGGTAGATAGTGATTTTTCAGCATGTTTTATTATGTTTAATAACCTGCATGAGACATAGAAATGGGAATTTTTATCCAGAGGATAAATTACCCCTTAAAAAAATCACAATTACACAAGACTATGACTATTGTTTAATTTTCTGAAGTTATGCCGGGGAGGCTTGGTTTGACCATTTTGTTTTTGGTCAGTGTTAATATATGCTTTTTCTTTTCTTATGCTATTGTCCCATGTCTCCTTATCTCCCTCAAACACTACAATACAGTACCCTCCTGTGGCAAAGTGCCCCGCCCCTGTGTGATTTGTGCTCTCCTCGTGCCTAAATACAAATCTACACTTTTTTAATATACGTGAAACACAGACCCGTTTATATCCCGTGTACCAATCTCTGTACACCAACATTAACATACGCACGCATACATACAACACAGAACACACAAATGCACACAGGGGCGGGGCACTTTGCCACACCTCCACATAACCAGAAAATAACTAGGATTTCAGTCATGATGGCATCTTTATATACAAAACCTGTGTAACCCTTATAAAAAAATTTTCTTTTAGGCAGCAGTCATTCTTGTTTATTGTTCTCTGTTGTTCACATATTGCTTAAATGTCCTACTGTGACAGAAATACAATGATTGTTGGTTGTAAGTCTCCCTCCTGACCTATGAGGGCGCTAAGCAGTGAGAACAGAGTTCCCTGGATGGGCTGGCCTGACAGTTCTTTCCCAGGGTTCAAGAGAAGTCGGCCAACTAGAAAGGGGGTGGGACTCCATTGCAATAACGCACTGACCCAGAAGGGAAACAATGTGGCAGCTGTAGATTGGAGGGGTGGCTGCACTCGTTTACCAAGGGGTCATGTGTGGCGGCATAAAAAGGGACAGAGAATCGCAATCTGTTCCTTCGCTTGGTTTGTGTTTTGAACCTAGAAGGACTGTGAGAGACCCCGTATAGTGAGACCAGTATCGTGAGTGTTTTGTTTGTTTGTTTGTGTGTAATTTGTCTTGTTTGTAAATTACTAGACCGCTAACACGATTCCGGAGCTGTCGCTAAGGGCCAGCACTAAGCCGGAACAGCACTGCACTACTGTCACAAAATAAACTGTATTACCCACCATGAACACTACTGCACTCACCCAGGATTGGTGACCGTGTTGTTGTGTATTGCCGGGGGATTATTGTTTCAAATCACCAGACCTGGATTAAAATACAAGCCTTTCCAAACAGAATTACAAGTCTGTTTCATTACCGCACTGCATCACCCCTGCACCTGTTTCCACTCAGCCACTTTGCCACACCTACATATTTACACACAAAAAATGTTAGAGGCGGTCTGCAGTTAACTTTCTTGTAAGTTGATTTAAAAAAGGAAAATAAAATTCAATGCATACAAACAAGAATAATCCTTAAATAATCATTTTCCTGTGATTAGTTTAATAGATTCAGTTAGCTGCATCCCCACAGAGCACTGAATCTTGGCAAGTGGAAGCACTACATCATGTGCAGTAAGATTCCAGGACTACTGCTGGTCAAAAAGATTATTATGCATAGCTCAGCTGACATCAATAACTGTCACTGCATAACCCCTTAATATAGCTACAATTCATCTCGATGAGGAGGCACATGGTTGCTGTATACTAGTAAAACAACAAAGGTCAGATTTTTCACAGGGACACATACAATCTCTTAATATTCCGCATTAACTAACAGACTTTGCATTTGTATGATTAGTTAGAGGCGTGATGAATAAAAACGTGTGTGAATCACCAGTACTGTCCTACTCAGCAAAGTATGCTTCCCAGTTATTTATTGTTAAAATGTTAAATATTTATCAGAAAAGCCCCTGAGTTGCTTCATTTATTACCTTTGTCACCCTGGCAATTGCGTGGGTAAATTATTTTATATTAAAGTTTTCAAGTGCTAAGGGAAGATATACCTTCAAGTATATAACACTCTTAAAGCAGTGGATTCATTCAAAAAATGTAACAGCTTCAGGGCATCCAATTTATAATTTGTTCTTATCCATTTGGGCTGGTGCAACCTGCATGGATTTACTGATAAACACCATGGATCTCATGCCTTGATCAGTGACATTTCAGGATAATTTCTAGGATGTCTGCTGGCTGATAATTTATATTTTGCCTGTGGCTGGGGGGGGGGTTCAGATTTAAAATCAGTGGGATGCAGATCGATTCCAGGCTGGTTGCCATGGATTTTTGCATAAAAACAAGCTAAAAAAACAGCAGTCGCTTGGTCAGTAACTGCTGTGCATGCAGCAGATCATCAGAAAGCTGCACACAAAAGCTTTTCCTTTGGTACTTTTTATACTGAAGGGTTACCAGTTGTTCTAACAACTTGTGGTTTCAAGTACAGTAGATTGCAAGTAATGAAGGGCAATGTCCAATTACTGCCCCTGTTAATAACTGTAAAATTTAAGACGGCATAGTGTTCCTTCTTTCATTCCTCTTTTCTGCCAAAGGAGTTGTGCTTGCAGCCACAAAAAACATTGTTTGTTTATTTTGCTATCCTTGCTTATATTAGCACTGCATTCTCCAGTTTCAAATTTGGTACACACTTATCTGCATCAGTAACAAATCAAGAAAAGTAGCCACAGATTTTTTTTTTCTGCGACTGGATTTTTGTACATTGTTCTGTATTTTAGATCCTGTAACCTAAAGTCTAATCCATGAAACCGTATGTCTGTGTGCACTAAAGTTTTACATTAAAAAAAACAGCCCATCAGTTGTAATAGCCAGTAGCCCAGAAGCATCCCATTTACTTTAAAACCAGTATATTGCTGTGGTATCGAGCCTAAACAGTAGAGCTGTGGTTATTAATTGATTACTGGATGCAGGTTTGATTGAGTGGCATGTCACACTGCTAAGACTTGGGGCCCAATTTTGATCACAGGGCAAGGCACTATCGCTAACTCAACAGTTGTTAGAGCCTGATTGTGGGTCGCTGATTTTGGTACCTGTGAAAGGATAGCGTGGTGGTCAGGGCTTGTTACCCTCAGGAAAGAGACTCAAAAACATGATGGCTGCAGTTTATGCGCCGGAGCACACTTTTATTAAAGCGTTTCTCACAATTGAGTTGCATTTAAGTATCACATTTCTAAAAAGGTTTATGAAGCACTGTTGTTGGCTAATTAATCATTTAATGTGTCCCATGGTTATTGGATGTTAAGAGTTTGTTAAACAAATCACAGTAACAAACAGAAACAATGTATTGACTGCCACTGAATGGACAGCTTTGTTGTGCTGCTGATAGTAGGGGCTTGATGCGGCTTTAAGGTTGTTAGGCAGCAGATTATGCTGTGAGATTGGCATTCTTTTGACAGTCTGTACCTTAGAATTCTGTGTGCACACCCAATTGGGGGCAGCTTTTGGAGAGTGGATTCTTATCTGAAGCAAGTATGTTATTTAAAAAAAAAAGCCTTGAATGAGGATTTCATGGCAGAGCTTGTGAAGATGTTGAAAGTTTGTAAATGCATGCCAAAAATTCTTTCTTTTCTTCCTCCTTTCTCTTCTAATTAGCACACAGGCTACTTTTCTCACTGTAATGTTTTCTTTGCGATGTTCAGCCAAGCATATTTTATCAGAAAGTCCTTCTTGCAATGGAATTCAAACACAGTTTTAAATTGTACTTTGATCAAATTCAATATCCTCAGACCCCCCATATGGTATACTGTACTATACAATATTGTAGCGTTTTCGGTCCTAGCGAGATGGTGGAATCAAGCAAAGGGAAAATAATCAATTTTCGGGGCGGGTCAAGACCCGTATTTATTTAGAAGTAAATAAGGCGACAGGAAAGTGGTCAGGTGAGGGAGGTTGGAGAACACACAGACACAAGACTGAGGCCAGTTCCTCTCGGTCTACTCTGATGACTCTCTAGCCTCCGGCCTCTCCCCTCTTCTCTCTCTCTCTCTCTCTCTCTCTCTCTCTCTCTCTCTCTCTGGTCTGCTCCGGCAGTGGTCTCGCTGCCCCTCTCACTCTTCTCTTCCAGTCATGTCCCTTCCCTATTCTTCCCTCTCGTCCGTTACCACTTGTAACCTCCAGGTTGTTTTCCCCTCCAATTAATAATGTTTTAATGATTGTTTATTTTTGTCGTGTTATTTCTTTCTACTCTTGTCCAACTGTCACACCCGCGATGATGCGGAGCCCCCTTTTATCACCTCGTAGTCCCCGCCCCCAGTTGTCCCCTTCGCCAATAGGGACGCTCTCCTGGTGTCACCCCACTACTGGAACGTCTGTTCCTTACAGGGTCCACGAGCCCCCTCGAGACGTTACACTGCCCCCTCAAAACATTGAAGCTTCCCGGTCACTGCCCTACTCGCGACTCATTCCTGCAGCCATTTAGGGGCCCGGCGGACCAGCTGGCTCCTTCGGGAAACCACAGTTAGGTCACCGGAGACGGGGCTGCCTGGATAATGGGGAGCAGCCTCCGAAGACAGCTGGCCCGTAGAATGTCGGTCCTGGTTGGGGGAATACGGATTCCTCTGGGCCTCGCTGGAGCCCCCTTTTCCGCATCCGTCTTTGGTGTTATCCTGCATGACCCGAGGGGGCCTTCGCCGGGGCTCCCTCCGTCTCCCACCAGGAGGCCTTGACCAACCTTCCCCTGTCTCCACTGGGGTCCTGTTCCCCTCTGGGCTGCCGTCTGGTCTGGCAGCGTCAGTGTTGGCCTCTCCCCCGTGGCCCTCCGGTTGTGTCTCACCCGACGCGTCGTCCCTGGTGCCGAAGCTGGACTTGGTAGACCACCTTGGAGAACTTTGCTATCACCCGACAGGGCCCCACCCAGTGGCTGTCCAGCTTCGGGCTCCTCCCCTTCTTTCGCCGAGGGCAGTGCACCCACACCTGCTCCCCGGGTTGGAACTCCTTCGGGCGGCTGGCCAAACACGAGGTCAACGGGGGTGTGCAGCTCCCTCCCGAACAGTAGTAGTGCCGGGGTACACCCAGTCGACTCCTGCCAGCGATCAGCTTGGGTAGCGAGGTGGCACCACACCCGGTACAGGACCCCCCCACAGCCGGAGATTGTCATACTGACCGATGAGCCCTTTCACCTCGGCGGAAGGGGGGACACCTCCTCCCAAGAGGATCTGCACCGAGGTGGGGGTGGGCCAGTTATGAACGGCCTCCACCTTCGCCGGGTCGGTGGCCACCCCTTCGGAGCCCACCACGTGGCCGAGGAGCTTCACCTACTGTCGCATCAAATGGCATTTCCCTGGATGCAGCTTCAGGCCAGCAGCCCGAACCCAGTCCAGTACCTCCCGCAGGTTCTCCAGAGCCTCTTTGAAGGTGGTGGCACGGACCAGCAAGTCGCCCAAGTACACAACACAAGCCGAGCGTGGTACGCCAGTCAGTACCTGCTCCATGAATCGCTCGAAGGTGGCCGGCGCGTTGCACAGACCGAAAGGCATGACCCGGAATTGCCACAGTCCGTGTCCGGTGGTGAATGCAGTCTTCGGTCGGGCGTCGGGAGCGAGTTCTACCTGCCAGTAGCCGCTCCGTAGGTCGAGGTAGCTGAACCACCACGACCCGGCGATCTCATTCAACGCTTCGTCGATTCAAGGGAGGGGGTACGCGTCCTTCCGGGTGACCGCGTTGAGCCGGCGATAGTCCACACAGAACCGCAAGCTGCTGTCCTTCTTCTCAGTGAGGACCACTGGAGTGGCCTAGAGGCTGTCAGAAGGTTCAATCACTCCATCAGCTGCCATCTCCTGTATAATGGCCTCCGCCGGCCCTCTCTTGGCTAGGAGCAGTCGGTGGGCGCGCTCACGACTGGGTCGGGAGTTCCTGGTGTCGATCTGGTGCTGGACCAGGCTGGTGCGGCTGCAGTTCTTAGGCTTTGCGACAAAACAAAGGCCCTTCTCAGGCCCTTCCCAACCCTCCCCCACCCCTCCCCCTCCAGACTTGGTACTAGTGCGGCAGAGGGCTGGGACCGGATTGCTTGGTAGCTGACAGGCTGGTAGGCTAGCTGGCAAGCGGCTGGGCTGACTGGAGGGCAGGCTTGCTGGCAGACTAGTATGCTGGCTGGCAGGCGGCTGGGCTGACTGGCGGGCAGGCTTGCTGGTTGTCATGGTAGCTGACAGGCTGGTATGCTTGCTGGCAGGTGTCTGGGCTGTCTGACGGGCAGGCTTGCAGGCTGGTATGCTTGCTGGCAGGTGTCTGGGCTGGCTGGCAGGCAGGCTTGCTGGCAGACTAGTATGCTGGCTGGCAGGCTGCTGGGCTGACTGGCGGGAAGGCTTGCTGGCTGTCATGGTAGCTGACAGGCTGGTATGCTTGCTGGCAGGTGTCTGGGCTGGCTGACGGGCAGGCTTGTGGACTGGCATAGTAGCTGGCAGGCTGGTATGCTGACTGGCAGGTGACTGGGCTGACTGGCGGGTAGGCTTGCTGGCTGGCATGGTAGCTGACAGGCTGGTACGTTGGCTGGCAGGCGGTTGGGCTGGTCAGGTTTCCCTCGGCAGCCTTGTCACTCTCTCTGGTACGTAACCAGAGTGGTGTGGACCCCCCAGTAGGTGCAACAGTCCTTGCTCCAGGTCCAGAGTGACCCCCATGGTGCTCAACAGGTCGGCCCGCAGTATGCACTGCTCCCCAATCTCTGCCAACCACACTCAGTGTTGGGACTGACCGTCCCCCAGCTCCACATTGAGGACTTGCTGTCCCACCATGGGGGCAACCTGCCCAGATATGGCCGGTGTCTTTTAATGCTTGGACCCCCTTCTGGACTAATTGGGGACATCGGGCTCTTAAGTGGTCTGGCTGACCGCATTCCCAGCACAGTCTCCTGTCCACAGCCCGGTCGGCGGGCCCTGGACGGTACTTCAGGACGTGGTCCCTCTGGGAGCTCAGTGGGTCCCACTGCGCTCCGCACCCGGCTTGGAGCCTGGTTCCGTGACAGGATTTGCTCCAAGCGACGGTTCTCAGTGATAGCCTGTTGCAGCGTCCCAGGTTCCCTCAATAGCAGCTGCTGCTGTAAATCAGGTGGCGTGACGGCCTGGAGGAACGCGTCTCTTCCCGCCCTGTCCCTGACAGCCTGCTCCCAGTCTGGATAGGCCTCGCCATTGTTTCGGAGGTCCTGCCCGTGTTGACATCCCCAGGGCCGACATCGCCAGTTACGTGAGCCCGTGGTTGTGTTCCGACTTTCAGGCCCGGCCTTGAGAAGATAGGGCCTGCGGCCTCTTCCGCAGCCAGTCGCATTCCCGGCTTCTCGTCGAAGGCCATGTCGGTGTTGATGTTCTCTGAATCGGTTTCCCCAGCCGCCCAAAACCATGGCATTGTTTCACCTCTCGCTGCGACATCCTCATTTACCTCTAGGCCAGACCCCCCGCGCCCGGCTTTTCTTACTGCCGTGGTCTCCCATAACCCGTCCCCAACTCGCCTCCCCGGTTTCCCATTCCCTCCTCTTCTGGCCTCTCTGAGCTTGGCCTCTCTTACCGCCAGAGCCCTCATCATCACATTAATTTCCTGCCGGGCCTCTTCCTATTGCAGGCGCACTGCCTGCCTTACCTCCCTCCGCTGGGACCTTTGGACTCCCCGGCTGGCTCCGCTATCCTCACTCTCACTCTCGCTGGTGGGGATGTACCCTCCTAGCCTGTCTGCAACAGGTTGCATGTGTGCCGCCATCTTGGTTAGAAGTGCGGACATCCCAGGTAGGGACGCAGCCATTTTGGGTGTGCCTTTCCCGCTCCGGCCATTTTAGGTGTACCTGGCTGCGCGCGGCTCCCCTTAGCCACTCTCGTCTCCCATGTCTCGAGCCATTGTTTCACTGCGATCCTGGTCTCAGCAGTCCCCTTTCCCTCACTACTGATCACCCCCGACAATGTACCTGGTTTCTCCCTTGACTCCATAATCCCACTCACTTCCGACACCAGTGTATCGTTTTCGGTCCTAGCGAGATGGTGGAATCAAGCGAAGGGAAAATAATCAATTTTCGGGGCGGGTCAAGACCCGTATTTATTTAGAAGTAAATAAGGCGACAGGAAAGTGGTCAGGTGAGGGAGGTTGGAGAACACCCCTCACAGACACAAGACTGAGGCCAGTTCCTCTCGGTCTACTCTGATGACTCTCCAGCCTCCGGCCTTTCCCCTCTTCTCTCTCTCTCTCTCTCTGGTCTGCTCCGGCAGTGGTCTCACTGCCCCTCTCACTCTTCTGTGCCAGTCGCGTCCCTTCCCTATTCTTCCCTCTCGTCCGTTACCACTTGTAACCTCCAGGTTGTTTTCCCCTCCAACTAATGATGTTTTAATGTTTGTTTATTTTTGTCATGTTGTTTCTTTCTACTCTCATCCAACTGCCACACCCGCGACGATGCAGAGCCCCCTTTTATCACCTTGTAGGCCCCGCCCCCCTTTGCCAATAGGGGCGCTCTCCTGGTGTCACCCCACTACTGGAACATCTGTTCCTCGCGGGGTCCCTGAGCCCCCTCAAGACATTATATTATATTCCATAATTCTGAAGTCTATTTTTTCAACAGCTGATTCCTTCAATTTGAACTATTTTTATGAATCTGAAAGCATGCAGTTTGATACTTAATACACCTAATAATAACTGTAATACAAATAATTACCTGTTTAGTTTACTCTCAGATTTATGACATTTTTACATATTTATTTTTCTCAGAATTGAATGTGAAAAACAAAATGCAGTAGTTCACATGGAAATCATCTGTATTTGGACCTGTGCAGCAACAGATGCAGATTGAACTGGCGGGGGGCCATAGACATCAGACTGCATGACAGCCACATTTTAAATAAAAGGGTTATGTGTTTATTTGTTAGTTTGATAGTCGATTTCATTTTGCTGCTATATGAAATGATTGTACCACTGGATCAAATGGTTAGCTGTGCAGGATACAGTTACTGTGTATCCCTGTCATAAAAAATAAATGCTGATATATGGTCCACATTGCCTGTCTGTGGCAGTATGTTTATATATAGGCGGCTTTTCCCCTCAGAGGTTCGCCTCCCAGATACAAACAAGCAACATACAACTGAAACATAGAATTAAGAAATACCACCAAATATTTTTGAATGCCAAATACCATTCAGTACCAGTTTGTTTTACTGTGAGCTATGAAGAATGAATACAATGCTTTGTTAAAGACAGAAAGCTAATAAAACCAAAAAGTAAAACAAAAAAATAAGGTTTTCCATGGATGTTCAATGAAGCCTATTTTCAATGTACAGACTCATAACATGATTGTATTTATCACCTGCCTATACCAAATGTATTCCTGTCAAAAATACTTTTATCAGTCATGTGTCCTTTTATATGAGTCATGTGTAGGTTTAATTGTATTTTATAGCTCAGTTTATTGTACCTTGCTGAAAATGTTATGCAGGCACAGTCTCACTTTAGCAATTTTTTCAGTACTGTGCATTCCTAAAAATGATCAACACATTCTAACAGATATTACGTATTGTCAGAATCCACTATAGAACTTCCAAGTGGTCTGAAGGTCTTTTAATGTTGCCTCAAATATTTGAAGTATGTAATTATGTTATTATTTAATTACTGGGTTTCATGACCAAGTTATCTTTAAAAAAATAAAATAAAAAGCCTTTTTGGTTGTACAGTTAAAAAAAAAAGAGTAATTTATGTTTTTGATTCCTTACTTAAAAAGGGAAACCTATGGCACCACACTGATTCATGAATTTCTTTTTTTTTTTTGCATTCATTAAATAGGAAAAAAATCTTAATGAGTTGCTATAGCTACAGGAGAAAGAAAGCACAGGATTTGAAATGTATTTACCTCACTTAAATAGAACCTGCTGTTCTATAGAACGTCAAATGGTAAAAATAAAGACAATATCCAAGTACTGAGGAGTTAGGAACCAGGAGTTTAAAATAAGAATGGGTAGGTGTTTGTTTTATGGTTCAGCTCATTTCAGTAGATGGTTATGTTTTTGAATTCCAGTTCATCTCTTCAAAATGTACCCCATAATCTATTTGTATTCTTTTCTCTTTGTAGTAGAGGAGTATTTGTGTGTTTTGACCTTTAAACACACATGAGAATAAACCTATACATACACATGCTAGCTTATACCTTCAGCTCATATTAGATGTTATGGTTTTTAATATTAATGAGTTCCTTGATTTCATTAAAGCCAGTGTTCCAATTGATTTTGGTTGTGTTATCTAGTGAATCAGGAGATTTTCATGAGTCAGTTGTTTTGCACTGTGTTATGATTGTATAATCAAATACAAGATTATGTGCTGCACTTCTCGCATATGAATGTATGGTTATAATGAGTACAGCTATCTGAACAAACCCCTGCAGATACAATTGCAAGGTTAGGTGATTGCCAGAAATGAAAGGAGATTTGTGTTCTGATGTAGACATCAGTAGATCTGTATATTGCGTTGGTTGCTAAAAGTAAACAAGGCCTGTTGCTGATTTACGTTCTTTCATTGACACTACTGGCCTGACAGTAGTGTCATGCCTCCTTCAATTTATATCTGTTCATTCCAACATGGAAAAAATAGAAATTACTTTTCAGTAGTGCAGTCAGGTAGTGATTCTACAGACATTTTGATTTACTGTTTATCTTTTACTTGGGAAAATACATATGTAACAGGGGTTTAATTGCATGATCAAGTCATCGGGTTCAAAAATTTTAATGCCTGGTGGTTGTTAATATGCAAGTAAGATATAAATGCAAAATGATAAAGTAGCAGAATATATCCTACATTTTTCCATATGACAGTGAATGTAGTATAAAGTAACATACTTTGAAGATGAAGACATCATATTGGTTGTAACTTTTTTTAAATTAAATTACATTTTCTAAATTACAGCAATTACTGTTTGATCCTTGGACTTTGACTGCGCTAATTGCATTTTATTGTTTGTTTCAAGGTCAGTCCAGCAGCATTAAGCGCTTGGTTTAAAGACTTTTCACACACCTCTAACGGTATACTGCATTACACACATTTAAAGACCTGTATTTCGGCTTTTTAAGTAATTTGTTAGTTGAATAGTTTCCCTGGAATTGAGTCCTTTCATTGTTTTCGTTGTGACCACAAAGTTAAGGTGAACAGACCCTTGTTACCTTTCTATTATTTGCTCACAAGGACAGTCATCTGCTTTAGTAAAATCTAAATCCTGTTTTTGTTGCACCACGACAAGCTCTGTTTCTTTTCCGACAGCAAACACCCGCAGGAGAGCGTATTGTATAACATACCTTCAGCAGAACTCTAGTTTTACTAGACAATTCCAAGTGGGTTCCCAGTGATCTACCATACACTATTCAGGGGGTTAATTCAGCTGTGTTGAAACAGCAGTATTTATCTGAACACTTTATTCAAATATAACTTATTCAAATATTTATTTATTTATTTATTTATTTTTAAATTTCAAAATCCAACTGGAATAGTTGTGGAAATACCCTAGTGGCAATTCAGGGGTCACTAAATGTAGTAGGCTAATTACAGTGTAGCTTGCACAAGACCAGAGTCCCATCAGAATGTATTGATCAGTTGGCAACCATTGTTCAAATCTGATGCCCTTTCCCAAGATGGGCAGAAGAGTATAACTACAACTTAGAAGCCATTTTTTCTGGTGGGCTTGTGAGTCGCTTCTCATTTTATAAAGTAAATCTTTATAGCTAGTAGAGTGAGAAGGACAGTGCACTGAGCTACATTCTCATCATTTACATTACTTTGTCAAAGAACAAAATGTAACCCAATATAGTTACTGAACAACAGTTACTACAAAACAAGTTTGTATTTATGCAACAAATGAACAAGCGAATGATGTTGGTGTTTTTGGTAACACTTGTGTTGCTGTGAGACCACAGTGTGATGGTAAAGCAGGTGTCCCTGGGATCTGTTGAATTTGACTCACCCACAGGTTACCGTTGTCAGTACAAGTTTTGTACCAACATGCTTTCATTTGGCATTTTCTCAAAATCTTGCAAATCCAATTTATACTTTAGAAATGCAGCGTAATTTAAATGAATACAAGATTAATTAAAAAAATAAGACTAAACTAAATACATATTGTACCTATACAAACTGTGATGTGGAACGAGAAAACCGTGGTATGTAAATAATTATGCCAAACAAAATTGCTGTACCACAAAAACACAAGTTCAATACTTCACAATTTGAAATGAAAACATTCAGAATTATTGTGGATGGAGCTACTGATGGCAATAAAAAGCAAACATCCATAACAACATCTGGTATAGTTTTGGCCGAACAGGGCGTGATCACGTTCTCCTCTCTGAGGACAGTGCGTGTGAATCGTGAATTCTGCAGTTTTGAAATCGATGTAAGATTATCCCACTACTGTGCCGACCCATCAAACAATAACAACGAAGCTGGAAAATCGTGCTGCAGCTGTTCATTCAAAACCTTCAAAAGGAGAAGAAGCTGCAATTACCAGTGGCAGCTCCTCAACAATGTTCATTTATTTTTTGCTCAGCCCAACACTGATTTCAGGGTCAAAACAGCTGGCACTCATGGCACACATGCCAGTGTATGTATTATAGTTGTATAAGTAACAGCGTATTTAAGGGGTTAAATCACGATGGGCTGCTAAATTCTCTGTGGATATTTATAGAGGGGCAGCTCCTAAACAATATTCATTTGTTTGGTGACATAGAGGGGCTCCCCCTCTGTGGGAATCAACTTTGCAATCAGTGGCCCAGAGCGATTTATCTCCCAAAGTACCCCAGTTACTTATTCAATTTGTGAGAATGTATGAGAATAAGAAGCTGAAATGCGCTATATGTGCCATGTTTGCCCGCAGTTTTCGGATCAAAATCCATTTTGGACCGGGATAAATACCCATGGATGACTGTGACAGAAATACAATGAGTTTTGGTTGTAAATCTCCCTCCTGACCTGTGAGGGCACTAAGCAGCAAAAGGGGAAGTCTTTGGACGGGCTGGCCTGACAGTTCATTTCCTGGGTCGGGAAGTCGGTCAGTCTGGAAGAAGGTGAGACTCCGTTGCAGGAACGTATTGGCCCAGAAGGGAAAAGACGTAGCAGCTGCAGAGAGTAGAGACAGCGGCACTCGTTTACCACCCCTCATGTGTGATAGCATAAAGGGGACAGAGAATCGCAAATCTTTTCCTTCGCTTTGTCTCTCGAACCAAGAACTGGAAGGACCGGGAGAAAAACTCCTAAAAACTAAAAAGAGTTTGTGAGTGTTTTGTTTTGTTTGTTTTGTCGCTGTTAGTAATTGTCTTTTGTTTTTGTAAATCACTAGACAGCTAACACGTATCCGGAGCTGTCGCCTTGGGCCAGCACTACCCGGACCAACACTACACCACAGTCACTGTAATTGTTATCACCCACCACGAGCACTACTGCACGCACCCAGGACTGGTGACCGTGTTAGTATATTGTGGGACGGATATTCGTGTTTATTATTTGGGACTGTAACCCTGTTGTTATTTACTCTGTGCACTACACATTGCTGTGTATTGCTGGGGATTATTATTTAGTCACCAGACCTGGATACAATTAAAAACTGTTCCAAACTGGATTATAACTCTCTGTGTATCATTACTGCACTGCATCACCCCTGCACCTGCACGTACCACTTACCACTTTGCTACAATGACATAGAGAAGTTCTCCCTCTGTGAGAATCAACTTTGAAATAAGTGGCCCAGAGCTATCTGTGCCATGTTTGTCAATTGCTTTGACCCTGAAATCAGTGTTGGTCTGAGCAAAAAAGAAATGAATATTGTTTAGGAGCTGCCCCTCTATAAATATCCACAGAGAAATTTTCAGCCCAGCGTGATTTAACCCCTTAAATACACTGTTACTTTTTCAATTATAATACATACATTGGCATGTGTGCCAGCTGTTTTGACCCTGAAATCAGTGTTGGTCTGAGCAAAAAAGAAATTAATATTGTTTAGGAGCTGCCCCTCTATTATTATTATTATTTATTTCTTAGCAGACGCCCTTATCCAGGGCGACTTACAATTGTAAGCAAATACATTTCAAGTGTCACAATACAAGTAATACAATAAGAGCAAGCTCTATAAATATCCACAGAGAAATTTTCAGCCCAGCGTGATTTAACCCCTTAAATACAAAGCCAATCATTTAGTTTGGAGCAGATCAAAGTCTGAGTAAGAAACAAGCGAATAAGAAACAGTCGAATAAGAAGCCAACCACAGCCTCGTCTCTAAGACACATGTCAAACAGATAGGCCAGCCATCTCTTTTTATAATTTAATGTAAAGTTGTGTGGATACGTGAATTTGAATACTGTGTTATTTTGTATTACTTGACCATATACAATTAACTGCACAAGAAGGCAAACATTATATTAATTACTTAATATATTACTTGATTGTGTGTTGGTTTGACATTTAAAATATGACTTGTGGCAATGTTTGGGAGGTTTATGTACAATAGTACAGTATGTAGAGGAGAGTGCCGTTTGATTCGAGTACACAGAAATTGTAATGCTCAAGTACTCGTCTCGAGCAACAATAGATCTCAAAACTCCCACCCCTACTATCAAAGACCGCAAACTTTTAAATCTCTTAGGCAGACTTTTTAATATCAGTCACAGTGCTCTATAAAATTCCAAAATATTGTGCTATTTTATCACTTGTGAAAGTATTTCCAACTTTTTTTCAATTGTAAGCACAGCTCGCTTTCACTTTCCTGTAGCCATTTTTCATTAGCGCTGTACAGTGGGTGATGTTCGTCTCTTTTTTTAATTTTTAAATTTTTTTTTAAAACCATATAATTTTGGGCAAAGTTACTTAGAAAAAAAAAAAAAAGTTAAGTGAACCATTAAGAAACACCGTATTCTAAAAAACATTATACTATCCAAAAATGTGTTCAATAATATGTATGTATATATAGTGTGAGACAGCAGGTAGGGGGTTAAATCCTCCCTGCAGAAAACATGTGCAAATGCACATTGGTTGATGTAATTGTTTTGTTTTATTATTTAATTATCCCCTGCACCTGGTGATCATTGTAAATCAGAGCCAGGTGCAGGGTATTTAAAGAGAGCAGCCAGTCTGTTCTAGGCTGTTGTATAGAAGGAGGCAGATAGTGTGCTCTGTCTCCAAGCAGTCAGACAGAAGTAAGTGCTGTGTCAAACCTGTGTGGTTTAATTAAGTTTTGGGGCAGGGAAACGGCTTAGCCGTCCTGTGTTAGTTAGGTTCCTGTGTGTGTAGTTAGTGCTCGATAAGAGCTAGGTGTTTATTTGGTTTTGTGTGTTTGATTTTTGTGTTTATTAAAAATAGCGCACCAGCGCTTAAAAATCCATTTCATTGTTCTGGGTCATATTTTTAAAGGGGCAACGAACCCGAGTGAGTTGTGCTTTGTCACAATAGTTATATCTCCACTAGCAACAATTACAGCCATACATATAAACATTTCAAAATATAGAATTTTTTTTTTTTTTTTTTTTTTTTACTTTGTAGTTAAGTCTTTGCGATGTTAAATGTTATTTGCTTATTTAGGGTTTATTTGCTTAAAAAATACTAACCAGGGCTGTCAATCTCAGAATGTAATATAAAGAGAGTGTGTGTGTGTAGATACGGTTTAAACGCTGAAATTGCAAAGCGTTTAAACGTTCATAAAAATGTACCTAAAGCACATCCCTATTATCTATTTAACTAATTACATTCTGTGCCTTGTTTGGTTGATGGTATAATTAAAGGAAGCAATTATAGCACAAGGAAGCCCAAATCAAGTGTACCTAGCTATGCCTTATCACCACTGCAGATTAATCCAAAACATAATGTGACTTCACTTCTTAGAAACCGAGTACTGGTAAATGATACACACTGAATGATCTTCAACCAACAGAAATTCTCAGGGCTCACCCACATTTGCTCCTGTTTCTAACAGAGTAAGAGCCCAGTTCACTTACAGTCATTCTTTTTATTATTAGTTCATCAAAATACGTACTACCTTTTTCTCTTCACCCTTTCATACATGGCAACCTCATATAGGGATGGATACAACAACTCTTATCTCCTCTTTATATTGGGACACATGTATGATGCAAATCCATTATGTCCTCATACGAGGACGCCACTTTTTTCCCCATATAAAGCAATGGAAAAAAATTGGAATGGAACATAAAGTGTCAATATCATCTGCAACCACATACTATGAGGAGCAGAGCATATTACATTCTGTCTGTCCATTCTAACTTTAATGTAAAGAAATATGTCACTGAGTTCATCACCTTTAGCTAAACTAAGTGATCAAGATGTGGTTGATCAAATCAATCCCTTAGTTTCAGCTTATGCCTTCAGGTACTTTTATTGCAGTGTAATGTTTGTAATTAACTTAATGTTCCCTAAAATGACTGAATGGCAGCTTTTAATGTCTGAAAACTGCAGTGGGTTTTGTGCTTTGGCAAGTAAGTGTCTTAATTAGAATGTAAACATCTTGCATTCCTGTGTTGCTAAACTTGTGGCTGGCATGCTTTGCCTTGTAATTTTCACCTTTGGTGAAAGATAAAAAAAAAAAAAAAAGTAACTGTTCTTGTAATGCATGCTTCAGTTGTCCCACTGTAGTTAGTCCTTGTGTAAATAGGTTATTTGTTGTTTGAAAGCTTGTCTGTACCTCAAATTTTAAAATGTAAAGATTGTATTATTATTATTATTATTATTATTATTATTATTATTATTATTATTATTATTATTATTATTAAAATAGGCTGATTGTTTGTTGATAAATATAAGTTAGGCATGGCTACTTTAAATTAGATTATACATTTCCAATGGTCTGTCCTAGTTACCATTTATAAGTATATATAAAAATCATATGCTTATGATTTTTAAAGCTTATCCAGCGCTAGATGAATGTATCCCTTCTAATGCGGAATTATACCCTGAACTGGAAATACTTTAAGAAGCTTATGAAAGAGACCAAAAGTTGATCTTAATACCATTGATAGAACGTAGTACTACATAAAAGATTACACAGTACTTTGTTTTGAGACGCAACACAAATATCTTTTAACCATGAAAAACTGTCTTTTGTTTTGTTTTTGTGGTACATAAAAAAATGGTGCACGCCCCCCACCACCACAGCCACCATGCAGTGAATTCAAAATTAACAATCAGTATCATGAAAAGACGTGATATAGTGGTTGTAGGAACAATTTGCATCCATTATTTGCTACATAATGCTGTCTTTGGCGGCTTTAGTCATTCAGAATGCTACAGTAATAGCATATGTTCTGTCATTTTCTGTCTGAGTGCTCTGTTGTTTTGCTTGAAGTGCATTTGTTTTATTATCCCCAAAGATATAGACATCACTTCAACTTGTACATAATAATGAGATGAATGTACAGCAGCTCTTACTAAAACAGCTCATCACACAACCAAACATAATCTTCCTTTTCATGATAACATACTATATATGTTTGTGATAGGGGAGACCTGAGCTGGCTATCAGGCGCATGCATGATCTTGAAGGGGGTAGTCGGGAGCCCTGTGGGATCCGAATGCCAATCATGGTAATGAGAGAGGTTGGGTGAGGGTGTGTCGCGTCTCCCTCTCTCTGAGTGGTGGTGGGGGAGGGGTCGATCGACCAATAAAAATGACTCTTTGCTGTTCCTTCGGTCTGGCCCTTGTAGGAGAAATGACAGCAGGAGCTTGATTCGTAACCCTGGAGTAAACAGAACAGGAACACCAGTGTCTGGAACGAGAAAAGGGCCAAGCAAGCCCGGCGGAGGAAGGCAGCCGCCGCAAATAATTATTTACGTACCCGAGTGGGACGTTGGCAGTTTAGTTGGGGAAGTCTGGGCAACCCTGTGAGTGATAGTGTGGGAACAGCAAAGCATAACTGAAACCCGAGCCACACAGGATAACAGAGGCTGCGGGACACTGCAAAAAGCAGCACCTTTTGTTTGTAGTTTTGTTATTGTGTTTTATTTTCCTTTTTCTTTTCCCTTCTGTTTTGAGTATTATTTTTAGCACCTGTGTGTGCACAATAAATTGTCTGACAAAAGAAACGTACCCTTGTTGGTATTTTTCAGCAAGCTGCCGTGGAAACGAACCTTACCATTGTTGGTATTGTTCGTCCGTGGTACAACGGTGCCCCCTTGTGCCTTAAATAAAAATTGGTCTCAACGAAACTTTCTGTCTCCCGTGTGTTCAGTGAAATCCCACACCCTCCCACGATGTTATTGACATTTTTATATGTTTTATTTTCAATCCATATACAGTAGTTTATTTAATTACTGGACTCTTTTCGATAATTCGTGACTTCTTTAAAAAAATAAATGTCAAAGTCTGTTTTTTATCAGCAAAGTATCGAAGATGAAACCTTTGATAGTCCAGAACAGCTTTTCAAATATCAAAGTTTTTAAATACAGTAACTCATATGTTAAAGCTTTGGAAATAGAGCCCACTGTTTTCATCTACTGTGTAATGTGTAATATGTTTTTGTTCTACAAATTGCTTGTGGGTGAAATGCTTCAAACAAGCACTAATGTCCTCAGGGGAGAATGTAGCAAATGGTAATTATATACCAAACTTGGCTTATATTCTTCACTTCAGAACAAAATCCATGTTCAGAAGTAGTGCATTATTCTAATACATGGAGGGGAAGATCAAATTTTCCATTTTTAATATACATGTAGAAATGTCAGTGCAAAGTATTAATAAGATTTAGAATAAAATGTTTTGTTCTCTAATAAAAAAAGTTATGATATTGGATTGGATTGCTAAAATCCATTGGTATGGCCACACGGTACTGATGTAATTTGTTCAATAACAATTCACAAGTGGGGAAATAAGTGAAACACAGACTTATACTAGGTCTTATGCTTTCTGAATTCCTTTCTTTACACTGCTTTTCAACAGATTGAACTACAGGAACTCTTCAGATCAGTCTTGAATGCGTGACTGGATTAAAATCACCTTTGACAGTGGCATATGCTCATAAGGCACCCTGGCATAATGTTAAAAAATAAAAAGAGTAATAAAAAGGAAGTTTTTATTTTTGTGTATCTTAAACACAGAAAACAGACAGCTCTGTTTCGTTCCCACATGAGAACATGCCATGTGATCAGAAACTGTGAAAACCCAGGAGTATAAGTGCTCGGTTTGGTGCTTAGAATGCATGCAGTTGATTCAAAGAAAGAGCCTTGGGAAGCTGCTAGCTTTACTTTTCAAAGCTATAACAGCACCACTGTTTGAAGTGTCAGAGGATGCATGTGGAATAAATATTTATTTTCTTTGGGAAATGAACTTAACGGTTAAAAATGTATCTTAAATAAGAATACAGTATATATATATTTTTTTATTGTGCCTACTGTACTTTCAAACATACATACATACAGTTAGACAGACAAAACCAGAGCAGCGTGTTGAAAAATAGAATTGATTTTATATGCCAGTGCTAAACTGTCCTGAATTGAAGTATAGTTGATTGCTCTATGCCAATACCAGCTGCAGCAAAGATGTTAACCTGCCAAAGATACGTTCTGTACTGAATTTATTCTGAATGAAAAACTAGTCATGCTGCCAATACACTGATTTCATTTCTTGTTCTGTGGATTGAACTGGACCTTGATCACTTACCTCGAAACTAGCAAAATCTGCACTACGCTACATAGCATATTCATCTGACAACAACAGTCAGAAAATCATTCAGTACCATTAGCCAATCAGCTTTCAGCTGTAGCGGGATTCCATCAGGCAGTAGATGCCTGCTGGAATGTCACAGCGTTAACTGTGACATTCCACAATCTGCATAAGTGCCGGCTTTTTCATTTTGACTTGCTGTAATGAAAGCTAATTTCACATTAATTGAACAGCAAATACTAAACAAAGACACCACTGGCCCAAATGTATTTGATTATCCACCAAAACCAGCAAATCAATACTTTGCACTGACGAAAGCAACCAGTCCTGTACCCGCAACTGCCGAGTCAGCCAATCACAGCCAGTCAGCTCGACTGGAGCTCAGCATCTTTCAACAACAACAACGACAAACCGAGACACGGAAAGTTCAGTAATATTGCTCCTTTCAGATAACTGGCACTGTCCAGATAAACTAGAAGTAACTGACAAATAAAAAGTTATTAGTTTATTAAAGTTATTCTTTTTTTTTCTCTAATTATGTATGTCATCCTTTATGAACATTTTTGGGACTATTTTCCTAAAACGTTTCTCAGCGGGAAGGTATTCGATGGATTATTTTTTCTAATAGCAATCGCGCCCTCACGATGAAGGCTCTACTGTGGGGCCCGGGACTCTTGTCGCAGCCTTCATCAATCGGCACTAGTGCTTAAAAAATAATTGGCCTTCCAAACATAATAACAGGTACAATAAATAATGCATTTCTTATGCTTTTTAATCTTTCCTCAAATTGTATTACGAGGAGGATGTTTGGGATACAGTACTTTTCTCGTCATCACATCCTGAAAAAGTGTTTTTATCATTAGAGTAAATATAAAGTAAAACTTGAGTTTGAAGAGATCAATCAAAATAGAACGTACTATTTTTGTGAAATAGACTCCATCTTTTAAATCTGGTTGTTTGAAGATTGTATCTGATTTGAGCAGTAGAAAGTAGACTCCCATTGATATTTCGCAGAAATCTCCAGTGGGAGGATAAAGAATATTTCAACTGGAGGGTAAATCAATGTGGTTTATTTTTGATAAATTGATATCTTCACATTCATCCAGGAGACAACAACCCCTCCAGGATGCATTGTGTATTCATCCCCCACATGAACACCCTCAAACACCAACCACAGCCATGCTTCACCTCTTACACACACACACTCACACACACACACACACACACACACACTGACACACACACATACACATACAGATACATATCCAGAGACACACACACACACACACACAGATACATACCCAGAGACACACACACTCAAACACACACGCACGCACGCACACACACATACACACACACACACACACTCTCAAACACCAACAACAGCCATGCTTCACCTCTTCTTATCTTTCCTACATAATGGGAACAGGGAGACATTTAATTAGGTGATTGCTGTCACATAGTCATATGGTCTTGTAGGCAAATGCACTATTGGAGAAACTCCAGGCAGGCTCATAGTTTCAAACAGAATTTACCCAGGGCTGAAGTCATGGATAACAAGCCCAGTCTTTTCAAAAAGTTTTTGTACATATATTCATGTTCAAAAAGAATTACCGTTAATGGAAAACTGAACCTGTTGTAGGTTTAGTTTTTGGAAGCACACTATCTGCTGGCTGTAATGTCATCATTTTGAATGGACTTTGCAGTTGAAGGCTGTAATATTTCAAAGCAGGGAATGTCAACCATACCAGTGAAGACAGCATGGAAGAACCTATGGTGTGACCAGTGTCATGAATAGTGTTTCTTAGTGATGTGTCGGCAGGCAAAATACTTGGCTGAAAGTCGTAGTCTGACTGTCCATTGTCATGATCTCCAGTTCTTTGTGCATGTCTTTTATGTTTTGGTTTTGTCATACAGGGTTTTTAATGTTTCATCAGTAAATGTTATCTAAAATGTGTATGCTTTTTTTTTTTTTTTTGGATTAGATGCTTGTGATAATTAAGATGTAAAATGTTATTTTATGGTCAATTTACTTAATATGTCCGTATTCATGAAGTGTTTTACATTGGTAATATATCCATTGTCATAACCTCTAATTCATTGTGCATTTCTTTTGGATCCTGCAATGTATCTGTATTGATATTCATTCTGTTAATGTGAGATGTAATTTCCTCTTGGCTCCTTGTAGGTTTCCTTTCAAGTACAGCCGATTGAAAGCAGACTCTGATCATTTTGTTGCACTGAAGGTCTGATTAGGAATTAATGGAATGCAGTATGCACATTATGCACCAGTGAGGTCCTTATGATTTAAACTAGATAAAAGTTGGACAATTATTTTGTATTCAATTTCTTTGTTGCGTGCCTGAAATGTATCCACATTATGACGTCTTTTAATAGCAATATATCAGAGATTTATTTATTTATTTATTTTTAAATAAAGAGACTGTGTTTACTGACTTCTAGGTGGTAAGCATTATATGATACAATTTGAATTTTGAATGTCAAATATGATACAGTATATCAGCCTGCAGGATCCATATCTTCATCTGTGATGGAATTTCCTGCAATTATTTACCCTAGTATTCATTTTAATTATAGATATCTTTATAGTGGCCCTTAAAAGTACAAAATCACAACGACTGTGATAACTTTGTGAAATGATTTATTTCAGCATAAAATGCAGTATTACATTATTTTAATATTGTATGATTTTCACATACATTATCAATTTAGCAGTTAAGTTGAAATGATTTTTAGCTGTTTAGCTGCTGCAGTAATTTGTAACTAATTTTGTTCTATCAGAATATGTTATTGCTTTTGTGTGTCTTGAGTATTTTGTATAAGATGACAGCAATTATAATTATTTAAGTAATGTATTATTGTGTAAGGGTATGGTTTGGTTGCCAAAAAAATGCAGTGCTTTAATGTATAGCCTATCTGGTGCTACTGTAGTATGCAATCACAGCTGTGTCTAATCTACCTAAATGACTACAGTACTCAAGGGCTATTTTTAATACAGTTCTTGAATTCTACTTTTATATTGTCCATCCTTTATGCTCCTTATCTAACAAATCAGGTAGGCCACGGAGGTCATTGTCAAATGCACAGACTAAGTGACACTGAATATGGGAAACCTTTAACCCCTAAATAACCTTTGATGTCAGTCACTGCTCACCAGACCAATTGCCTTTTTACGGACAAACATTTGTACAGTTACTGAGTAGGGCGTAAACTTTGTTCCTTATATATATATATTATACAGTATGTTACCATGGTAATAGAATGCTTTATTGCAAGATATATATATATATATATATATATATATATATATATATATATATATATATATATATATATATGTCTTCCTGTGTCACAGTGCTCTCCTAAAACTTTTACAATCAAAGCCCAAACATTTTCCCTGCACTGGTGCAAGCAAAACAATAGAACAAAACACTTCAAATACACTTGACATATATTTTAAGTTAAAATAGTGTATACAAAATAGCATATGGTTAAAAAAATATTTGTATATGTCTGTTGTTGGTTTTGGGCTGGTAATTCACTTATACATTACTGCCCAAAACCAGCTCGAGACGTTATTTCTTTAAATTTATAAAATGGTAAGAATAGAGGGAGTGATCACAAGTGTTCCAACCTGAGCAAATATGTCACCATACCAGCAGAGCTAGGGAGTTTTGGAACCGCTGCCTGATTCACTTAGCAGCACAATGACAAGTCCAATTGGATCATATTTGAACACCCTATTGTGTGCTATTGCTTTCATATTCTGACTCCACTAAAGGCTCTAAGAAATAGTGTAAAGATGTTGCTTCTAGATAAAATGATAATTCTTCGATTTAAATAATTAGTAAACTGTGTTAAAAAACAATGGTTAATTTTTATAGAATTGTTTTTGTTTTATAAAATATGTATCAATAATCTACATTTGTTTGGCTTTGCCTCCTGGTGAATATTTTAAAGCATACTGTTATATCTTTCAACTCCTGAGCAGCATATTAAAGACTTTGTTCAATCTTTACACATAGGACCTGAACACTTTGAAGTGCTAAACCAGTGTAGTCCAGTGCAGTGTAGGCTTCTCAAATATTGATTAAAAAACCTTTAGGACTTGAGAGAAAATTTTACGTTTTCCCAGGGCTTAGTTAGCTATTGTTAGGTAGGAGCAAGGTATGTACATTGATTTCTGCATTTTGCCCATCAGTGACAACTTTCTGTAATTTATCCAGCTGTGATTTTTTTTATTGGATTTTACTTAAATATTTAAATGTGCATAAAGCATTGGCATGGATAACAAGTGAGGGGTTTTTTTAAGTTGAAAAAAGGTAGACTACATTTTAACAACATATTAAAAAGTTATGTTTCATAACATTAAACCATGAATATTCTTTTCCATAAAATACAGAAAATCTACACTTATTGAAAGCATTCAGAATTGTGGCATCTAGGTTGATGTTTTTGGCACGTATTTAGTAAAACGTAATAGATACTTGGGAAACAGTGAAGATATGTGATACTGCATAGATGTAACGCCACTTTGTCCCAAGTTTATAATTCATACTGATTTTGTACGGTACTGTTAGTTTAGTCTTTGGATTTCACAGTTCACACAGAGGTCTTAGACTTGCATTAAGCTGTCTTTTACTTCAGCAGTTTCAAGGTGTTATTTTTTTTTAAGGTTCATTCATCCCATATGTTCTTCTGTGTAAATGAAGGCTCAGAGACATATGCCATCTGTAAGTTCCCTTGGTACCTACAGTACAATAGCTCTTGGTGCAGCAGTGTGTGGGGATCAAACTGATATTTGTGAGAAATGTGTAACATTTGTCTCTGATAAAATTGAAGTGATTAAGGCCCAGTTATTGCCACTGTTCATTCTTCTCCAGATTGCTACACTGAGGTTAGTCCAACTGCCAGTTTTAAGGAATTTGGTCACTTCTGAAGAAACATTATCTTGGAAATTACAGGCCTATTTCAAATAATTGATTGGAAAAAGTTGTGGCTTCAGGATCACTTTTGTAGGAATACTGGAAAAAAAAAAATAAGATTTCCGCTCAGGTCATAGTACTGAGGCAGCCTTATTGAGGGTATGTAATGACCTCCTTCAGTTTGCTGATACTGGACAATTGCCTATTTTAGTGTTGCTTGATTTTTCTGCTGCTTTTGACACTGTGGACCACGGGATCTTATTAGAGAGATTACATACTGGTATTGGCATTACAGGCATTGCTTTGGAGTGGTTCCGCTCCTATTTATTACATTGATGCCAATTTGTCTCTTTGAGTCAGTATTCTTCTGACATGAAGTATAGAATTCCTCGGGGCACAATCCTTGGTCCCCGGCTCCCCCTTGGATAAATTATTACCAAACATAACCTTGGATTTCACTGTTATGCAGATGAGACTCAAATGTAGTGTTCTTTTTCTACTAATCTGCAGATGGAGATGTGTTATCTCAGTGCCCGAGCGCAGTTCAATCGCAGATGGCTGTAAATTGTCTAAAAATAAATCCCAATAAGACAGAGGTGCTATTGGTGGGCTCCAGACACAGTTTGGCTGAATCACCCCATATTAAAATCTCCTTTGATGGTAATCTTTTGACTCCATCTAATACTGTGAAAAACATGGGAATCACTATGGATTTAGAATTGTGTTTGGATACCCACATTAGCTCTGTTAAAAAGGCCTCATTTTATCATTTGAGGAACATTGCCAAATTGAGATCCATTCTATCAAGTGAAGATGCTGAGATGGTGGTTCATGCTTTTGTTTTTTCTCGGTTAGATTATTGTAATGTTTTGTTTGCTGGCCCGTCGATTCTAAATTACATTGGTTCCAACTGCTTCAAAATGCTGCAGCCAGAGTGCTTACTCGCACACGTCAGTCACAACATATTACTAAGTCACTGCACTGGCTTTCAATTAAATTCAGGATTGATATTAAAATCCTGCTTACTACATATAAGGCCCTTCATGATTTTGGGCCTTCATATTTACAGGAAATGTTGGTACCTTATGCTTCTAGTCGTACCTTGAGATCAGCGAATGCTGAACTTTTGGTATCGGTAGTTCCTAGAAGTTGTATAAAATCAAGAGGGGCAAGGGCCTTTAGTTGCTATGCTCCATCTTCAGTTGCTATGCTCCATCTTCAGTTGCTATGCTCCATCTTTAGTTGCTATGCTCCTTGTCTATGGAACTCCATCCCACGTCGTATCAGGGATGCTGGCACGGTCAATTTTTTTAAATACAATTTAAAAACATATTTGTTTGCATTAGCTTATTCTTGAGCTGGATTGCTTGGCCAATGACTTTTTATTTTTTTTTTATTTTAGAGTTTTTACTGTAAAGCGCCCTGGGATGCTCCACATGAAGAGCACTATATAAAAGGAAATTGTATTGTATTGTATATATTGTATTGTATAGCAGTAGACAAAACAACGACTGTATATCAGGATCCCAATTTCATTTTGCTTTCCTCTCAAGGGGAGGCTATTTTCATCACTTAAACTTTTACTCTTGGTAAGCAGTTTAAAGAGTAAATAGCGGGATTCCAAAAAATATAGCGTTACATGTCCCCACGTGTTGCTACAGCTGTTTTTAATCATGTACCTTTCATTTGTATTTCATTGTTAACATCCTGACAACTTTTTACACTTACAACTTTAAAGTCTGTTTCAAAGCTCTTTTCAAAATGTCCGCTCTAGTGCACTGTTAGTGTAAGGATTATTGCCCACATTGTCAAACAGGTAAAACAGCAATAGCGATCCATGGTATGGAACAGAACAGAAAAGCCAGAGCACTTATTATGTTTTTGTTTTTTTTTTTAATTGCTCTTCCTGCAGTGATTTATAGGACAGGTCTCAAACCCCAGTGCTATAGAGCAGACATTTTGAAAAGAGCTTTGAAACAGACTTTAAAGTTAAATAACACCTTGTGGCAGTGTACCCCGCCCATGTGTGTGTTTATGTGTTATGTGTTGCGTGTGGTGTGTTAATGTTGGTGTATAGGTATTGGTGCACGGGATATAAATCGGTCTGTGTAGCACGAGTGATTTAAAATATATAGTTGTATTTAGGCACAGGGATTGCACAATCACTTCACATGCAGATAAAGTATGTGAGCACAGGATTGCACAAATAAGTTCACGTGCTGGGATTCAAGTGAATAATTAATTGGTAATTGAATCCTGGCACAACAGTATATATAGATGCACGTTTTACTCACTGTGGGTTGTGTGTTCGATGAGTGGAGAACATGTGTGGAGAGAAGGAGAAATTAAAATTAAGAAATAAAAAGCAATTGCTACGTCGTACTGGAGGACCAGCACGGTACTTGTTTGTTTAGTGTTCGTCCACTGTCTGTTTTGTTTGTCTATTTATTTTGGCCTCAAGTGCTGTGTGCTGTTTTTGTGTAAATCTTTTATTTGTTTCATTTAATTAAACGCACTGAGCGCCTCAGCGTCTCTAGTTTCACCTGCCAGTACTGTCTGTCTGTGTTCCTTTCTTGCTTGACGTCACCCCTACAGCCAACCTGTTCACACACCTTTATTAAGAAAACTCTGTTTTGAATATCTGGTTCTAACTATTTAGGTTTCATAAAAAAAAGATAAACTTAACAAACAAAAATGAATTGGCTAACATGCAATTGCAAAACTTTAAAAAAATCAATAAAAAAAAAATCTATCTTATATTTGTTTGGCTTATGGTTTCTGTTTTTTCTCTTTTAAAACAAATGCTGGTTTTGGCAAAGAAAACCAAAAAAAAAACTTGAAGGCTTTTATTTGCAATAAACTGAACCAACCACAAATAGTTTCTAGCTTGATGTAAAGTACTGTGAGAAGTCTGGGCTTAATGCCAGTGTGCTTCTAAAGCAGCATGTACTTAACAGGGAAAACAGTTTGCTGACAGTGACCCTTGACCACACAGAGGGAATGTATCTACAGTACAGGTCTGTTAGCCTGGAACTGGATAGCTTATTGCACACCAAGACCAAGTTTCAAAGAAGTAACACCTTTGCACTTCTGACTTAAAAATAGAGCTGAGAATCAAACATAAAAATATTAACGACCAATATTCATTGCCAGTAAATGTATTTGCTTTAAAAGCAGATTTTAAAATGCAGCATTTTCATACACAATAAAATATCAGCTGTTGAAATACTACAAGTTTTGATTATTTTTATATGGTACAGTACACTACCTTATTTTTGCGATCAAATGTGTATTTATGGATATAATTTGCCTCTATTTATGGATATAATTTGTTTTATAAATTGGTAATGGACATAATAAGCAGAGATTACTGGCTCAGGGTGTTCCCTGAATAAAAAAAAAATAGATAGTAGTTTGAGCTTTCGTGAGTTAGATGGGGTTGGATGCATGCAAGTTATACATAAACAAGTGACGCTTATACAGTCTAAATCCAAAATGCTTAGGCTGTGAGATATATGATGGTACATTTGTGCAATTGTATGCGGTTTAACATGACCTTTAACCTTCTGTTGCATGTGCAGCAGCTTCATGATCATGAAGGCTGCATACTACTATCTAAAGCTAGGGCCAAAAGTGTTCACCCTAAAGAAATAACTAATTTTGCTTCGTAAGTAGAGTGAAACCTGCTGAATAATGTTACATTTACATAATGAATTACATACCGCTTTGTAGTTTACAAGAAACTGCCAACAATTGAAAAACTAACATGGCTTCTGCTAGACTTTTTGCAATATCATTTTGTAGTTTCTTTGATTACATGATGTTAAATAAAATATCTAAATTATGTTTTTTTTTGTTGGTTTTATTATGTCGCAATCCAAAAATTGTAGGTGATGCTAAACTTTTGTCCCTAGCTGTACAGTAGATACTATTAGTTTGCATCTTTCAGAACTAGTTCATTTGGGATGTTACACGCCATGGCAGACAACAGGACAAGAAGAAACACTAGACAGGCCTTTCAGTGAATTTGTATCTCTTTTACTGCTGTTTACCACCATCTTCTCATTACTGCAGCCTTCTGCAGATTGAGCCTAGAAGCAGTACACTTGTCATAGTGAATTAGAGTAAACCTTGTAAAATCTAATTAACACATTGGGTAATTGGAATACAATAGCTGTATAATTAGGTTTCCTAAGTATTGTTTAATACATATGAGCCTCGTTAAGCATCAGCTAATTACAGGTCCAAAATGATTACATCGGTTTCAGATTAAAAAACTTCCAAGGGTGTTATTTACATCATTTAATAAAAGAACAAAGAAAGAAAGAAAACAGTTATTAGACTGTATGGTAAAGAAATATTCCATTGAATTTATGTGTTTGTTCTTCACAGGGCTGGAGTGCATGCAATGCTTTATTAGATTTTTTTCCCTGATTTAATGGCTAGGTACCTCAGGGAACCTGGATTGAAAATTCTGAGAATATCTAAAATATCTCAGACAATACTGTAGCAGGGTTAAGAAGTATTGATGTTTATGAAAGAGGTGGATTTTCATCATTCAGTTATGTACTTCAATGGCCAATTATATTGCTGTTTGTTTGCAGCTAAAGCCCTTTCACACTGGCATGCTCTAACGGGGTCGGAACCTACCCGGGTCAGGACCCGGTGTCACGCGAGTTGGCTACGCGATTTCACACTGCTTTTGATAAAGCCGGGTTGACCTGGTAAACAATGCGCGTATCAATGCCCCGGAAGCAGCTTGTTACAAACAGTTCCATCCAAGCGTCTCTGGATTGAACCGCCGGCCCAAATGTTGATTAGAGCAAACGTTTCTTCATCCCTGCTGCAATCTGGCTCATGGTGTGTCTCAAGCAACAAAAATATGGCAAAACAGAATAAACAAAAAAGTTCCTTGAGGAAGTGAAATCTTCACACAGGCATGGCTGTTTGTTATTTCATTCGGTATCATGCATTTTGTCTCTACTGTACTGTATGTAGCACCAAAGCAAAATCCTGTTCATGGAGTTGGAATTGTAAATAACTCATGTACCATGGAACAGTCACGTGCACCATTGTACACAGGGTTACCAAATGTCTGATTATCCCAATTCCTTAAATATCAGTTATGAATGAATTGTTGATGTTTCGCAAAGCTTCCCAAGTACAGAAAACCTTAAGGGTTCATAATGGAGGCACTTTAACAAGGTAGGAAGGGTTACCAGTTTATCCATTCTCAAATGTCTTGTTGTTGCCAGCTGTGTGACAAAAATGATTTCCTCTTTTGTAATAGTGAGTAAAACTACAATGCAGTCTGGTCCATATTGCACTTAATTTGTCTTTTGTTAATAACATGCTGTGACATGGTTCAGAAAGCTTTTGAATTTGAACTTAAAATTATCATTAATTGGCTTTGACAGCAAGTTCCACTCCCTGATAATATTGTATGAAATCACCACAAATAACACTGAACTAAATTAACCTTCCATTGGTAAATAGCACGATAAATTATATGACATTGTTTACTATGTTTCAAAATGTAATTTACAAGCTTTTGATTTTTAACTGCCTTTGTTAATAATAAACTATAATGAGGTGTAGTGTATATATTTACACTGCAGACTTAACTACATGAATTGATTTTATTGAAAGCAAAACTTTCAGAATGTGGCAGACCTGGTTTGGCAAAACACTTAAATCATGTCACCTTTGTTGCCGCTGACTCTAATAAGACATGCACACCTTTTTCAAGTTTACAATATTGTGATCTATTTTGATACTGGTTTTAAAATGTAGTTGTAAAATTATGTTGTGATGCTTCATCATGGTACCGACTATAGTCTATATTTCTTAGAAAATGTTGCTGATCCTCTTAACAGATTAACTTTGGTTTATGTTAGGTATAGAGCCCATTCAAACATGTTTCCTGAAAGGGGGGTGTGGCAGGATAGCAGCAGAGGGAAGACTCAGAGACAGAAAGTGCAGTGAAACCAAAATATTTTAATTAACAAAACACAAATAAAAAGGCACGGTGGCCAACCAAAAAGACGAACACAAAAACAGGCTTTAAACATAAACTATACAGAAAGAATCACTCACTCTCTCACACACATCTTTTCACTGTTCCAAACACTCACCTCCTAACAAACACTCACCTCCTAACATACCCAACCACTCCCTTTTATACAGGTGCCTGGGCTAATTGGGCAATTCGCACCTCATTAGCCCAGGCACATTCCACACATTCCTCACACATAAATTCACTGAACCACACCCCAAACTCACTCACATCCACTCTAAACAATACAAAAAACACAGAACCACCACAAAATAGGCTGCACCCCATCACAGGGGGATGATAAGATTTCTTTAATAATCTCTTTCTGTTCTCAAGTCTATATAATACATGGCCTTATTACCTTGCTTATCTAAATCAGACCAATGTAACCGTGGCGACCCTGTGCACTGCAAGCGTGTCTTAACCACAATGCAAAAGAGCCGTCAGCATTCATGGTTTTAGAGCTTTTAATCTCATCTCATATGTGACTGGGGACAGAATCCGTAATGGTGATGTATCACACAACACTGCCCATTAGACCTACATGGCACAATGTTTTGCTTGCTGTATCCTAACTGAATAATGCAGTCCCATATTAAATAATCATTATTTAACTGCTGTTTTTATTTACCCATTTGCGAGAATATACAAATACAGTATGCTTGAGACATTGGTTATCTATACACTGTGTAAACACTGTAAGGCATGTTTACTTCCCAGTAATTCAAGGTTAATTCCTATGGTTTACACATTACCATTGTAAATTTGCACAGTGGGTTGTGGTTTAGTTGGATGTTAATGGATGTGTTATGCATTAACAGTGCTTTGCCATAATTAACTTGTGCTTCTTAATCTGTATACAAGTAGTGGCCTTGCATGTTTCTTACAATTTGCTGATTGCTTGAATGTCTTGACAAGATAAAAAGAGAGAACAGTTAGCTTATCAAAAAAGTTACAAAGGTGACTAGTAAAATGAGATATTGCATTGAGGGCACCAAGCTTGAAATGTACAAGAGGTCACAGTTTAAAAAAAGCTCATAAAGGTTGTTACTGTATGGAAGTTTCTCGTTGCCATATTTATTTTTCAATAGCAGTTGTGAGTTTTTTTTGTACAGTTTATTTTGTGTACTTAAAATACTGCTTAAATAAAATATAGGCCTATTGTTTTGTACGCTGTACCTTGAGTGTTCATTTGCCAATCCCAGTAATTAAACTGAACATAAGAATTGTTGGAAAAGTTCCAAACAAAAAAACTTTGAGGAATGTGCTTATGTCCGAGCATGTTCATCTGGGACAGCTGTCTAAATATTGACAGTTTTTATTGTGGGGATGAGCTTGGAAAATCATGTGCTTATCTTCACAGTCACTCAGGTGTTACTTGTCAGCAGCTACTAATGGTTGTTGATAGTGCACGTAGCATTTTTATCTCAGTTAAACTGTTTTCTGAACTGTGGTAGTGTGTTTATTGGAGTCTGCAGGTATAGGGTATAAACAATTTCCTCATACTTTGTTGTATCTAATCTAAGTAGGACAAGGGTTCTGTATCACTGTCTTTAGTGGTAAAATGAATAAAGATAGGCTACTTCTTAAAGCCACCAAAGACTCCTTGTCAGAGCATTTGTTTACATTCAGTCAGAGGCAGGACAAATATTGTAGCAAATAGAGTTTATTACAGACGTGCTCAAATTTGTTGGTACCCTTACAGCTCGTTGAAATAATGCTTAGTTTAGTTTAGTTTAGTTTATTTAATTAGTATCACACATGTCTCCAATCTTGTAATCAGTCATTCAGCCTATTTAAATGGAGAAAAGTAGTCACTGTGCTGTTTGGTATCATTGTGTGCACCACACTGAACATGGACCAGAGAAAGCAAAAGCGAGAGTTGTCTGAGGAGATCAGAAAGAAAATAATAGACAAGCATGGTAAAGGTAAAGGCTACAAGACCATCTCCAAGCAGCTTGATGTTCCTGTGACAACAGTTGCAAAGATTATTAAGAAGTTTAAGGTCCATGGAACTGTAGCCAACCTCCCTGGGCGCGGCTGCAAGAGGAAAATCGACTCCAGATTGAACAGAAGGATAGTGCGAATGGTAGAAAAGAACCAAGGATAACTGCCAAAGAGATACAAGCTGAACTCCAAGGTGAAGGTATGTCAGTTTCTGATCGCACCATCCGTCGCTTTTTGAGCGAAAGTGGGCTCCATGGAAGAAGACCCAGGAGGACTCCACTTTTGAAAGAAAAACATAAAAAAGCCAGACTGGAATTTGCTAAAATGCATATTGACAAGCCACAATCCTTCTGGGAGAATGTCCTTTGGACAGATGAGTCAAAACTGGAGCTTTTTGGCAAGTCACATCAGCTCTATGTTCACAGACGAAAAAATGAAGCTTTCAAAGAAAAGAACACCATACCTACAGTGAAACATGGAGGAGGCTCGGTTATGTTTTGGGGCTGCTTTGCTGTGCCTGGCACAGGGTCCCTTGAATCTGTGCAGGGCACAATGAAATCTCAAGACTATCAAGGCATTCTGGAGCGAAAAGTACTGCCCAGTGTCAGAAAGCTCTGTCTCAGTCACAGGTCATGGGTCCTCCAACAGGATAATGACCCAAAACACACAGCTAAAAGCACCCAAGAATGGATAAGAACAAAACATTGGACTATTCTGAAATGGCCTTCTATGAGTCCTGATCTGAATCCTATCGAACATCTATGGAAAGAGCTGAAACTTGCAGTCTGGAGAAGGCACCCATCAAACCTGAGACAGCTGGAGCAGTTTGCTCAGGAAGAGTGGGCCAAACTACCTGTTAACAGGTGCAGAAGTCTCATTGAGAGCTACAGAAAACGTTTGATTGCAGTGATTGCCTCAAAAGGTTGTGCAACAAAATATTAGGTTAGCGGCCCCATCATTTTTGTCCATGCCATTTTCATTTGTTTTCTTATTTACAATATTATGTTGAATAAAAAATCAAAAGCAAAGTCTGATTTCTATTAAATATGGAATAAACAATGGTGGATGCCAATTACTTTTGTCAGTTTCAAGTTATTTCAGAGAAAATTGTGCATTCTTCGTTTTTTGTGGCGGGGTACCAACAAATTTGAGCACGTCTGTACTAAGCATCAATAGGTTGCAGAACAATAATGAGAAAGCATACATAATGCATACATACAGACGTGCTCAAATTTGTTGGTACCCTTACAGCTCATTGAAATAATGCTTCATTCCTCCTGAAAAGTGATGAAATTAAAAGGTATTTTATCATGTATACTTGCATGCCTTTGGTATGTCATAGAATAAAGCAAAGAAGCTGTGAAAAGAGATGAATTATTGCTTATTCTACAAAGATATTCTGAAATGGCCTGGACACATTTGTTGGTACCCTTTAGAAAAGATAATAAATAACTGGATTATAGTGATATTTCAAACTAATTAGTTTCTTTAATTAGTATCACACATGTCTCCAATCTTGTAATCAGTCATTCAGCCTATTTAAATGGAGAAAAGTAGTCACTGTGCTGTTTGGTATCATTGTGTGCACCACACTGAACATGGACCAGAGAAAGCAAAAGCGAGAGTTGTCTGAGGAGATCAGAAAGAAAATAATAGACAAGCATGGTAAAGGTAAAGGCTACAAGACCATCTCCAAGCAGCTTGATGTTCCTGTGACAACAGTTGCAAAGATTATTAAGAAGTTTAAGGTCCATGGAACTGTAGCCAACCTCCCTGGGCGCGGCTGCAAGAGGAAAATCGACTCCAGATTGAACAGAAGGATAGTGCGAATGGTAGAAAAGAACCAAGGATAACTGCCAAAGAGATACAAGCTGAACTCCAAGGTGAATGTATGTCAGTTTCTGATCGCACCATCCGTCGCTTTTTGAGCAAAAGTGGGCTCCATGGAAGAAGACCCAGGAGGACTCCACTTTTGAAAGAAAAACATAAAAAAGCCAGACTGGAATTTGCTAAAATGCATATTGACAAGCCACAATCCTTCTGGGAGAATGTCCTTTGGACAGATGAGTCAAAACTGGAGCTTTTTGGCAAGTCACATCAGCTCTATGTTCACAGACGAAAAAATGAAGCTTTCAAAGAAAAGAACACCATACCTACAGTGAAACATGGAGGAGGCTCGGTTATGTTTTGGGGCTGCTTTGCTGTGCCTGGCACAGGGTCCCTTGAATCTGTGCAGGGCACAATGAAATCTCAGGACTATCAAGGCATTCTGGAGTGAAAAGTACTGCCCAGTGTCAGAAAGCTCTGTCTCAGTCACAGGTCATGGGTCCTCCAACAGGATAATGACCCAAAACACACAGCTAAAAGCACCCAAGAATGGATAAGAACAAAACATTGGACTATTCTGAAATGGCCTTCTATGAGTCCTGATCTGAATCCTATCGAACATCTATGGAAAGAGCTGAAACTTGCAGTCTGGAGAAGGCACCCATCAAACCTGAGACAGCTGGAGCAGTTTGCTCAGGAAGAGTGGGCCAAACTACCTGTTAACAGGTGCAGAAGTCTCATTGAGAGCTACAGAAAACGTTTGATTGCAGTGATTGCCTCTAAAGGTTGTGCAACAAAATATTAGGTTAGCGGTCCCATCATTTTTGTCCATGCCATTTTCATTTGTTTTCTTATTTACAATATTATGTTGAATAAAAAATCAAAAGCAAAGTCTGATTTCTATTAAATATGGAATAAACAATGGTGGATGCCAATTACTTTTGTCAGTTTCAAGTTATTTCAGAGAAAATTGTGCATTCTTTGTTTTTTGTGGAGGGGTACCAACAAATTTGAGCACGTCTGTACTAAGCATCAATAGGTTGCAGAACAATAATGAGAAAGCATACATAATGCATACATATATACATACATACAGCCGGGGATATCTCTAGCCTAACACTGGTGATGGTTTGAGGTGATGTTTTGGTGTCTTGGGGTATGCATGATTGCATAGCCATCAGCTGAGATTAGAAAAAAGAACATCAAGGCCTCATCTGCTAGGTGACAAAGATGAGAAGCTGTGTAACTCAGGACAGATCGGGATAAGGAGGGGGCTCACAAGCAAGAGCAGCAGCACAGGTAAATACAGGTGGGTTTAGGTAGTGCAGGGATGTATCATTATACAGAAGAGGTTGTTGCCCAACCCTGATTGAGCAAGCTTCTGTTTGTTTTACTTTATTGTATTTTACCCCAGTATCAAAATGCTTATACTGAATGTATTATGATTGTTATATGTTATTAAGTTAGAAATGTGTCATAATACAAGTCTAAAAGAATATATTTAGAAAAAAATGAAGAAAGAAAAACACAGCTCTAAACAAGTCATTGTATTGATAAATTATATACCAAAAGAATAAAAAAAATCGAATAGCTTCCTCTTTTTTCACCTTATGCAAATCCAACATCCAGCACATTTCCATGCAGGCATTCATAAGTATTCCACTCATGTGTAAACATCATATTCAAAAAAAGATGAGTCATATTCTGAATAAGAAGATGTACCCTGGTAGAATTCTTGAACAGGATCCTGTGGAAGATCCTGAAGGATCCTTTAGGATCCTACAGTAGGATCTTATGCAAGAATACTCATTTGGAATACTGAAGTATTCTGATTTTACAGAATTTTGTTCAGAGAAATTAACAAAGTTGATTGCCAGTCTTGACTAGGGAAAGTATTGCATGCATTTACCTTTTTTTAAAGTGCCACCTGTGCTAACTGTGTTGGATTTATTAGGTACCATAATAAATGTACTGGGTCTCCACCTCCGTTTGGGTTTCATTGAGATTAACAGAAGCCTGTGTCACCATACTCACCATTGCTTATAAGACTTACTTGAAGACCTGTGCTGTTACTTGAAACTTGCCCTTTTACCAACTAATCAAAAAACTACCATTGAGTTGACTGCTAATAACACTAATTATGAATGCCTGGTTTGACTTTGGGGAGAACCTGTTTAAAGTTACAGTATTTCATCAATTAAGTCATTATCTTATTTCCTGTCTCCATTCAGGAGCAGGATTCTCAGCAGATCCATGATTGTGTTGGCAGTCTGCTGTACATTATGTTGTATGGCAAGATAACTCCTGTATCAAACTCTAGCTTATGTAAGGAAGCATGTGGCCAGTTTAAATATGTAAAACGTTACAGTACACGTACATTTTCTGTGAGTTTCTATTCTACAAATAATGTGGAAAAATTATCTGTTTTGAACTTGACCATGAATTGTGGCTGTTAAGACTGGAAGACTAAAACTAAATCTAAAGCAACTACATTTGTGAGGAGTGGAAATGATAATACCTTTGTACTGCTGTAACACGGCGACATTACATACGTGGGTTGTCACTGAATAATACTGAGTCAGACACAGAGCACTGGGTGTTGACACGCAGATTTAATAACAACACAGATCCTGACGCTAGGGTACCAGCAATGGTAAGCCTAGCACTGGATTTAATAAAGAAAACAAAACAAAGCAAAGCTAAAATAAAAGTCTGGCACAAAAGGCGAGCACTAGTCCCACTACAAGGAACGTCCTGCTCCAGGAACCTACTACACTACACTACGCAAACCCTCTCTATACTGTTTGGGATCAACATCCCCTAAACTGACCTACTTCTGGGCTTCCGGAGTCCCGGCATCCTCATGGCGACTCCGGCCTCTTCAAACAGCCTCAGCTGGGCAATGCCTTCACGAGCACCGTCTTGGAGTGGAAGGGTTTCGTGTAGTAGTTCTCTCCATGGAGTGGACACTCTCCTCCTCAATGTCAACAAGCAAGCTTTCACTCAGCATCCGTCTGTATGGATATGGCCGTGCAGTAGCCTCGAGCTGTGGCACAGACACTTTTTGCGCTGTGCGCAGGCCAGGCTCCCCGGTCACGCCCACCAGCCAATCGGGCTCTCCCGATCAACGGACGAGCCTACCTGCTCAATTAGTTGCTTAGCAACCCATCTCCTGTTGCGCGTCCCAGCTGCTTCCATAAAGGCACACATGCACTCAAGAACCAGCGACAGGGCTCACCTTGTCACAATTATTTGAAAAAATATTGCCATTAATATGATTACACTCTGTAGGACCGTTAATATTTTATTAAAAAAAGCATCTGGCATTTTCTCACAGCTCACTATTGCATAACATTTGGTATAAATTAGACTGCCATGAATACTGCGAAAAGTCTTTATCTGTGTATATCTATATTTCCCATTTCCCACAAGTGAAAACACTCATGCATTGTGCATAAATCTATATTTTTGATGTAGAGTGCTGTACATGTCAGGACTACAGCGTAGAACAAATATCAGTTTGATAGCATTTACATAATTAGTCACTTAACCTACAGCAATAGCTTAATAAATGTTAGGCAATACAGAATGTATGTTAGGTTCACAAGGTCTTTTTTGGAAAAAGCATGTGAGCTGCCAAGTTTAGCAAATGTATTTTATTTTTTAATGAATTTTATAATAGTGATTTAAAACTCTTAATATAACATGGCTTAGGGAACAAAATGCCCCTGGTGGCTGCAAGCAGCCATGATGCCACATTTGAGAAATGCTGCAGTGTGTAATGCCACAGAACATAGTATGTTTCCAGGGACAGCATACCATCACTGGCTTCACGAGTCAGCTGGAAAGAGTCAGACCCTCAGCCGAAGGTGTGCTGGGTCGCCAAGAATGAAGGCCGGGCAACGGGACAGTCCGAGCCAGTGGAACTGGGTGCTGTTGGCGAGGGTTCCAGGGCGGACCCATGGGAACCAACAGTCGAAACCGGTCCTTCTGGATATGCGTGGGCCCCCAACAACCCTGATCTTAGCCATGGGGGACGATTGAGCAACACGGTGGGGCGGCTCATAGACCATGCAGTGGTCAAGTGGTCTACTCCTGTAGACTGGGGAAGTGTGTCACCAGCCGCTCGATCGGTCATATTGGATTAGACATAGTCAGGCCGCTGGAGAAGAGTGTGTCAGCCTGTTGGATTAGCATATAACAGAATTTATAACGATGTATGCAGCACACAAAGTTACAAAACTGTTTTATGACCTAGCTAACATGTCAGCATGCTATGCAAAACATTTTAATTTTTTTTAACACAGGCACCCTTTTTATAGAACCGTTAAATATGTTTTTCGTGTACTTACAGAAATGATGAAGTATGATGTGTATGCTTATGTATAAAAATGATTTTATAAAAGCAAAGCCATGTGCCAAATCACAGTTCCCATATAAAGCTTGGTATTGGAAAAGGATGGAAGTATGTATTAGAAAAAATAATGTTTATCAATATACAGAAACACTAATATTTCTAAATGCTGCATGTCAGTTGCTCCTGATTTCTTAGCAGCTTTTGCCTCCCAATTATTTTTCATTGCTCATTGCTAATGGAATTCCTGTAGCACCCACTTCAAACTCCCTTCAAAATCACAACATGAACAGGACGTCCCATAGTGTTTTTTTTGCATATGACTCATTGTCTATGATTCCTTCACACCTTTACAGAAGAAAACTCCTTACTCCTCACAAATGTTTTGCCTAAATAATTTTTGTAGACCTTATTTCTAACATAAAGCATTTGTTTTAGAAAACATTATAAAACATTTGATTCTAAGCAAGTTGGTTTAAGCAGTGTACTTCATTAAAAAAAAAAAAAAAAATACTAGCAACTTTGTAACAAAAGCCATCTTTAGGTAATGTTGGCCAAGATTTCAAAATGTGATTTATTGTAGAAACAGCTGCCAGAAAACTGGTTTGTCTTAGTCCTTAATGAATATGTTTTTGCGGCCCAAATGTTGTCTGTCAAGATGTTCAAATGAGCTCATAAAAAAATACAGAATGCTGGCTGAAGTGATGTATTTAGTGCATATTGATTAACCTTTCACATGAAATGTTGGCTCACAAAGAGGCATTTGTACTGAACTACTGCCATAGTTTCAAAAGAACCAAAATGCTGTAATTGTAACTGAGAGAATTAAGCAACCTGGCCTGAAACCACATTGGGAAAAAAAAAACAAGTAACAGTTCCACTGCAACATATAACACCTTAATTCTCCTGTAATGACAAACTGTGCCAGAATTCCATTACATATTTTAGTTTCTTTGGTGCAGTTAGTTAACAGTCATGGGCATCAAATATCGTCATTATAAATCCATACCTCGGTTCCAGGAATTACCAAAAATTATTTTCATTGGCCCATATTTATGCTTTTGGCTTTTGCCAGACAAGAAGGCTTACTGTGTTAATGAATAATTTGTTGTTACCTGAAGTAAACCTGTTGTCAGGGTACAGGTGTTGATAACCCATATACAGACGGTTTATCAACGCAACTGGCTTATCCCTCAATGCACTGGCTAGATTGACCAATGACTCAATCAAGATGCTCACTAGTTCTTCCTGGAATGCACTTTGCAGAAAATCCCCACCAGAAAGCACAACTCCGGACGTGTACAATGTGTTATAACAGCCAGCAGATGTGCTGCAGTGGCCTAAAGCATAGTGGAAAAATCTGTAAAAAGTTGTAATCTTGCATTTGGCAGCTTTCTAAACCCTTACTGTGTGTTAAGATGAAGCCGTGTATACCTTTGGGTCTGTATCTTGATGTTCAGAGTATGTATCCTGCCTTAAAAGTCTGGTTCAGTGTATTGCTGGTCATTATTTTACAATAAGCATATTGGAAAACATTAGTTGATTGTTATTTAATCAAGCCTTAAAAAGGATGACTCCATACATTTGCTGAAGCTAAAACACTGAAACAAACAGTGGTAACTGTGGCTACTTTATTATTTAGTAGGATACAATTACAGTTAAATAGTTATTTTGAAAAGGTTAGATTTGCCTGGTGAGCCAAGACCCCTGTTGTATTCTACACACTTTTTTTTAAAACACTTCCTTTTCTCCGTATCATACAAATAGACTCATTTTGTGTTACATTTGTGATTGCTCATGTATCTTATGATGATATGTCAGTATTGGCTAATTCAAAGGAACCTAGATTCAAATATTAAGAGCCTGACTACGTTCAGAATATGTACAACTTTTCACCTATAGATGGATTACCAGTTTTAATAAATGATACAGACATTTTAAATAGTAATAATAATAAAAACAACAAACATTAAAACAACATAATGAAACAGTAACAATAATAATCTTAATATATAAAGAAGAACGTTTTTGTGTCTGTCTGTTCCTTTATGCATCTGGACCCCGCAGGAGCCAGTGCAACCAAACTTTGCATGGCCTCCTCTTTCATCCAGGGGAAGGTCGAGGGCTATGTTTGGATCCAAAATTTTGACCCCCGGGGTACTTTATTTAGTAACCCCATTGCTGGATCACTACAGTAGTCATGTATCTCAAATTAAAGAAACCCACAAAAGCAAAAAAAATAAATAAATTAAAAAGAACAATTAAGAAAAAACCAAAAACGGCAAACCCCCCCCAAAAAAAAGTTCAAAAAAGGGAAAGGGGTCCGAGCTCATTGTGCAACACCTAAGATTGGTAACTTACAGGAAACCATAAGGCTACCGTTCCCCAATTTGTCATGCATGAAATATTGAATTTCCCCAGGCAACGCTGGGTACTTCAGCTAGTGTGTATATATATATATATATATATATATATATATATATATATATATATATATATATATATATATATATCTCCAATTCTATTCTCATTGGATTCTGGATTACAGTGCTACTTTTCAAAAGGCGCAAACTTCACTTACCCACCAGGCCTGCACCTAATAGGGTGTGCATTGTGGTTGATGCAGTGATTTAATTAAGTAATTTACTGCTGAAAAGCAAAGAGCCAAATATATAGTATATTTTAGAGATCATTCTAAGATTGTGCTGCAATCCCTTTGCTTGATTTCACATGCCATTTCTCCATACGAAGTTCATCTGTAGGTTATTTTAGCTCAAATGATTGCCTGGTTATTTATTTGAGCATGAAAACTGACTTTATACAGACAATATAACCACCCAGTTTGCACACAGGCCCACCCAAATCTACACCTATGTGAATGCCAAGCTTAAGTACATTTATATAAAAAAATAATAATAAACGTCAACTGTGCACCCCAAAGGTGAGTGTTTAAGTTTAGATCAAATAGACAATCGTTTTTAAATGCCGCATGCTTTAGCCAATCAAATCAAAGTAGTAATTGTGATGTAATATTTGGGTCGGATCTTCCTCTCACACAACGAATCATGTGCAAGCCACGTTTTATTGACAGCTTGCAAGGCAGTTGGCGCGGATCTGTTGAAATTCTGTTGAAAAGTCCCAGACGTTTATTTTAAGGTGTATTTTTAAAGTAAGTTTGTAGTAGTGCGGCGGTCAACATCGCAAAACAGATATGCACAAACTTTTAAGAGTTTAGTTTAGTAGAAGGGCTCGAGTGAACAGGATTAAGACAGCTGGCCGAATGCTGACAAATAGCTTAAAATTGCTGTGGAGGTGGAGCGGAGACGAGAGGATACTAACTAGGCAATGGTAAGTAATTGACTGACTTTCATTGTATTTAATAATTGCTTCAAATGTAATACTGTGTTCTCGCTGGTTTGGGGACGCTGCTTGCTTGGCTTTTTAAAGTGCATTCACTGCGAGTATATGTAAGTACATTTATTTTTTGTCTGCTTCAAACATTTTAAATAGTTTATATGGGAAATATAGTGGTTGGGAGTGTTCGGTCTATAGACAGTTTTCCGACTTTAAAATATTTTGGAAACCGTGAAAAACGAGTGTGTGTTTGGAATGTGTAGTGTAGCAATGGCGGGCATTGGCGAATCGAGAGCTTATTTCGTAACCAAAAAATAAAAGTTGCTTTGAACTTCTTGCAATTTACCGTGAAAAAAATAGGCATTTATTTTCCTTACAGTATCTCACACAGTGAATTCATGTTTTTATCAGCGTGCATTTGATTACTATGGCAACGAGGTCAAACAAATACTGACTTCATGATTGGTGTTCCAGTCATACTACAATGACCTAACGAGTCAGTGGCATGTATGATGTTACAATTTATCTATGATGGAACAGGTCTTCACATTACATTAACAGCTAACAAGGGTCTTGCTTTCATTGTAAATCACTTTTTAATGCGTGCCGATTTTCAAATACACAAATCTAAGATTTCAAATTCTATTACCAGTTTTTTAGAATAATTTAAATATTATTTAGTTTCTACAAACAAAAAACTGAAAGTCTGTTACAATAAAATATTATAAGATGTTTACTTTACACCCCTAGCTTTTTTGTTGATTTTTTTCTTCTTTTGTAGTATTACTATTTCTTTGTTATATATATATATATATATATATATATATATATATATATATATATATATATATATATATGTATGTGTGTGTGTGTATATATATATATATATATATATATATATATATATATATATATAATATATATTCTTACATGATGTAATGGTGTTCTATATATTTATATATATATATATATATATATATATATATATAATATATATTTTAGCTCAAAGAGCCAGCTGCCCTAAAACGTTTCGATATGTTGTACATATCTTTCTCAAGGGAGCCTGTGTTTGAATCCAAACATTGGAGGTATTTATAGGTTTTTGACGGCATGACAACTACTTGTTATTGTTTACATTCAAATTCATGATTTATTCTTACATGATGTAATGGTTATATATAATTAATAATTTGAAGGTATCTGTGGTTTTAAAACTTCATAATTATTTCTACGTAGGATTAGAAATGTAAAGAAATACAAAAACTTGGGTCTTGTCATTTAAGGTTTGCCGTTAACTTTTCTCCCAAGTGTATAAGATTTATTTTAAAGGCAGCAAAATATGGAATTTGCACATCCCTTTTCATTAGTGTTTCAACATAATTTTAAAAGGTTTACAAAACTTGAACATGTTGCTCAATGTGTCACTCAAGGTTGTTTTAAAAAATCTATTTTTGTCTGCTTGTTATGTTTTTTCAGCCAACACAATAACTTTCTTTAGCTGTACCTGAGAAAATGCAGTGAAAACGAAAGCAGCCATATTTAGCTGTAAACGAGGTATTCTCAGCCCAGCTAAGATTTCAGTTTTGGTTTGAAGGCAGCAAGAGCTTAGCCTAATTTTTAATTTTTGCCTGACAGACGCCAGGGTGACTTACAGAGGTAACAAGTTATTAAAATATAGCTAAGAGATTACAATACAACGAAGACACAAAACAATACAGCTTTTTTGTTGGGGATTTCTTTAGTTGCTGTTTGCACATTTTTGTCAAATGAAATGGTTTTTGCAATTATTGTTCACAGTGTGTTTGTTTCTGTAGGTTGTATGCATATGTGCTTTGTATTTGTAATGCAATACGTGCAACTACTGTTTTAAACTGCAAAAAATGTTCGCCTTGCTTCACTCGGCACCATACATTTTCAGTCTTGGCTACTTTGCTCTGCTCAAACCCCGGGGAGATATTTGATTCAGAGTTTTAATTGATTTAAATCATGTTTGTAAAGTAAACTATTTCCTGTGACGTCAGACCTTTGGTGCTTGCCCGTCCACCCGAAGTTGTGGCCCACCCAAATATACATTCCTAGCTACGCCCCTGGTGCAGATGGCAAATGTCTCTGCTTATTAGGCTAGCCAAATGGTCTTGGATATGTGTGTAGTTGCTTTCAAACCTCAAGTGAGTAAGTATAGGCAATGAATACAAAGGAAACCACCATGCAGCAATTCTGTACTGATTTTCTTAACTGTATGGATTCCCATATGCCCCGGGCCATCTGTAACAACGTAAGTGGACTGGATCAGTTATTGACGAATGCAACTGGATTTCAGCAGTACGAATGTAAATTAAAACAGGTTAGAGCAGCTGTAGAGCCTAATAGTGTGGGTTTTTTTTTAATATTCATTATCATTAATTAAATACCATGCATTTTTGTTTATTACACACTAGAATCATGTATTTTGGTATCTGACCAAAACCTTTTATATGCTAAAAAAAAAAGGTATCAGCCATATAAAGATACATTATCTGAAGAGTTCATGTTTATTAAATTATAATTAAAAGCATTGGGGCCGAAGCTTTAACCCAAGAACCAGGGCTATACAGTTCATGAAATGCTGAATGTGCAGGATCAACTTTTAAAAGTCCAAACTAGATAAGAAATGGCCACAGTGGTTAATCAAGAAAGCCGTCAGGGAAATGTTATACTATAGGGAAATGTTTGCACAAGTAAAAAAAAATATATACACCCACCCCTCGTTATGTCGCCCCTCGCTATACTGCGTATTCGGATATATTGCAGTCCTGGAGTTGGCTCCCCATTTTGACTAACTACGTATGCCTTAGTTGCAATATACATAGGCACTTAGAATTACTGTTAGTTTTATTTCGTACTGCACATCACAAACAACAATTTACAAAACAATTAAAAACAAAGCATTAATATCATATACAGACATATTGCACAGTAGCACAAAGCAAATTAAATATCTACTTGCTGAAACAGTTTTTATTTTAGCCAACGAGGTGTTCACGTGTGGCAGCAAAGCACTAGCAAAAGGAACAAGGCAGTGACATCAGCTCCCTGGCAACAACCCTCCTATGTTGTTGTTGGGAATCGATTATTTCAAGGAAGTAAGACTTATGAAATTAATTGGAGACTGAAGTTGATGAGAAGCAATTACCCTCCTCTGTACGAATTAAAACAGTGTGCTGCTTTTTATACGAAAAATGAGAAAAAGTAGGCTCTATAGAGGATTTATATTGGACCCTGAAGCCCCCTATAAAACAAGGGAGTGATTGTACAGTATTAATGTTAGCATATTTGTTTTTCTATGGGTCTCTCGCTATATCGCGGCCCTCGATGTATAGCAGATTTATAATGGACCCCGACACCCGTGATATATCGAGTGGGTGGTGTATTTTAGAGAAATATTGCTACAGACATCGAACAAAACCTCTTCCAATACCATAGTATTAAAAGAACATATTAAGAAAAAGAATTTAAGGGACAGCAGAACAAGGCAATTACAGCTGTATTAAATTAATACTTTATACAGGGCTTACTAGTGAGGACTGTAATAACAAGCCCTGAGTTGCAGACATGGATCCATTTAGTGAGAATCGTAAGTGCAAAAAGGACTGGGGGATCTCAAGACCTGGTCTGGCCAATATCTATGCAAGAGTACTTCAGACCGCATTCAGAATTGGGTAGAAAAACGGCATAGGAAATGTAATGTTAATAAAATACATGACTCCAATACCAAATAGGAGATACTGTTTTAGTTGACTCCACACTATCAGCAAAAAGACCGTGTGATGAAGCGTTTAAAAAACAAACAAAATGCTTGCATTGTACAGTAGCTTTGAAGAGAATCCAACTATGAGCAACAAGAGATAATAAATTAAATAATCTATTTAACCTGTTCTATATCAAAGAAGGGGTGGGGGTGACTTGATTGAAGCCTTTAATATTCCTATAAGTAATTGATAAAGTGAACCCTTCTCACTATTTTAAACACGGCTAAGAGACCATGTCCAGAGGATACAGTTAGAAATTGATTGGAGAGACCTAGCACAGAAGGTAGCACTTTTTTTACATGAATCGTGTTGTGTGTATAGGTTGGGTTATTCAGCCATGTTGTTCCTGATGAATCACTGTGATCCTTTAGGAACCAAATACAAAGTGCTGGATTCAGTCAGCTATTTGGAACCAGTGGATCAGTGATGGCCTAGTCTTGCTTGTATTTTTTCTTAATTTGTTCTCAATATCTAGAATACATAGGACCCTATTTTGAATTAAGTTCTGAGGCAAAATAAAAAAAAGGAATACAACATTTTTAAGGATATAAAACTAGCATATATGGACTATATATAACTATATATTATAAAATAATTAAACTGCTTATGCATCCTAATGTAATTTCTTCTTACTTTTTTTTAAAAATAAATGGTGCATGGCCTTATTTTTAGACCTTTTGCAAAGGTCCCCATTTCAAAATGAATGTTAAGTAATTAATTAAATGGTGCCCTCTAGGTGTACATAACCCTATTTGCTCTATAGACTACAGAAACATTTAGATATAAAAAAATATATGTAATTGATAGTATTATACTGCTGTGGTTGTTCTGTTATTTTAGACAACAAATAACTGAATTTTTGCAGATCTTAACTGTACTTGCATGCAAAAAGACTGACCTAAATCCTAGAAGGATCCCTTGCACAATAGCTTCAGGCAGATAATTCAATCTGGGCATAATAACAGAAGGATTTTTAAATCTATGAAAAGTATATCGCAGCCTAGAAGTTACATTTATCTTTTGTCATTTCGACCCATTATTAATTGAAACGGTTCCCAGAGGTGAAAGGCATGTCTTAGACGGCTAACTCTTCTATGTTCTATGTAATAAAAATTGATAATAAATATTTCAAACAGACACTACATCTATTGTCTATTGTTTTTACTTGGCATCTAAAATAAATCTGCTTGCAGTATTGTACTATATTTTACTTCAAAGAATCTACGCCCTCAGTCTTTGTAGGTCTATACTTATTCCTAAGCAGTAATAGTTTAATCGTAATACGGAGAGTAAGATAGCATGGAAAGTGAATATATCAGAAACACTTGTGCTGCAGTTTTTGAGCAGCCACAGTGAATCTTCTTTTAAAACTAAAACTACAAGTATTGGTGTTGGAAAGGATGCAGCAAACAACATATTCACGCTTTTGATTCCAGATCTTTAGTTTCTTAGAGGTCTTTTCACAAGTAATGTCTAGTCAGATAAAAAAAAAAAAAAAAAAAAAAAAAGTCTGGGTCATGCTATACAGTATATAATACTGTAGGTAAGTAAACATTTGTATTTCATGTTTATTATTTTGAAGCAGAGGTTCCTGAGTACAGTTGATGACAGATCTAGTGTGTTGCATCCTACACCTTTGTGTGAAGTCTAATCTGCAAGCAGATTCAGCACAGTAGGAACCCCTCCGTGGGCATGACATTCATCCTGTTCAAATGTAAGCAGCTGCTATGGAACAGGAGGTCATATGTTTTTCATAAATGTAATGTCCTAACCTTCCCTGTCTGTAATCATGAACATACCTTAGCTTGTTTGTCTGAGAATGTTCCCAGTACAAATGAATTAACAGAGGTGTGTTTTAAGCAATTTTGTGTACATTTATTTTTTCTTCCACAACACAGCTGAAGTAAGTAAACTGTTCTGTGTAAGAGCAAGAAAGCTAGTCAATGGCTGCAAGCTTTCTTGCAGTAAGACAAGAGTCACAGGTCTGTCCTACTGTACTGTAACACTTTGGTTCTTTGTTGTGAGTCAGCACTGTACCGCTGCGACAGAGAACCTTTTTAATATGTCTCAATTACTGTTACACTCACACAGTTGACAGTAATTAGGCAGCAATGCCAACATTTTACATTTTAGAGGATAAGGCAGCTCATTGCAGGCTTCCCTCAAGCTTGTGTTAACCGGCAGGTAAGACAATGTTTGGGGATTATAAAAACAAGTATCAGATTTTACCTCCAAAATTAGCTCCATCCTGTAATGCTATGGATTACATCAGTTTTTGTCTTCATTTTGTACAGTGTACAATTGTGTAACATTTGGCTTTTGTTCCCTGAAGATACACACTTTATTTGATCCATACATTGTGTTTGTTTTGTGCTCAATTTAACTCAAAGTTGTTACATTTACAATGTAATGTGTGGGAAATCATCTAAGCAATATGGCTAATGCCTAGGAGAGTCTTAGTAGCACTGCATCACCAGATGTATCAGATAACTGTGATCCTTTTATAAAATCAATATGTTTACTAGCTCTAGGTTACATATTCAATCTATCCTCACTAATGCCAGGCTGTAATGCTTTTGTGGACACAACCTCCAAACTAACCATTAGGACCCCCTACAATGCTAATTGCTAATGTCATAGACCGTTTGTCAGTCATTAAGCTTGATGATTAATGATACTGACACTTCAAGATCACCAATAATTCCACATTTCAGAAGGTGAAAGTTAACCTTGCATTAGGAGTCACTGTGTGATCCTGGTTTTGTATATCACTCTAAGAGCTTGCATTTTAAATGGTAACAATGCACCTCAGCTACTTGCTGTCTGAATTGACAGAGTGAATGCTGAAGGCTTCTGTGCCATGTCCCAAGGTTAGGATTTAGGCCATATAATTAGAACTCCAGTACAGGTATGATCTCAGTCAGAGGCCTTCTGCTGCACACATGAATGATTTGTCTAAACTGTGGGACATATTCCCTGAATATGATATTAACGTGTATTGGAGATGTAACTGGATTAGTTAATAAAACTGTGTGTCTTGAGAAACAGGGCAAACTGCTGTGTCTTGAGAAGAAGGCCTCTTTCTTGCAGACATACTGAACTATGTGACCTACTGAACAAGGGGACCGGGGCTAGGTGGCGTCTGAACTGGATTAGGCTGAAAGGACAGTTGAATTATGTACAGATAATTCACACAAGGAAGATATAAACTAGTGATGTCCTGGTGGAAAAGGACATTAAAACATCAAAGGACTGTGAGTTTAACAAAAGGCAAGATACACAAATGATCTAATGAAAGTGGCTACTCAGCAGAGTGAGAAGACTATAAATATCCAAGCAAAACTAAACATTTTGTGCTCCACAACGAATGCTAAACAAGGTGCTGTCACTCTGCTATGCAAAGCTGCAACTCTGGGACTCTGCCTAGATGGGCCTGAAACGCACCCAAGACGAAGAAGCAAGCTGCAAGCGAGTCAACGACTACAAGCAACAAGACTGAGGCCCGGCTGGAGGACTGCCAGAAAACTTACAGAGGCTGTTATCAGACAAACCGGTCTAGGTCTGCTGTACACCTAAAACCACAGTATCCAAAAGAAACTGCCCTGCTACCTGCGTAGCTAAAAGATTCAGCGAAGAGGACAGAGTGGACGAGCGCTGTTGTGGATCCTATACCAAGGACTGAAGAGTTTGTTGCAGCTGTTTGTTGATTCTATCGAGAATTGAAAGCTTTGTTACTGAGTTTGATACAACGTGGGATTGAAGACTTCATTGCTGAGAGTAGAGCCTTTTGTACTGGACACTTCAACCGATTGAGTTTCCAAACCAGCGGACCAAAAGTCTAAGCTTCAAGGAACCGTTGAGTTAATTCCAGTTGCATTTTCCTTTCATGGAACTAAATTAATTAATTGTAACACATTCACATAGAATTGAACTGTTAATTATTTAGTTTGCACACTTTGCGTGTGAAAGAACTTTTAGTGAAACTTGATGAAGTAACTATAAGTTAACTATATACCTCATTGTTGTATGAAGAATCTCTTTATCTTTATCTATATACTATTAATAAGCTTGATGTGATGTATTTTAAGGTATCTGCATCATTTCAGTTGAGGCTGTGATTGTATGTGGGCGTGTGTGTGTGAGCAAGCTACTAGCTATGTCACAGCTTGCTCGAGCTGCAGCTTGTGTGTGAGGAGAAAGGCGGTGTCATATTTCAATTACCTGCTAGCCAGCATGACTGCAGTGAGAGTTTTGAATTGTGTTTTGTGTTTAGAGACTTTCTGATTTCTGTTTATTATTTGTGTACTTAATAAAATACTACTATGGATTAAACATTCCTTGTGTCTGCGCATGTATGTGTGTTCATGGTAAATCCTTGATCTTTGTAACACGTCAATTAAATGTTATTAATAAGATAACTAATCAACCCAGATAAACATTAAATGATCAATTATTGAATTGTTTCTACATTAATTGGTGAACCTGATTGATTTAGCACAGTAAGTGCTGGGTTTATGAACATACAAACACAAAGAATTAAACTTGGAATTTAATTTGTAGTAGTTGTTTTTCCCTTCCAATTGCGTATAACAAACAGGGTTGGAATCGAAAACCAGAGTGCTGTAAAGTAGTTGTTTTTCCCTTCTAACAGCGTATAAAAATGTTGTTAATACAGAAAATTACAGAGCAGTAAAGTCATCACATTTATCAAATATGGATTGCCGCAGTGTTGTACGGTTTCTTGTTTGTTTTAACGGTGTATAACCGCGGGCTGTATAATTTTGACTTAAAACCAAGTTAGAAAGTATAGCCATGTCTGTAGGTTCAGATTCAGACACTGATGCCATGGTGGAGATGCCTAGATTGGAAGTTGCTTCCGAGCAGGGGTTATATGAATATTTGGTAGAGGTGATTCAACAGGATACACTGGGTGCTCCTGATCCAGGGGATCTTGTCGTTTCTCCCACAGAGTTGAATCTCAGGAGGGCTCAGGAAAATATGTTTCAGCAACTTAAAGTTAAGGCAGTGAGACATATCAGCGCAATTGTTACTATAGTATGCCTGTTAAGAGGTTGGACGTGGCACAGGACAAATGTCAGGTAGTGCAGGAGAGATGCCAGATTTTAAGGAGCAAAAATCAGGATTTAATTGGAGAGCTTCAGGCTGTAACTGGAGAAAATCGGGCTTTGAGGCGAGAGCATGCTAAGCTTAGAGACGAAACAGCAGCCGAAATCCAAGATCTGAGGATCAGCCTGGATAGGTGTCAACTGCTTTTCACAGAGCTTAACGAAGCAATGCGCAGGAATAATGAGGTGAATGGAGTTTTGATCAGTGAGAAGGCTGCATTAAAATATAGAATTGATGAGTTTGAACATGAAAGAGCAATGGTAACTTGGGATAGAAATAAGCCGAGGAGGCTGAGTTTTCAGTCCTGCCTCCCCGAAACCCACAGGCTAGCACCCTGAGTTTTCAATATCCCAGAGATACCCACAATACACACGCAGAGGAGCCTGAGTTGTCAGTGCTGTCTCCACGAGACCAGCACCCGAATACACCCGGCTTTCCGAACACGAGAGACACACACAGAACACAGTTAGGGTCTAAAATGACATTCAGTAAACTGTTAAGCATGACTGTAAAAGTTCCACAGTTTGACCCGATGAAAAAGGGAAATCATATAGAAGACTTCAACGCTACAACTAGAGGTTATATTAAATCACCTGGAATCGTAGAAGAGGAGCAAAAGTCATTTTTCCTTAAACAAAGGTTACTGCATTCTGCTTGGGTAAATAATTTACCAGAGGAAACACAAATTAACTTTGAGAAATTATGTCAGGAGTTAATAAAGTAATACTCCCCTTTTTCCAACCCAGGTGTAGCTCTAACTAGGGCTTACAACATGAGATGTAGGGAAAAGGATGATCCTCGTGATTTTTTTGATGAGCTTAGGCGCACATACCAAGCAGGTTGTGGTCCAGATGAGGATCCTGATAAAATGGTACAGTTTAGACAATTGTATTTGAATAGCTTACATCCAGGGATAGGAGAGTTAGCAAATTTGGTTGTGAACTCTGCATCCCCAATGGATGTGATAGTGGATAAGGCACGAGAAATCTGGCTGCAGATATGATTTATGCAGTCGCAAGTGAGGCGCCATCCATGCAGATAGAGGGATCAGAACTGCCGGCCAATAAAACAAATAAACAAGAGACCTCAGCAGTCCAAGAATAATTACAGTAACATTTCAGCCGGCAGGAACCAAGCTGGCCAGCGCTGGGGTAGTAACAGAGAACGCCTTAAGAATAGAAATAAATGGGGTAAGTTTAAAAACACTTCGTATCAGGAAGAGAACCCCCAGGCTAAAGCAGAGATTAAAGAACTCAGGGAATCGCTAAAGCAGATACAGGAAACTTTGAAGCAGCTGACTACTATGCAGCCCTCAAGTGACACGGGTGTCTGCACTACCCAAAGGCAGAACACACAGGCTACCACACCAACAGCTACCTCCACATGACTGGACGGGGAACAAATACAGCTTCCCCAGATTAATACAGTCGGGCAGAGAGGAGCCACTGAAACAGAAAGTGAAGTGGGAAGCACGGAAATGCATATTGTGTCAGACCTGGATGGTGTTACAATACCGCCAATAAAAAGTTGGGCGATATCATAATCAAAGGTAATTGACCATATTTTTCAGTTATGATGCAGGGAGCTGTAACTTGGGAGGCGTTACTGGATTTAGGTGCGGATGCTACACTAATGATTAAAGAGATGTTTGATTATTTGAATCAGGTAATAGGAGACTCAGATAGACAGGTGAGACTGACACCCAGCAAGAAGGAGTTTCATAGCTATACCAATGATTGTATCCACCCCCTTGGAATTAGCTGGGTCTGTTTTGAGTTTGGGAAACTCAGAGTTACCCATCCTGTGTATATTACAAGCGCAGCTGCAGAAAACTTGTTGATTGGGGCTGATCTATTGATGAGACTCCGACCCATGATTGATTGCAGCGATAAGGTGCAGTGGGCCGGTGTAAAGAAACCAGTATCCTACAAGAAACTGAGTTCGGCAAGTGAAGTAGGGAGTTTGAAAAAAAAACAAAAAACGGCGTGTTGAAAGAGAAGGGCCCATGTTGAATGTAGTTTATGATGGTCCCCTACAGCCCTCGTTTTCAATACAAGCGGAGTCCGGGGACCTGATAGAAACGCAGCTCACGCTGACCCCCCCCCAAAAAACAAAACAAACAGTAAGACCCGGCAGTGGCAATTAATGTGTCCAGTATCCGTAGCAGACAGGACTGAAGGCAGTCGAGGTACCGAAGGAGGCGCGGTGCAGATGCATGTCCCTCTTGATCTCAGAGCCGACACGATGTGTGCGTGTGTGAAAGTAGAAACCACTGAAGTGGCTGATGCTGTTGTAACTGCACATTATGAGAACACTTTGGTCAGTGAGTGCCTGTTTGATCAGATTCAGGACAGTAACCCACAGCTGGTACAGGGAAACAAAAGAGAGATGTTAAATGACGTCTCCTACAGTAAGCACCCCGTCCTCAGCATAGGTATTAGTGCTATCAGTGTTGGGATTGGAGATAGGATGTTTACGCATTACGTGCCTGTGGTCAGAGGCTTGCCAGTAAACTGTGTGGTCGGAGCCGACTATCTTGTAAGAATAGGGGCGCAGATTGACTTTAGACTAGGCATACTGCATGCAAGGGTTAGAGACACACATGACACGGACGTAAGCATGTTAGTGGGTGAGTCATTTTATGATTTTGAATTGACCCTTCCCATTGTGGGACCTTGTCCTGAATACTTGGAAAGGGGATGAAAAGGTTAGTTATTCTAAACCCAGTCAATGGATTCAAGTACAGTATATTAGCGAGAATAAGTCAAAGCCAGGTCCTGTTCTCTCCCCCATAGAACGGTATGCCGTGATGACTCTCACAGCCATACAGCAAGCAACACAAGAAATTGTACAGCCCTTGCAAGTGCATTTAGCATACAGTTTAGCAAGTGCCGTCCCAATATATGTGGATACAAGTGCAAGAGAAGTCACCTTTTTGGTTAATTTGCTGGTGGTGGAATCCATGAATGTCTGTCGATTTGAAAGCTGTCTTGAACATCAGGTTCTGACAGGGCGATAAGCATGTGCAGTTAGTCACACCACCTGTGGTTGTGTATTAAAATAGCAGTCCTAATCTCTATCTGGTGCCTAACTTAGAAATGTGAAGCACTCTTTGGGACATTCATTGGCTCTGCCCTAGCAAACCCTTTATTAGGGATACGGCTCAGATATTGTGTGGTTTGAGGAAAGATGCTGCTGCTGAGAAATGCAAAGTTACTGTGACAATGCCGGGGGGGCAGGCAAAAGCCTGATTCGAAATAGCTAATGCTCAGTGGCTTGTGAGCACCCCACAACAAGAATTTACACTGTCACATGACCAGCACAATACCGTTAAGGTTATTTAGCTACCAGCAGACCCTGTGTTACTCACTGTTCTGAGGGGGACAATTGCCCATATTGGAGATTTAGCCCTTTATTACTTTGAGACAGATTTTCACAAGGCAGAAGTTGAAATATTAGATGTCTTTAGAGGACACGAGTTTCAAATGGATCCTGCTATAGAGTGGCTCCTGAATCAAAAGGAGCTCCACATAGTGGAAATTACCGTCACTCCAACTGAAGTCTCGGATTTGAGACTGGGACCCAGAGACAACTTAGTTATCCATAGGACAGAGTTTGGAGTTATATTCACTCTGATCCTATTGTCTGGGTTAGTGACTGCCTTGGTCATAGCAGTGGGGTTAATTGTCCAAAAATACCTGGTGGTAAGGAGAGCCATGGATGTGATATTTCTGGTTTTGCCTCTAGTGGATGTTAACTGGAGATCTAAAACAATTCATATAATGAAAAAGGAAAAGTCTGAGAGTAATGAGCAGGAAGAGAATAGTTGTCCTGCAGTTGCAGCAGGTCAGAGTGAAAATGCTGAGGCAACAGTGTAAAGAAAAAAGTCACAGTAACAAGCATGAAAGCAGATATAAGCCCAGTGTGTGCTGTCTTTCTACTTCTATCTTTCTATCCCTTTAAGGATATATAACCTTAGTGTGATATACACATACATTTATCAAATTTCATTAAAAAGGGTTAATGTGGTTTGAATGTGTTATAATACAAGTCCATGTGGGGTTTATGTTGTCGTTCCTGAACTTCAGAAATAAGTTCCCAAACGAAAGGGGTGATGATGTGGGACATATACCCTAAATATGATATTAATACATGAACATGTATTGGAAATGTAACTGGATTAGTTAATGAAACTGTGTGTCTTGAGAAATAGGGCCAACTGCTGTGTCTTGAGAAGAGGGCATCTTTCTTGCAGACATACTGAACTTTGTGACCCACTTAACAAGGTGACCAGGGCTAGGTGGTGGCTAGGAGGTGTATGAACTGGATTAGGCTGAAAGGACAGTTGAATTATGTACAGATAATTCACACATGCAACAACAATCGTTTTGACGCAAGGAAGACATAAGCTAGTGATGTCCCAGTGGAAAAGGACATTAAAACATCAAAACAAGCAAAACTAAACATTTTGCGCTCCACATCGAATGCTAAAAAAAGTGCTGTCACTCTGCTAAACAAAGCTGCAACTCCAGGACTCTGCCTAAAAACTGACCCAAGACGGGACTCTACCTGAAACAGACCCGAGGAAGCAAGCCGCGAGTCAACGACCACAAACAATGAGACTGAGGCCTGGCTGGAGGATTGCCGTAAAACTTACAGAGACTGTTATCAGACAAACCAGTCTAGGACTGCTGTACACCTAAGACAGTATCCAAAAGAAACTGTGCCCTGCTACCTGCATAGCTAAAAGAGGACAGAGTGGATGGGCACTGTTGTGGATCCTATACCAAGGACTGTAGACTTTGTTGCATCTGTTTGTTGATTCTATCGAGAATTGAAAGCTTTGTTGCCGAGTTTGATCCAAAGTGGGATTGAAGACTTTGTTGCTGAGAGGAGAGCCTTTTGTTCTGAACACCTCAACAGATTGAGTTTCCAAACCAGCGGACCAAAAGTCCAAGCTTCAAGGAACTGTTGAGTATTATTCCAGTTGCATTTTCCTTTCATGGAACTAAATTAATTAATTGTAACACATTCCCATAGAATTTAACTGTTAATTATTTAGTTTGCACACTTTGCGTGTGAAATAACTTTTAGTGAATCTTGATGAAGTAACTATAAGTAATCTACTTCATTGTTGTATGAAGAATCTCTTTAAAAGTAAACTTGCTGTATCCTTAATCTATATACCATTAATAAGCTTGATGTGATATATTTTAAGGTTGTCTGCATTATTTCAGTTGAGGCTGTGATTGTATGTGGGCGTGTGTGTATGTGAGCAAGCTACTAGCTACGTCACAGCCTGCTTGGCTGTTGAAGTAGCTGCTTGGTGTGTTAGAAGATAGGCGGTGTCATATTTCAATTGCCTACTAGCCAGCATGAGTGCAGTGAGATTTTTGAATTGTGTTTTGTGCTTAGAGACTATGAAATTTACTTTCTGACTTATTGTTATTATTTTAATCTAAAATGAAATACATTTAGCACTCGGATATCCGTTACCCAGATACACGTCAGTCGCGTTTTACCGCCCATGTATTAAGAATAAAATCAATCTCCCACATGACACAAAAAAGTCCATAATGTTGAAGTGGGGGAAAAAATCTACATATTTTTCAAAATTATTTACAAATAAAAAACTGAAAAGTCTTGACTGCATAAGTATTCACCCCCTTTGCTGTGACACCCCTAAATAAGCTCTGGTGCAACCAATTGCCTTCAGAAGTCACATAATTAGTTGAATGGTGTCCTGTGTGCAATTAAAGTGCCACATGATCTCAGATTAAATACACCTGTTTCTGGAAGGCCCCAGAGTTTGTTAGAGAGCATATCTAAACAAACAGCATCATGAAGACCAAGGAGCTATCAAAACAAGTCCGGGGTAAAGTTCTGGAGAAGCACCAATCAAGGTTGGGTTATAAAAAAATATCCCAAACTTTGAATATCCCCCGGAGCACTGTTAAATCCATTATTAAAAAATGGAAAGAATATGGCACAACCGCGACTCTGCGTAGAGAAGGCCATCCACCAAAACTCAGTGACCAGGTAAGGAGGGCATTAGTCAGAGAAGCAACCAAGAGGCCAATGGTAACTCTGAAGGATCTGGAGAGATCCACAGCTGAGATGGGAGAAACCGTCCATGGGAAAACTATAACCCGGACGTTCCACAAAGCTGGGCTTTATGGAAGAGTGGCGAGAAGAAAGCCATTGCTGAAAAAAACCCATATCAAATCCCATTTGGATTTTGCCAAAAGGCATGTGGGAGACGCAGCATACATGTGGAAAAAGGTTCTCTGGTCTGATGAGACCAAAATTGAACTTTTTGGCCTTGGCGCAAAACGCTATGTGTGGCACAAAGCCAACACTGCTCATCACCCTGAGAACACCATCCCCACGGTGAAGCATGCTGGTGGCAGCATCATGTTATGGGGATGCTTTTCATCGGCAGGGACTGGGAAACTGGTCAGGATTGAGGGCAAGATGGATGCAGCCAAATACAGGGAAATTCTAGAGGAAAACCTGTTTCAGTCTGCAAGAGACCTGGGACTGGGGCAGAGGTTCACCTTCCAGCAGGACCTTGACCCTAAACACACAGCCAAAGCTACACTGGAGTGGTTTAAAAACAAGAACCTGAATGTCTTAGAATGGCCCAGTCAAAGCCCAGACCTCAATCCGATTGAGAATCTGTGGCAAGACTTGAAAATTGCTGTTCACCAACGGTCCCCATCCAACTTGACAGAGCTTGAGCAATTTTGCCAAGAAGAATAGGCAAAATTGCAGGATCCAGATGTGCAAAGCTGGTAGAGACTTACCCAAAAAGACTCACAGCTGCCAAAGGTGCTTCTACCAAGTATTGACTCAGGGGGTGAATACTTATGCAACCAACAAATGTCTTTTTTTTTTTGTTTAATTAACTTTTGTGTCACAATAAAATATATCTTGCACCTTCAAAGTGTTAAGTATATTGTGTAAATCAAATGGTAAAAATCCCAATTAAATCCATTTTAATTCCAGGTAGTAACACTACAAAATGTGGAAAAGTCCAAGGGGGGTGAATACTTATGCAAGGCACTGTATATAACAAATTAATGCACTTACCTGTCACATGCACCTTCCGACTGCGTCACCAGTTTTCTGATACAAAGCCCATCTCTTCAATGTTACAATGTACTTGTTTATCTGTCACAGCCCGCTGTTTGTTTTTTTTTTTTTTGCAAGCCAAATCAGTCTGTCTTTATTGTGCAGTAACACAGCGCTTCCTCCACTTTCACATGACGGAAATGCAGCCAAAACAAAGCAAACGAGACAAGCTACAGGAATGTAAAGTTGATCATTAAACAGTTTTAGATACCGTGGTGCTTTTTTTTTTTTTTAAATCTTGATTACCGACGTTGAATACTGTTTTAATTCTGGAAACTGGTGTTGTTTTTTTTTAATCTTTTGCTAAACTGCATTGCCTTTTACACTTTATGGAGTTCTGTGCATGGGTAATATTTTGACTTCATTTTGCTGTTTGGTCATTTAATGGGGAATTTACATATTGCTACAATGCTTATCGGATTTAAAAGTATGTACTGTAACGACAGTCCACATGTCCACATTTTCAGAATCATATCCTTCTGAATTAAAATATTTCTTTGTTTGAAATATAGTACTGTACCAACAAAACCAACTACAGTACATCTAAATGGAAGCCTACTTATTTTAAAACACAGTCCTTTCAGTTATGTATTTTTGACATTGTATTCTGACTGTAGTTCTTTGTGTTCAGTAACTGGATGTCCTGTCCAAGAGTCCCATTTTGAATTCAGTTCCTTTTTTCCTTCTGCATGGCAGCCAAAGTAATTTCACCTTTTTAGAGTAAATTTCTTCATTATCAGTAAGCCGTTGAAAGCTACAAAGCAGTTGTTTATGAAGGATTTTTGTGTCTGGTGCCTGTTTTGTGAAGAAAGCGATAACTTCTTCTGGGTCAGAATGAAGGAAACAGTCTAGACTAAATTGTACTTTAATCTTCAAGATTTGTAAATATTTACAATATATAATGTTTTTAATAGTTGCTTTAGGTAAATAAGCAGGGTAACGTTTTTTATCAAACATTTCAGATCATTACAATACAGTATTTATAGTAAAGAACTCAATTTTAATGATATAAAGTTTTTAAAACATTACATTAAGGTCCTAATGAAATCCAACTGGGAATAGTCCAGTCAGTGGATGTAAAGTTCCAGGTTTGAGAGCTTCCTAATAAATATTACTCAATCATTATTTTTATTTGAGTTAAAGTTCAGGTATTTGTTCTTAGTGTTTTCCAAGGGCACTATGAATGAAAACACTAGCCATGCTAATGAATAATAATAATAATGATGATGATGATGATGATGATGATGATGATGATCTTAGCTTTTATAAAGCTCCTTTCATGACAAATCATCATAAAGCGCTGTACATAAGAACACAAAATAGAAATAAACAATAAGAAAAATATCAAAACATTAAATCTAAAAAAACAAACAAAAAAAACAGTTTAAACAAATAAGTTTTAAGGTGAGATTTAAAAACACCCAAGGATTAAGAGTACCTAATTTCTTTGGGGAGGGCATTCCACAACCTAGAAGCATAGGAACAGAAGGCCTGATCACCCACAGTTCGTAATCTGGTTATGGGGACACATAAGAGTCCAATATCGGTGGACCACAAATTGCGTCTAGGGGTATAAATAGACAAAAGGTCAGTTATGTAAGGGGAAGACACACCCTTCAAAGCCTTAAAAGTCAAAAGCCAGATTTTAAAATCAATGCGAAACTTAACAGGAAGCCAATGTAAGGATTCCAGATCAGGGGTAATATGATCACCAGATCGGGACCTAGCCAAAACCTTGGCTGCTGAGTTTTGATCATACTGAAATTTGTTTAGGCTGTTCTTGATAACCCCAGCAAGCAGGGCATTGCAGTAGTGAAGTCTGGACGAGACAAAGGCATGGACCATTTTCTCCGCAGCAGACCTAGAGAGAATAGGGCGTAGTCGGGCGATATTCCTAAGAATTATTTAAATGCAGTAGGTTGACAATGGAGTGCGCATGTGTAGAATGGACTTGCTTTATTCTGCCACTGACAGCTGTTGTTTTCAGCATGGAATAATAACAACCATTCTAAATGTTTAAATACTTACTTTTGAAACTGTATTGGGCATTACAGTCTTTAAGTGCAAACAGTATTGTTATTATTGTAAGTATTGTTTCTCTAAGAAAAAAGAGGAGCCACAACCCTGCAGGTATGGCACTGTTACAAATAATCTTGCTGTGACCCTTTTTACTATGACATGGAACTAAAATGTGTATAACGTCTTGCATTCAGCAAGACTGGATGCTAGTAATTGATGCATGATGTTAATGTTGTGCTTTTTAAACTCACTTTTTTATATTTGTTATATTGAGTAGGAATAATGTAAACTGCTTCAGTGAGCTAAGTAAAATACTGTACACGGCTATAGCTGGATCCAGTAGGACGGCTGCCACCGTTTGGAGAGGATTTAGGGAGGGAGTCACTAAGAATTATACTGGAATGTAGATTTATTTAGTCAGTGAAATATAACTAGAGCTAAAACATCCATGTGTTATTGTAGCCTTTAATATCCCTGAAATTTAAAAACAAATACACAACAAAATACTTACTAAATAAATGTCTATTTGACTGGCAGTTATATTTTTAAATCGAACAATATTGTAGCAGGAATGAAAGGCAGTGTTCAAAGGCCCCCAGCAGGTTGAGATTTTGGCTCTGCTTAGGTTTGCATTTGTCTCCAGCAGTAAGCTGCCACAGCAAGGATCTGTCTCCATGATAATACATACTGTACGTACTCTCTTGCTCTGGAAGGTAAGAAATGGATAACTTCACTCTGTAGGTGTCTATGCTCTCTGTTGCTGGCAAGGCACTAGCTGAAGATCATGGTCACTTTTTGTTCTATACTTCTATAAAATGGTTGTAGCTTATTCAGTTTTTCCATTAATCCACTTCCATTCGCAATGTAGATCTCATAAAGTAGGTGCAGTTTTGATGTATGAAAACATGTATTCTCATATAAACTATGACTATATACTATATAGGTTCCATAAAAGCTATCTGTTTTCATGTCAGTGGTAGGCCGTTACTGTTTCACTTCATATATCATTACAAAGCACCATTTTTTTATACTTGATTGAGAGCCATAATACTCTTTTTTGTTTTTTCTCAAAAACTTAACAATCTTTTCTACTTTTTAACTGTGGTATTTATTCTCCAAAAACATCCTTTGTAGTACTTTAATGGGCATTCTTTTAATGCAATTCCCACACATTCTCTTGAACTAATACAAAACATTCTTTCTTGCAGAAACATTTGAAACCCTCATCCGGCAAGCTGAGAACTACACAAATACGTTATTTCACACCACTTACAGAAACATGGCTGCAGAAGCGGCTGCATCAGTGAGAGAGCTCTTCACTGACATTGGACTTTTTGTGTTGGGCTCTGAGGTCAGCATTGAGGAGTTTATGAACAGGTTTTTTGACAGCCTGTTCCCTTTGGTTTACAATTACCTCATAAACCCTGGCTTGACAGATATAGCACTGGACTATGCGGAGTGCACACGGATGGCAAGAAGGGACCTGAACCCGTTTGGAAACATTCCCAAATTAGTAGCTGGACAAATAGGAAGATCACTGCTGCCCAGTCGTGTTTTTTTGCAGGCTTTGAACTTGGGGATTGAAGTCATTAATACAACAGACCATTTGCAGTATACAAAAGAATGCAACAGAGCCTTACTCAAGATGCAGTACTGTCCACATTGCCAAGGCATAACTCAGAGTAAACCGTGTATGGGGTACTGTCTCAATGTGGTAAGAGGCTGCTTGGCCAGCATGGCAGAAATTGACGCTCACTGGAGGGAGTATATAAAGTCTTTGGAAGAGCTGTCAAATGGGATGCATGGAACCCATGACATTGAGCAAGTGCTGCTCAACCTTCATTCGCTTGTAAATGATGCTGTTATGTATGCTCAAATAATTGGACCAAAGCTTTCAGTACAGGTAAGAATATTCCAATTGCTATTCAATCCTATTTTATACTTTATGCTAGGGGTGGGCATTCCAGGTCTTCATTCCAACTATGTTTATTTATTTATTCATGTATTTCTTGGCAGACGCCCTTATCCAGGGCGACTTGTTACAAAATATCACAGTACAGTGTATCACATTACAAAATATCACATTATAGAATATCACATTACAGATAAGCAGTTATAAAGTACTGTAAAATCAGTAGAAAAATAAGGAATACAGTAAATAATTACATTTAAGAGCGAGTTTGACTGAGAGCAGTTAACTTATAGTAAAAATATTTGCTTATACGAGTGAAGTCCATTAAGAGCACATAGTAAGTACGATAGATGGATAAGAACAATTTCAAATAAGAGTGATTACAAAAAACGTGAATACTGATACCTATAAGAGTAAAATAAAGTACAAGATACAGGAAATAGTTATAATTAAGAGCAGTAGTAGAATATGGCAAGGTATGGAACAGTTCAGTGCAAGTGCAAGCTGATGCAAGTACTGGTACAATTGGGTGCCATATAGTCCAGTATGGTCGAGAGTTATGAGGTTTACAGATGCTGTCTGAACAGGTGTGTCTTGAGGAGGTGCCGGAAGGTGGTCAGGGACTGAGCAGTCCTGATATCAGTGGGTAGGGCATTCCACCACTGAGGGGCAAGGGTGGATAAGGAGCGGGCTCTGGAAGCAGGGGAGCGGAGGGGGTGGGTACAGCTAATCTGCTGTTGGTGGAGGAGCGGAGGGGGTATAGGGAGAAATGATAGTCTGGAGATAGGAGGAAGCAGAAAGGTTGAGACAGCAATAAGCGAATACAAGAGTTTTGAATTCTTTACAACAAATTGAACAGAAGTCGGATTGGAAGGGCAATCTTTGGCCATGCGTGCAACATACAGACATTTGCACTGCAGCAGGGGTACACAACCTAGGCTTATCAGCCCATTCCGTTGAAGGAATATTGCAGGAATTTGTTCCAAAGAGTTTCCTAATAATTTGACACCACTGCAATGGAATGAACTGAAAATATGATTGCCAATATATCCAAGACTGTTAGATTCTGTATACTGTAACTGACTAAATGTCATCTGATGAAATCATGAAAGAGGGTTGTTTGGAGGTGCTGTTGATTTTCAAGGAAGTTTTATTTGTGATGACTTCATGGGTTGTTCTTTGTTGCAGACTTCTTTATTGTGGGAACTACATCAATGACATATCAGGTTCTTTTTTTATAGGGTTGACTCCAATCCTGGAACACACACAGGCAGAATGCCAAGAATGTAAATCAAGAAAGTGCAATGCAATCCTTCCAAAACCAACCTATTATGTTAATTATGGCAGATGATAAAAAAAAAACAAAAAAAAAAAAACGATTCCAAACTTGAATATACTCTTAGCATTAGAGTCACCTGGACCGTCAGCCACTGATCACTTTCACATGACACAATGTATCTGATCACCAGTGAGTATATAGTGTTGACTATCATTGTAGAAGTTAACATTGCCTGTGTCCTGTGCCACTGGACAAACTGAAGATTCACTTCTTGGTGTAAAAATTGTATTATCTTTATAGTAATGGATCATGTGGTTAGACAAGTCATGTTTTACGCTATTTTGAAGTTATGGTGTGTGTCAGTTTAGTGATAACCCTGGGGAAGGTACCATGCTGCTGGGAAAGGGCACTGGTGTTTTTGTCAAGTTTTGGAGGTGCTGATCACCCTAATGGGGCCAAGCACTGAATTAAAATAATAAAGGAGACTGAAATAAACCTTTGCTATCCAACTACCATGCAGCATATTCCAGTATTTCCTCTGGATGAACATAGACTTTAAATTCAAGCTTTGAATAGGGATTATGATTTCAACATGTTTTGGAGCTACAGTATTATAAAAGGTAACTAATGCCCAGGATACACATTGAAGGTACAGTACACTGTTAAAAATCGTTTGTTTTGTGCAGGTTAACATGAATGTGTGGCTCTCAAGTAAATATTTAAGAAAAGAAAATTGCTTTATTTATTGAACAACAATTCTAATTCTGAGGTTTAGTTAATTCTGATGTAATGTTTCCATGTTCAGCCAATAATATCTCAGCAATGCTAGGGAGTAGAGTGATATCCTTTGGAACATAAACACTTTGTGACATTGTCTCTTTAAATCTGTAAACATTTTTTCAATAGGATTAGTATTTCAAAAGATAAAACGGTGGTAAAAACGTAAAAAAACATTGTACAATACAAATTATAATGTACTATTTTTTAGCAGATCTGGAGAAAACGCTGTAATAGCTATAGTATTTTCCAGACCTGTGAGATTTTTGTATTTTTTTCCAATATAATGATATTTGACAGACTGCTCTAGATACAGGCGAATGCATTATAATTAGAAAAGCCATTTCAAATCTGTTTTTATTAACGACCAATTACTGTTGGCTTTACTAACTCCTAATAGTCAAACATCTAAAACAGTTTCCTAGCTAGCAAGGCTAAACAAATGCATGTTAATCTGTGACTGCACACATTTTATTAAACAGTCTCATTTTCTTTTCATTTAGACAGAAGGGTAATTGATAAGACTAAATGTCTCTTCAAAGAAGAGATATCAATAATGGTGTGGCAGTGCAGTATGTTAAATTGAGTTAATCCGGCACAGGATATTTATAGAAGCAAGAAGGGAGAGGTAATTTAACGTTGTGTAGTTAGGAATGAGTCATTCTTGAATTGTATCTTAGTACAAAGTACTAATGTTTTGGTCAACAGGGCAGGCTTGTTTTCAAATTAAGTTTTAATCAAAATGAAAGATGTTTATAGCTTTGGATGCTCTTAAATTGTCAATATACTTTGGTGATACCTGCGTCTAAGGTTTAATTATCATGTTGTTATGGAGAGTAACTGCATGGGCAAACTGAATAAGACGGTTAAAAACATACAGTACAAAACTGGACTGTATTTTTACTTGATTTCTTTCTGCATTTGATTTTCAATTTGAGTTTAAAATACCAACTCCTGTTGTGACTACAGTGCCACCTGTAATTTCTTCAGGTACATCATTAGTAGGGCCCTGCGAAATGCACAGGAGAATTAAAACGACAGGGCTAACCTGCAATTCAGACCTAAACCTCCAGATGTCTGTGTAGCCACAGCTAAAATGATCTAAAGAATAATAAAGGAATCAACACATTAAATTCTGGATAATTAGAAAATACCAGTATGCACAGCACAGATGCCAGTATAAACAAAGTTTATGAAAAATTGATGAGCTACTACAACCCTGATCAATGCAGAATGAAACCACGTTTTAGTAAACCAGCTCACACGCTTCTGAAGGCATTAAGGATTTTTGACCCACAAATAAGTTTGTAGTTTGGATAAAGAAACTCTCCAGTTAGATTCTATGCCAAGGTTTGATGCTTACTGTATACCTGCCAAGTCTCCCAATTTCGTTGGGAAACTGACGATAATTTAGATTGCCAATTGTAATGCATTATTACTTTAAGAAAATTCTCTAAAAAATGCCAGGTTAAAAAACAAGTTGTAAAAACCCAGGGCCCTAATCTTTAGGTCTGCTTGTAGCCTTTAAATTAATGCATTTATGCTCACTCAGTTAAAGTAACATTTTTCACTCTTCCACTATTTTTATGGAACACAATTGCACCATCTGCTGGATCAACTGCAATACTTTAAGATATTCCACCGCAACACTGCTGACAAATGTTATCAGTGACAATGTGTAATTTGGGATAGTAAATTCCATTTAGCTAATGCACAGCTGTTAGTTTAGGAAATAGTGTACTTTGTCCACAAGCACAGAGCAATTACTTTTCCCAAAATATCGATTTCTCATTGTACACTAACACACTATGGATGTGCTCCAAGGTGTATTTATAAAGTACAATCTTTCTTAATTCAGTAACTTGTAAACATGAAAAGATGTGCTTGTCTGCTCTGAAGCCAATTACAAAGACAAAAGTTTGAGATTAGGCTGTTTAGTCAAGGATAGCTGAGGAAAGATTTCCACCTGAAAACTGAAAACGTGATAATAAATCTGACAGTAACAAGTCAAAATAATATATATATTTTTGTATTGCTCCTACAAAAAAAAGAAATAAATACCAATGACAAATTAGATTTCCTCAAAACTTAGTCAAATCGTTTGAATTTACTAATTTCTTATAGTATTTCTAAGTTTTATAGTTATGAAGAGAAAAAAGAAACTGTGCGAACATACTGGTGTGGTGGTTGGGAGACAGTAGTACAAAGCAACACAGACAAAAAATATGTAATATCAGATAAATAGTTAAAATAAATAGTTCAAAATAATATAATTTTAAATTGTCAGTATCATTGTCAACTAAACGATTTTGAACATGGGGCAAAGGTTTTCTTTTGCGATTCAAATAAACTTCCTCAAAGCAGGTATTTTCAAAGAGCCACACTGTAATACTATCACACAGAAACTGCTGAACACACAATAAATAAGCTGCTTTTGAGGGATACAATTAAGAAGACAATATAGAGAAAACTAACAATCAACATATTCCTGAGACAACACACAACTACAGTACAGTGTCCGGTTTTACCATTCAGAACTAGATTTTAGTTTGCATACACTGTGATGTAGAATAAATACATCAAACGTAATTAACAGATATGTTATGTATTGATTTTGAGAGTTTTTGGAAATATTCTGAAGCATAAGGAAAATGTATGAAAGTGAGATATGAAAATGAACGCATCTTTACTTGCTTGCTTGTAGCTTGAAAATGATGACTCAAACACGCCCCCCGGTGGTTTTCTGGAAATTGTAACAACAATAATATTAAATAGAAGAAAGATACCCTGTTTTTGTTTTGTTTTTTTTCTCTGTTTAGATTGTTTGTAGTTTTCAAATTTTATCCAGCATTAGCCTTCTTGTAAACTCCCTATTTAAACCCAGTCACAGCACAACTCTTTTTCTTGCATTTTGCTTTTCCCTCCTCCTCCTCACTTTTTTCATATTCCGTGTGCCTCTCTGTCGGTCCCCTAGTGATTCTCACTTCCCCGACCTAGAGTTCCAATAACTCCACAGGTTCTTCGTGCGGTCAGAGGGGACCACCGGCCACACTATCCTTTCACAGCTCGTGTGCTTTATCTTGCCTCATGAAAGAAGGCTCTGTCTTACTTCCTCCTTTATCCTCCTGGGATGTGGCCCTCATACTCTTAGTGCTCGAGTCCCAAAACTAACAATTATTTGTGTTCTTTCAGATTCTCTTTTCTTCCTTACGTCAAGGCTTCGTATGAGCCGTTCCGTCCTCTGAAGGTCGAACCCGGTCACTAACTGGGACCCAGTTGCGAGGTAGAGCCTATAACGACTCCAAGAAGTCAGAGGACTGTTTTCAGGGGCCCGGAGACCTATAGGGCCAGCCTCGACTCCATAGGGAAGGCTCTCTCGATTGGAGTCCAGCCAGTCCTTTTCTCTCTCTCTCTCCTGCTCTAGAGGCCGAGACTCGAATCCTAAGTTGCAAAACGCTCCCTTCGTCTCGCAGCCCTAGTTCCCGCCCCGTGAATTTAGTGTTATCCAATTCATGTAGGATTTAATATGGGCAGACATTCAGAAAAATAGGATATTCAAATATGAACTGTATTAACACAATTAAAACACTTAACAATAAATAACTTATAGTTCTTATAAAGTGTATTTAAAAAAATGTTTTCCTACAAATTTATATTTAGATATATTTCCTATAAATCAATATAGTTTCAGCACTATACCCAATATAAGCTCTTGTGGTGGGATGTTTACTATAATGGAAATAATTCATGTTTTTTTTTTTTATCATTATTATTATCAAAAATCTCAGAAAACACATGCAGAGAGAGTCAGGAGCATTTCACCTTAAAGGGGAAGTCAGTTTCTCTAGACTTGCTAACTCTTTCTGCCTCCTACCTTCCATGGATTGGCCAGTACTAACCAAATCACACCAGTGTCCAGCTTTTGCTCTGTTCAAAACCACAACATGGGGGATCTGGCAGGACGCCACACAGGCACAGTTTGCACATTGCCTACCATTTCTTTTTAGCGTTCATCAAAATTGGGCCCTTTTGGTCTAGGAATGTTTTTTCCCTCAGAGTGTATCTCTGATGCACAATTAAGATTCAGTACAGAGTAAAAAATAAGGTTATTTATGTGTTGTTTTTCAAACAAACCTGTTACTGTTGTCATTCACCACAACGTTGCAAGATCAGCAAATTAAATCCATCAGCTGCAGTTGTTGGGTCACGCTAATCCAGTGATGGGAATGTGTGGGTTTGGTGAAAGGAAGGTACCTCATGGAGTGTCTACTGCCAGCTGTGAAAGGTCACATCACAGTCATACTCAAAGATCATGGTAGAGCAGTTCCTCTGACAGTAAATCATTTATTTCCTGACCTGACAAGGATCAAGATGGTAATGCTTTTTTTTAATCTTAATCTAAACCGTCAATGACAGGTTTGAAACACACAGTTCCATGAACCAGGGATGAACTTTATAATAGATTATGCATTTCTGTCCTGCAACCCTCCGTTATGGATCCATATCAGAAACGCACAGATATAGACTGACATTGGTATTGCTGTTGATATTAATGATGTGTTTTTTGTGAAAATGAATCTGCAGCTGCGCTGATCACTGAATGGATATTTGTTTGTTATTGCTCCTTCTGGTTTCAGGTGAATAAAGCATGTGGACTTCCAAGTAGAAAACCAGGACACTCTTCAGGTGATCAGCTGGAGGACAACGAACATTATCTCACCCTTAAGGCACCGCAGCGAGAGAGTGAAGAGACATTAGCCAGCAGAAGAAAGTAAGAAATATTTTCAATCACTTGAAAACACTCGGAACAAATATAAAAAACATAGGAGACCATTTTTCCCCCCTCATTACAGTATGTCTTGTTATAAGGCAAGTACCCTGTTATCAGACAAATTCCCAGTAAATGATCTGAATTTACTTGCTGCACAGGAGGCGTGTGTGAAAAAAGAACCAGAAATCTGCACTGCTTTAAAGGGAATATTTATATGTTTTAAAGTTTTTACAAAAAAAAAAAAAAAGAAAATTGCATGCAACTTTCCCTTATTCCGATGTATTGCTTTGCTTTCTGGCTGCAGTTGAACATTACAATGGTAATGCATCACCCTCCTGTCACACTCCACATAGTGAACACGTTAACTGGCCTGCTTCTGCACCAATCTTCACCAGTTTGGCTGTAATCCGATTTTTTAACCTATATTTTCACATTCTTACCTTTGCGATTATGAGGACCTCTGAATGTGCCTGCGCAGGTTACAAGAAGCAGTGGCCACAAGAAGCTACAGTACACTGTCGCTTTAACGCCCTTTGTTATAAATATAACGAACTTGGCAGCTGGACCCTAAATAAAAAAAATAAAAAAGTTAAAAGGATAATATTCTTAATCAATTTCCAGAGCTTACTGATACCACAAGAGTATCTTTGCAATGCAATTAGTTGACAACAATGCCTATATATACAGTATTATAACAGTTCGGTTTTTATAAAAATAGTTTTAGCAATTTTTGAGTTTTATGTAAATCGTTTTTTTCAGGGCTTTCACTTTTTATATACTGTGTGAACAGGATGGCTGCAGTAGTGGCGTCAGACCAGAAACACAGACTCAACTCCAGGAAGTAGCGGGGCAAAACTGAAACGCTACGGCGTTCAGTTATTTTATAAAATAGTAAACCAAAATATTTAAACAAATCTACACAAAAGAAATGGGCACGTTGGCCAAACAAACAAACAAACAAATAATAAACAGTAACAAGTATTGTGCTGGTTTATTAACCAACACGTTTAGCAGTTGTTGCGGTAAAGTGAGCACGCTGTTCTAATTTTGGGTTGAAATACTTTTCATTTATTTGGATTGCGGCATGATCACACGCAAGATAAATTACGATAAAATTTTACAATAAGATTATGAACAAGTATTATATGTTTTCTGCACTGATTGCGTATGTTTATTTTTTATTTTTTTCTTCACTGATGTCTAATGTTTTTATTGTTTTGTTTCTAGGGAATATTTGTTAGCTATTGTGTAGGCTGCTATTTCACGCACTTGGTACATCGGCTTGTTGCTTTTTCTCAGGTATCACACACTACAGCTGCTGCAACTTACCCTGAGGATTCACTTGAATATTTCTTTTGGTGTCATAAAATTAAAGACTGTTCCGTGGGGAGACATTGGGTGGGGTAGTTCTTTTCAAAGTGTTTTAAGATTTTTTTTGTATACTATACGTATGGTAAAAATACGATTATCATACTACTTGAATATTCCACGCATTTTTAAACAAACTTGATATAAAACGTTCCATGTGTCTATGTGTCAAATGATGCAATTTGGTGCTATTAAATATGTTTAATTCCAAAACTACACAGTAAAACATCCCAAAATGAACCAAACATATAGTAAAAATATAATGCCTTATCACACAACTTGAATATCCAATGCACTTTTGAATACACTTGAGATAAAAGTGTTTCAAAACGCTCCATATTGCATTTTCCCATTCTGACAAATGATTCAATGTGGTGCATTTAAAGTTCTTTGATTCCAAAACTGCACAGTAAAACATCCCCAAATTAATCAAACATATAGTCAAAATACAATTCTTTATCTTACAACTTGAATATCCAACACACCTTTTTTTTTTTTTATAAATTCCAGTAGTTTGGAACAAACACCAATCACAAAAAGTATGAAGGGAAATGCGGTATGTAAATGCAGTATGTAACTGGAATGGAAGTTTCTGGAGAAACTTTGTCTGTTGTATAGTGCCTGTGTATACGTTGGTCAAATGTGTAACTTTTAGATGTAGTTGTGATGGTGCAAAGACTTCTACATAGTGCAGAATTAATCTCTATTCTGCACTATGTAAGAAGTTTTAAGAACATAAGAAGAACATAAGAAAGTTTACAAACGAGAGGAGGCCATTCAGCCCATCTTGCTTGTTTGGTTGTTAGTAGCTTATTGATCCCAGAATCTCATCAAGCAGCTTCTTGAAGGATACCAGGGTGTCAGCTTCAACAACATTACTGGGGAGTTGGTTCCAGTCCCTCACAATTCTCTGTGTAAAAAAGTGCCTCCTATTTTCTTTTCTGAATGCCCCTTTATCTAATCTCCATTTGTGACCCCTGGTCCTTGTTTCTTTTTTCAGGTCAAAAAAGTCCCTTGGTTCGACATTGTCTATACCTTTTAGGATTTTGAATGTTTGAATCCGATCGCCGCGTAGTCTTCTTAGATTCAATTCTTTTAGCCTGTCTGCATACGACATGCCTTTTAAACCTGGTACGACATGCCTTTTAAATGCCTTTTAAGCTGTAAACAATAGTCTGACCTTTCAGGAGAGACGTTTTTGGAAAGGTTTTAGTTGGTTTCATATACGAGTTCTATAGTAAATATGACTCAATGTGCAGTCTGTAAGGAGATATAAACATTCTCTGAGGTCAAAGGTCAAACAGAAGTTGCTTATTGGATACAGCTTTATTGGTTTTCTATATGTGTTCAATATTGATTATGACCCAATAAGCACTCTGTAAGGAGTTATAAGCAGTACAAAAAAAAGAATTGACAAATTGCCAAGATTCATTATCCAGCTCTGGAAAGGTCAAAGTACAGGATTTTTATAGAGCACACAGTGGTTCCTATAAGTGTTCAGTACTAACTATGGATCTATCTGCACTCTGTAAGGAGTTATAGGCCGTCAAAGTTTTGACTTTGGAGGATCTTCTGGCAATTTAATAAGATCCATGAGTCCAACTGGCAATAAAAACAATAGCATAAATCTACAGGTAGAGGGTAATAACTGTGCAATGCGTTGAGTTGATCAGTGCAAAGCTGGAGCAGGAGATACGTTGTCAAAAAAAGGTCCAAAACGAGAATAATAATAACTAGAATTGAAGTTTCTGGAGAAACTTTGTCTGAGTTGTAAAACGCGACAGGTCAGCTGTCATGATCAAGGTCATTTCTGGATAAGGCATACTTGGTTTCCTATACAGGTATGTAGTAAACATCACTCTATATGCAGTGTGTAAGGAGCTATATACTGCCAAAACCTTGAATTGTCCAGTTTGACCATGAACGACAGATTATAGCCATTACAGTTTTTGGGGGTCACAGCTTGTGACCCCTAAATCCATATTTAACTTATTCGTTAAAGAGTCAGTTGACAGCTACCAGCAGGCACAAACTCAATCTATTTGGAGGCTTATGGTTACGTCTGGGACGAGTTAAAACAGAGCTTGTTGCACATGACTCGGCATTTACATTTTCCCCATTTGAAACAGTTACAGACATACACTTTTAAGCATTTCCAACATTTTCATTGTTACATCCAATTGATTCAGTGGATACAGAAACAACATCATCATCATACCACGCAGTATTTCTTTCATTTGTTTCAATCTCGGATACATCATTCTCTTTCACAGCCCACATTTGATTAATGTGTCTCTTTACAAGTTTACCCGCGACCAAAACCATGTACATTATTGGACCTAGTACCTTCTTAATTATCCTGTTTTGCTATTTGTTTCCTCCTCCCGTTATCTTTTACCAGTACACGTTGTTCAGGAAGCAGAGACCTGAGTGTAGATCTAGAATTTGCATTCCGCCCCTGCATTCATTTTTATTGTTTAAGCTGCATGTGTTGTGATGTGTCCGGTCTCAGCAATGAGAAACGTGTGCAAAGCTGTCTCTTTAAAAACAGCTCTGCACGGGTTTTCATTGTTGTCGACTGCGGAGTCGATCTGTAAGCTAACAGAAAATGTGCAACTCGATGCTGTACCGATAAGCCGGGTTTGTTACTTTTCTCAAAAGCTTGTTTAAATGTCTGCACCAATCGTTCCACAGCACCGCTGGAAGCTGGATGGTAGGGAGTCGATCGAGTATGTCTAATACCATTTAGCCTGAGGAATTGTTGAAACTCCTCAGAAGTAAACTGAGGCCCATTGTCAGAGACGATCTCCTCTGGTAACCCATAGGCAGCACATAACTCCCTTAATATCTCAATTGTTTTTGCTGAAGTGGCATTTGGTACAGGCACTACTTCAGGCCATCTAGAATACGCATCGATAACCACCAGAAAGGCATGTTTGTCTTTCTCTGCGTAATCAATATGTAGCCTTTGCCACGGTCTACTAGCCCACTTCCATGGGTGGCAAGGCACTACAGCAGGTAAGTTCCTGCTACCCGTGCACATTTCACATTCCTTACATTCGGTTTCTATAGCAGCATCTAAGCCTGTCCATCAAAATAAACTGCGACATTTTCATTTTTACAATGCCTTGGTGGTGTTCGTGTAATTCTATTAACATTATTGATTTCCAGAATTACCACTCGAAAACCCCACAAAACACAGCCGTTCTCTACAGTTAGCTCTGTTTTCCGATTTACATAAGGCGGAAGACCATCCTCATCTACAGTATTTGGCCAGCCTGTGAGTGTATAGTACCTCACTTTACTCAACGCATGATCTTTATCCGTCTCTGCTGCTATCTATTTAGCTGTAATTGTCAGCTGTGGAGGGTTTTCTACATCTAACGGCAACCTAGATAATGTGTCCGCATTAGCATTGTCTTCAGAACATTTGTACCTGATGTCATATTGATAAGCAGATAGCATCAATGCCCACCTTTGTATACGGGCAGCCGCCAATGACGGTACTCCTGTTTTAGGACCCAGAATCGTAACTAAGGGCTTATGGTCCGTCACGAGAGTAAACTTTCTTCCCCACAAATATTCTTGAATTGCATAATTCCGAAAATTATACCCAATGCCTCTTTCTCAATTTGTGAGTAATACCTCTCTGCTTTAGTCAGTGTACGTGAGGAAAACGCTATGGGGCGCTCTGAGCCATCCCCACACATGTGTGAAATAACTGCTCCAATTCCTACAGGAGATGCATTGCATGCCAGCACTACTGGCAGCGTCGGGTCATAATGCACTAACACTTTAGAAGAAGTTAGTTTGGTTTTAGCTTCACAGAATGCCTGATAACAACCCTCAGACCATTTCCATTTTACATTTTTCAGTCATGGGGCTAATCAGTGTGGACAAATTCGGAAAAAACTTCCCGTAGTAATTTAGAAGGCCCAAGAACGATATAAGTTCTGGCACATTCTTGGGAACAGGTTTTCCAAAAATAGCTTGTGTTTTCTCAGTGATGGGACTAATTCCCTGCACATTTATTTCGTGCCCAAGATATTTTACTGAATCCTGGAAGAAACTACATTTGGCTTCTTTAAGCCGTATGCCATGACTTTCTAGCCTAGACAGCACCATTTCCAGGTTTACCATGTGTTCCTTTTCATTTTTCCCTGTTATCAGTATGTCGTCCAAATAACAGATGACCCCTTTCAGACCCTGCAAGATCTGGTTCACAATTTGCTGAAAAACAGCAAACTCCATACGGTAGTCCATACGGTAGTCGGTTATACTTAAACAATCCCAGTGGTGTGTTTACTGTTAAGTATTTCTTTTAGTTTTCGTTCAGCTCCACCTGCTGGTAAGCTTGGGAGAGGTCTAACTTTGAGAATTTAGTTCCCCCTGCCAAATTCGCAAACAGATCTCTGGTTCTCGGAATTGGGTATTGGTCCACCTCTAACCACGGATTTATGGTAACCTTGTACCCTGCAAATGCGTACACTACCATCCTGTTTTGGCACACATACTAAAGGAGCAGCCCATTCACTAAAGTCAACCTTTGAAATTATACGCTGTTTTTCCAGCTCTTTTAACTGGCTTTCTACAGCTGGTTTCAAAGCATAAGGTACTGGTCTTGCTTTATAGAATTTTGGTGTGGGGGTCTTTAGCCACCCTCAGACTAGCCTTAACTCCAGTCACACAACCAATTTCAGGGCTGAAAACAGACTGGTACATATTACACAGAGCTCCTACTGCATCAGTAACTCGAAATATCTTTCTCCAGTCTAGTTTCAGCTTGCTGAGCCAATCTCTGCCCAACAATGCAGGGCCATTTCCCTTAGTAACTACAAGAGCCAAATCAAAGATTTCTTCTCGGTATGTTACACTTACATTTAGTTTACCCAACACATCAAGCGTTTCATTTGTATATGTCTTTAACACACAATCAGTTGGCTGGAGCTTAACCTTAGGAAACTTTTGTTTGTACACTTTTTCCGAAATCAAAGTTACAGCAGCTCCTGTGTCTATTTCCATTCTCACGACTACATCATTAACATTTACGTTTACATAGTACGGTTTTTCAAAATCACTGCTAGAATTTACAGTGTACAATCAGACTACACATGTTGCGATAGATGCAGTTAACACTTTTGCTTTAACTAGATTGTTTTATTCCTTGCAGAGAGTTCATCAACAGTCTGAAGCTCTACAGGACATTCTATGGTGGGCTGGCTGATCAGCTGTGTGTAAGTGAATTGGCTGCTGCTGATGGCTTATGTTGGAATGGAGCAGATGTAGTTAAAAGGTAGGTTTGTTTCTAAAATAATAATGTTGAATTGCCATCACTAGTATTGATAAACCAGCCACCACATCTTTGACTTTATATTTTACCACAGAAAAAAAGTGACTTACAGTGTACATTATTGCTTTTTTTAAACATCTTTCTTTTTTATCTGTATGCACTAGACAAAATGTCAGATGCAAGTGTTGTAATCTGCAAGACTCACAAACAGCCTTTTCATCTCGCTAGACTGCTGTGACATTTACAATGTGTGGTAGGGTGTGGGAAAACACAGGACAGGCACCAAGTTCAAATATGAAACGCAGACACAGGCACCCAGATTTATTAGGGTGAGCTCAATTGGCAGGTGTTTCTGTTATAGTTTGGGGCACTCTACCAACAATGGTATTGTGCCCCGTCTTCATACAACACACACAGATGTGTAATCCAAAAGCAAAATAAGTGAAAAGGCGAAAGGAAAAAGGAAAGTGTGCAGGTTTTTACCGCTGCTCGTTGCTCCCTCTAGCGGTGGGAGCCCCGAGAAACAGGCACTGTTCTATACCCTCTCGTAAACACTGTGGGACAGCTCAGTCCCGCTAAACTCACTATCTAAAATAGTAGTACAATAAATAACCTGTGTGGCTTGCTTGCACCCCGGGTCTGTAAGCCTCGCGCTGGAATTGCCCCTCCGTCTCTCCGAGTCGCTGCTCCAGAGCCTCCGATTCTCAGGATTCTGCCGTGAATTCACGTTCCACTATACTTCCTGTATGAGCCAGAGAGGATACAAAACAGTGCTTTTGTATTCATTCATTCACCCCGTGTAGTCCCACTGCCCAGCCAATGACAGAGCGTCAGCCGATTTCTTCACAGCTGAGTCCTGTCAACAAGACATTGCCTGACAGCGTGGGAATACACGGAGAGTACGGACCCCCTACAGACTCCCTCCCCTCTCACACAGTGGTTTAACATAGTGTCAGGAAGCACAGGTGACAAATACATGCATCTCATGGGTCAACTCTTTTATCTTCAAGCCCTTTGAAAATATTAACTCACACTCAATTCAGATTTCCAGTTGCATTGCACTATAGGTAGGTTTCTTTTTTTATTTATTTGAAGGGATTCATACAATAAACTGTATATAAACAGCAATAAGAGGTTCATTATACACCAGCTTACTTTATTATCATATATAAAGTGAGGTCAAATTGAGGTACGTGATCATTTCATATTCAAGAACAACTTAGCTTCCAAGTTCGTACAAAACAAAAATGCTGTAACAAAACACATGCCATGGCGTAACAGGACGGTAGTTACATTCTTCAACCGAATGATGTGTTTTTGGCTCAGAGTGCACGCTATTAAGCAACTAACACCACTTCCTTTGGAGTTCACCTGCAAGTGCTGTAAAATCATGTGTTTGTAAGTAGCTGTCATCAGGATGCTCTGCATTTGCTAAAATGCGAGGTGTGTGTTAGTCTGCATTTAAATATACTTTAAACAGTTCAACCTTTCTAGTCTGGCACTTTCTGTTCCTGCATACATTTGCCTTGCCTGTTGCAGACAAATAAAGTGATGCTGCACTTGTTGTTTTCTAGGTTCAATGTGATCTTGAATAAGTTTGAATTGGGGTCAAAAATGAAATGCATCCTGGACACTGCATTTTGTTACATATGTGTTCTACAACACTGATTGCATTGGCAAATTCAACTATCTAACCGCTGTCTTGACTTGTCTGCTTCCTTACATCTGGAAGCATTAGAAGACAGTACAGTGAGGTTGAATTAATTGTGCCTAGACCTTTGTAGCTTTTAGTACACAGTCATTTACAAAACCCTGAATCATTGTAGTCAAATCTTAGTATCTCAAATATGAATTAGATTTTACCGAATATAAATTAACTGAGGATTGTGAAGAACTTTTATACAGTATGCAATTTGCACAAAAACAATGTCACACATGGGAAAATCAATTTACAAAAAAAGTGTCTTACATATTATAAATGTTTGCAGAATGCTTGTAGGGATTGGGGCGCACTGTATTTTTATTATTATTGTTTGTGGAGCGGACAAAAGCCGCTGTCATTATTTTATTTTAAAACCTTGTGAGGATGCGTGACTGTCAGCTACTGATTATTTAACTAGCGGACAGTCATGCATCCTTATTAAACTCGTGCAGACTGTGGCTGAGGGGTAATAAGATCATTAATTAATAGCAAGTTAACCCCTCGGCCAGAATATAAAAACCTGCTGCTGTCTGCACTCAGGGAAGAGAGTGTCAGAGGAGAGTGTAAGGATGTTGATGGTATTTACAGTACAGTGAGTCTCTGCAGTGGTGCCACGGATTTGGTGCATACAGGAATAACAATGACTGCCCCGCAGTAAGCCTTCGGGTTCCCTTGTGCCTGTTTGTAGACTGGGCTCCGTGTTCCACTCTCCATCTTCCTTCACCCTGTCACAGTTACTGTAACCGAGAATGCTCAGGAGAAGCAAATTGAGCAATGGGTGTGGGTAATTGTGACCAGGATGGCGGAATGTGGTGTAAAAGAATGACCAGAACCAGGTTTTCCTTAACAAGCCCCGGCTTTATTTCACGAACAAAAAACCCCCCAAAAAAACCAGATGGGCACCAAACAGTTAAAGACAATAAACAAAATAAAGGGGAGCCGGGGTACACAGCAATGTGTAACCCGACAAAAAAATAACAAGAACGAGGGGTTGCAGTCCCAAACAAGGAGAAACAAAAATAAAAACAATACGTCTCTTTGATACGGGAAGGGAAAACAACAGGGTAATAAATCCAGCACGTCTGGGTTCTCGCTCCTCCGGCGTATTCCCGGAGCGTCCCGTTAGTGCTCTAGAAAATACACAAAAGACAAAGGGGGTTAGCAGGTATCCACGACCACAACAACCCGCTTCCTTGTTCCCCGTCTCCCTCTTTAATTCCCTGCTTGTTTCTCTGTCTTTCTCTCTGTCTGTCTTTCTCTCTCTCTATCTCTCACACACACACAGTACCTTGCCAGAAGGAACAGAACCCACGCCCCCTTTTGTACGCCCCGTCCAGTCCCCATTGGTCAGTGAGGGCAACCGCCGTCAGCCAATGCGTGATTGCCACTGCGCTTCCCGACCGGGTCTGTGACATTGCACCGCGGCTCCGCCTGCTCCTCCTCCCCCGTGCCCTCACCGGTCTCCCTTTGTCACATATCCCACCGCTCAGAGTGGAGCCAAAGGAACACTCGGCCAAATCTACCATTCCCATTACTCCCCCCTCCTGGGAAAAATAATCCGCATTTTGATGATCTTTCCCTGCACGATGTACCATACGATACATATAAGGCTGCAATGCCAAATACCACCGAGTTATTCAGGCATTGCTATCCTTCATGGTGCTTAACCATCTGAGTGGGGCGTGGTCCGTGATTAGATCAAATGAATGTCCCAGTAAGTAATACCTGAGGGAGTGGGTAGCCCATTTAATGGCCAGGCACTCTTTCTCCACAACCGAGTAATTGCGCTCCCGAGGAAGCATTTTTTTACTGATGTAAAGAATGGGGTGCTCCACCCTGTTAACCCTCTGGGACAAGACCGCCCCCAAACCAACCTCTGACGCGTCGGTATGGAGGAGGAATCTCCTGCTAAAATCTGGTAATATTAGCGCAGGAGCCTGGCACAGTTTGCGCTTAATGGTCTCAAACGCCCCCTGACACTCTTCTGACCACTTGACTACATTTGGCGCACTTTTCTTAGTGAGGTTCACCAGAGGATCGACCACGGTGGCATACTCGGGGATAAAGCGGCCAATCCTAACAGTGACCTCACCTGGGATTTAGTTTTGGGGACCGCCGCGTCCACCAAAGCCTGGACTTTGGTGGCTACGGGTTTCACCTGTCTGTTTCCCATGATAAATCCTAAGTACTGAGTTTCAGATTTAGCAAACGCACATTTTTTTAGGTTGGCTGTCAGCCGGGCAGCCCTTAGAGACTGAAGGACAGCTGTAAGTCGAATTACATGCTCTCTCCAGGTGGAGCCATAAATCACCACATCGTCAATATAAGCTGCTGCATACTCACGATGGGGATGTAACACCTCGTCCATCAGTCTCTGAAAGGCGGCGGACTCACCATGTAGCCCAAATGACATGGTTTTAAAATGGAACAGACCATCCGGAGTTGAAAATGCTGTTTTTTCACATGAATCGCGGGTTAAAGGGATCTGCCAATATCCCTTCGTCAGGTCCAGAGTTGAGATAAACCTGGCCGTCCCCAGGTTTGTTGAGGAGTTCGTCAATCCGAGGCATGGGGTAGGCGTCGAACTTGGCGATAGCATTGACCTTTCGAAAATCGACACATAAGCGATTAGTGCCGTCCTTCTTGGCCACTATAACAATAGGACTGCACCACTCGCTTCTGGAAGGCTCAATGACCCCAAGTTCAAGCATCGCACTCGCCTCGTTCTAGACACCACTCCGCCGGCTTTCTGGGATCCGGTAGGGCCTCCTGAACAGTGACACCTGGCGGAGTAATAACAGCATATTTGGTAAGGTTAGTCCTGCCGGGCACGTCAGAAAACACATCCCCAAATTTCCCAATCAACTTACGCAATTCTACTTGCTGATCCGAAAGTAACTGTTTCCCCATTGAAATCTGGCTGGGGCTAGGGGTCTCTATACAGGGTCCTAAGTCATCCTCCATCTCGCCTGGGGCTATGAATAAGACCTCCCTTGCATTCCAGGGCTTTAACAAATTGACATGATAGATTTCTGTTTTATTTCAGCGATCGGGCTGTCTAATTTCATAATTCACTAATCCTATGGCCCATATCACCTCATATGGCCCCTGCCATTTAGCACACAGTTTCGATTCCAATGATGGAAAAAGCAGCATTACTTTATCTCCTGGCCGAAAGGTTCGAATTCGTGCATTGGTATTGTAATGCCGCTGTTGCCGATGTTGAGCCGATCTGAGATTGTCCTGAGCCAGTCGACCAATTAAATCAAGGCGATCACGCAGTAGGAGTACATGCTGCACTACATTTTTAGAGGAGCCCTTGTGTTCTTCCCAACCTTCTCTCAACAAGTCGAGGATGCCCCGTGGCTGCCGGCCATACAGCAGCTCAAAGGGGGAAAATCCCGTTGAACTCTGAGGCACCTCTCTCACTGCAAATAGTAGGTAAGGAAGAAGGGTAGCCCAATGTTTCTGCTCCTGACTCACAAACCGTTTCATCATCTGTTTCAATGTTTGGTTAAAACATTCCACCAGCCCATCCGTTTGAGGATGATAAACGGACGTCCTAATGGGACGTATTTTTAGAATTTTGTACACCTGCTGTAGCGTTTTCGACAAGAAGTTCGTTCCATGATCGGTCAATATTTCTTTTGGGATCCCTACCCTAGCCATAATCTGACTTAACTCTTTCGCAATTGCAGTGGCACTAGTGGACCGCAACGGAACTGCTTCCGGGTACCGCGTTGCATAATCCACCATCACTAATATGTGCGTGTACCCGGAATCAGAAGGCAGCACTGGCCCAACTATGTTCATTGCAACGAGTTCAAAGGGAGTGGAGACAATAGACAGTAGGACCAGAGGAGCGGGGCGCACTCGACCCGGTGCTACTCTCAGACATTCTGGGCAGCTAGCTACATATTTCGCCACTTTGGTGTAGAGCCCTGCCCAGTAAAATCGAGCCAGTATTCGGTCCCTCGTCTTGTCCACGCCAAGATGTCCTGCAAAGGGGACGTCATGCGCCAGCCTCATGACCTCTGGTCGACAGGACGGGGGAACCATCAACTGTTTGACAGGCTGTCCTGTGCCCGGGGCAGGGTTTACTCTATAAAGCAAGTGCCCCTCTACCACGAAATGGGGATATACCAGCGTCCCAATGCCGTCAACATCCTTACCCTCAATAGACCGGACCTGTTCCCAAGCATGCGCCAGTGTGGGGTCATTGTTCTGCTCCCACACTAGGTCCGCGCTTGAGGCCCACACGCCCAGGATATTGACAGGGGCTGGAGCAGTCTCTACCCTCGAGGGTCCAGTAACCTCGCTTGCCCGGTCACACTGCGTTCCGAATCCCTTCGATTGATGTTTGGGACCATCAGCACCTTCTCCCGCCAGACCCCAACCGTGTCTTATCGATACGCCTTCCCACTTTTCCTTCCGTCTCTCCTTACGTGTTTTTCTAGGACGAAAAAGTGGAGAAAACAGCTCTGTATGGAAGGGAAAAACAGTACCAGTTACTTCCCTTCCCCGGGGGTCTGCCGTGTCTACACGTGTGGTCGAGACTGCCAATATTTTTATTAAATCTTTATATTGCGGCCAGTCTCGACCCAGAATAACTGGATGTGGCAACTTTTCGGCCACCCCCACTACTAGGTGGCGCTTTATCGGGCCTACCGATAAATATAATTTTAGAGTTGGGTATGTCGCCGTATCCCCATGGATACAGGAGATTGCCACCTGGCCTTGTGGCTGCCACGACATACCGCCAAGGAGAGCTGTTCGAATTAAAGTTTGCTCACACCCTGTGTCCACTAACGCGTGGGTGTTCACATTCCCCAATACAACATCAACCACACACTGGCCCTCCCGACCATTTCCCCATTTCCTACCTGTCTCAGACGCCAGGTGACACGCAGCCACGTCGCACTCCATGGCCGCCGGGCAGTATCTGGCAATGTGTCCCGGCTGCTGGCACCTAAAACAGATGGGTGGGGCAGAGGGTAGGGGCGGTACATATTTGTCCCGCTGCTGGTATGACAGCGGGGCAGGGGGAACCATTCTACCCCAGCTGGGGGCCAACCTCTGCCTCCATTGTAAGGGGGCCGGTGATCTGACGGGCCTGGGTCCGGTGGAAGGGTTCGATGGCGGTCCTTTGGCAGCGGAGGGAGGGGGGCAGTCCAGCAGGGTGGTTCGAGCGGACACCAGGGAGTCTTCGAAATTTCCGGCTAACGCCACGGCCTGCTCCAGCGTCGTGGGGTTATGCCGGCGTACCCACGCCTGCGTCTCAGCCCCAACCACATGGCAGAATTGTTCCATCACAATGGCCTCCCCCATCTGAATCCCGGTTTTCTGACTGGGGTTCAGCCATTGCGCCATGTGGTTGCATAATCGCTAGGCTACCACCCTGGGCCGGGTGTTTGGAGGTCGCCGGAACTCCCGGAATCTGACGCGGTGAGTCTCCCCCGTGATATTGAGACGGCGGAGGATAGCCTGCTTAACGAGGTCATACTGGGCGGCATCTTCGTCAGTCATGGCCCGGTACGCTGCTTGTGCTTCCCCAATCAAGCAGGGGCCAAGTTGGCTCGCCCAGTACTCCCGGGTCCATGCTGTGGTGGTAGCCAACCGTTCAAAGGCTACAAGGTAGGCCTCCGGGTCATCCTCTGCCGTCATTTTCTGGGCCCAGGCCTTTGGGGCAACCAGCACGGGCCCCGTCGCCGCTGACATCATCCCCATCCCGACCCTCTCGATAAGAGCCGTGTATCGCTCCTCCCTCCTCCGTTCCTCAGCCTCCCTCCGGCTGTCCAACGCCTCCAGGATCGCCGACAAAGTGGTTGGGTCCATCCCACGATGACACCACGTGTGACCAGGATGGCGGAATGTGGTGTAAAAGAATGACCAGAACCAGGTTTTCCTTAACAAGCCCCGGCTTTATTTCACGAACAAAAAACCCCAAAAAATCCAGATGGGCACCAAACAGTTAAGGACAATAAACAAAATAAAGGGGAGCCGGGGTACACCCGACAAAAAATAACAAGAACGAGGGGTTGCAGTCCCAAACAAGGTGAAACAAAAATAAAAACAATCCGTCTCTGATACGGGAAGGGAAAACAACGGGGTAATAAATCCAGTACTTCTGGGTTCTTGCTCCTCCGGCGTATTCCCGGAGCGTCCCGTTAGTGCTCTAGAAAATACACAAAAGACAAAGGGGGTTAGCAGGTATCCACGACCACAACAACCCGCTTCCTTGTTCCCCATCTCCCTCTTTAATTCCCTGCTCGTTTCTCTGTCTTTCTCTCTGTCTGTCTCTCTATCTCTCACACACACACAGTACCTTGCCAGAAGGAACAGAACCCCGGGCCACGCCCCTTTTTGTACGCCCCGTCCCATCCCCATTGGTCAGCGAGGGCAAACGCCGTCAGCCAATGCGTGATTGCCACTGCGCTTCCCGACCGGGTCTGTGACGTTGCGCACCACGGCTCTGCCTGCTCCTCCTCCCCAGTGCCCTCACCGGTCGGAAGGGAGATCTAAAACAAGAGTTCACTCTCTTTGTCACAGTAATGATGTCACATTTTTACATGGCCATGTGATGGCATTCAATCAACCAGAGAGCTTGGTTTATGCAACACTGGAAATAATAAAAAATGCCCATGTTGGAGAAGTAGTACAGTAGTCCGTCGCATGTCTGACTGCAGTGGGACCAGTCAGGATGGATATGTAAAAAGTGGGATAAATGAATCCTGTTTTAACAATTACTATATTAACACAGTTATTGTTTTGAGATTCAGCTTGTATTTGGGCGCTCCTCTAAATCCCTTGTTTAGAAAGATACAGGGTATTAGTTCTGTATACACTTACATTAGTGTCTGGTAATTTACACAGTAGCAAAATGCATAAGTTTACGAAAAAATAAAACTGCAAATAGTGTCATTTGCTCATCCCTGGTAACTCCCTTTTCCAGAAGTTAAAGTATTTCCAACTTTTTTTTTATTGTAAGCACAACTCGCTTTCGCTTTCCTGTAGCCATTTTGCATTAGCTCTGTACACGTGGGTGATGTTGCTGAAGAGCTTGATCATGGTGGATAAACGATTAGAGCCAATATGTGATGGGCGGATACACGACGGATTACTGTAGCTGAAAAAAAGTTATGAAAAATTCATGGTTATTAAAATAGATTGTATTATATTTGCCATATACTGTATTTTAGAAATTGTTGCAGATTATAAATTATACATTTAGCTGTGTGATGTACTGTTACTTATTAATTAAATACATAACACTATGTAACACGATTTTTGTTCCTGGGTAGTAAGTGTTATTTCCTAATTGCTTATGCCTCAAAAGTATAGAAAATGGCTATTATTCCCCACAAACTTTGCTTTTGTGACCAGGACAGTGATATTTTGAAATTTACCTATTTCCAATGAGAAAACGGGCGAATTTGTGTCATTTCGTTCACATAGTCAGAAAAAAACAACATATGAATCCAAATTAACATGTATTTATACTAAAGTAATACAAAAATGACTACAAAAGATTTAGAAGTGAGTAGTTTTTTGAGATTTACAATTATACTGTAAATCACTTTCACAAATCAGCCCCCAAATGTATTCTCCCTTCATGTTCTCGTTATACTGTCCTTGGTAGCGGCGTTCAAAGTCCAGTATATCCTGGTGGAAGCGCTCGCCTTGCTCCTCCGAGTACGCTCCCATGTTCTCCTTGAATTTATCAAGATGAGCATCAAGGATATGGACTTTGAGGGACATCCTACAGCCCACTGTGCTGTAGTTCTTCACCAGAGTCTCAACCAGCTCCACATAGTTTTCGGCCTTGTGATTGCCCAGGAAGCCCTGAACCACTGCGACAAAGCTGTTCCAAGCCGCTTTCTCCTTACTAGTGAGCTTCTTGGGGAATTCATTGCACTCCAGGATCTTCTTTATCTGTGGTCCGACGAAGACACCGGCTTTGACCTTTGCCTCAGACATCTTAGGGAAGAAGTCTTGAAGGTACTTGAAGGCTGCCGACTCCTTATCAAGAGCTCTGACAAATTGTTTCATAAGGCCCAATTTGATGTGCAGTGGTGGCATCAGCACCTTCCGGAGGTCCACCAGTGGCTCCCACTTGACGTTGTTCCTCCCCACAGAGAACTCGGTCCGCTGTGGCCAGTCCCGCCTGTGGTAGTGCGCCTTTGTGTCCCTGCTGTCCCAAAGGCAAAGATAGCAGGGAAACTTGGTAAAACCGCCTTGGAGACCCATCAGGAATGCCACCATTTTGAAGTCTCCTATGACTTCAAAACTTTGCAGATCTCTCAAGGTCATTGTTGGCTTCAGAGTGACATCCCGAACTAGTTTCCTGCTTGCCCAGCTGCTCGGTTTGGGAGGGCGACCTGATCTGGGTAGTGTCTGGGTGGTATGATGCATCTTCCACTTCTTAATGATGGACTTCACTGTGCTGAGAGGGATAATCAGCGCCTTTGAAAAGTTCTTGTACCCTTCTCCTGCTTTGTGCCTCTCTACCACTTTATTCCTGACTTGTTTCGAAAGCTCCTTGGTCTTCATGGTTGCTTTGTTGGATCACTATGTGAGTTGCAGCTTGAAAGTCTTTATATACCTGAGGGAAATTATCTACAAGTTAAACCACTTTGAGTACACACACACTGAAACCATTTCACTAATTCTGTGACCTTTCAAACAAATAATTTGCACCTGAGCTGATTTAGGGCTGCAAAAACAAAGGAGTTGAATACTTATGCAACTGAGATGAATCTGTTTTTCTCTGTAAATCTTATTTATTTATATTCTATATGCATTTTTTAACTTTATCAATGTGGAGTAGTTTGTGTAGATTCTACATGGAAAGCGTTGTGGAGTACGCTCAGGTGCCAACAAAATGTGAAAACTTTGCAGGGGGGTGAATACTTTTGCAAACCACTGTATGTTTTTGCCTGTCATACACTCTAGATTCAGGTAGCTGTTACAAAAGCATCTACTTACTGCTTGCTAAGACTTAACATAGCTGACAGCTATTCAATGGTAATAATGGGAATCTATGAAAAACATTAACAGGTTAATTTCCTCCTTGCGGTCATCTTTTCTCATATGAAATCATTCCTCATTAAGCGAGTGTTTGATTCAGTCCTCTATTGACATTTCCATCTGGTGAATTAATTATTTAAAGCTCTGCTCGATAAAAAAAAAAAAAAAAAAAGTAAGAACCTGTTTTCACTATGCATGAACGACAGTGGAGCAAAACATTAGCAGACTCCGACTGAAATGTATAGGACAAGATCATATGCTTGACCACCTATACAAACCACTTGTGCACAATTCTGACAGAATGAACTTTTTGAACAATGTTGGAGTAAACTATTTTATAGTGCTGCAGGGATTTCATGTCACATCATATAATCAACCTAATGTGCCTCTCAAATACAGAGCAAAGCTGAACTCAGTCAGGTAGACAGGTCCTAGTAATGTGTTCAGAAAGTGTATTTATCCCTGACATACATACATACTGTACAGTAGAAGGAAGCACATTACTGCAGGTACTAGAATGAATATTATTAACAGGGCTGAAACATTTTATAACAAGTGTGAAGGGGAAGAGGATGATTCCAAGCATTTTCTCATATCCTCTCAGTGATTTGATGTTTACGGTATAACTTGGGGGGGGGGAAAAAAATAACAAAAAAAAAACATTGCATATTTCCAACTCAGTGCCTGTCTTTCGACAGCAGGGGAGCTGTATGCCTTTAGTTAAATGTTTATCTTTGATTTACAAAAAATGTGTTGCACAAAAAAAAAAACATCCTTGTACTACCTTTCGAATGGTGGTGATGCAGTTTATTGGGAATTGTTATTGGGATTTCAATGTAGTTTCTCTATCAGTTCAGACAAACGTGTCAACCATAGGCGTAATTTACACAGGGGACATGTTCCCCTCACTTTTTCATTATTTCAGGTAGAATAATCTTTATGCATGCATCAGCTACAGAAACTGATTAGCAGCAGCTACAGAGTAAGTACGCCTGCTTGACTTACAGTAGTATAAGTGTTACCTAAGAACAAGTTTTATCCAAGTAAAGGTTTTAATTTACAAAATAATAAAAAAAATAAAAAATTTTAAATGGTTTTGAATAAAATTATTGATTTTTTCGTTTTTACACCATGCCTAACAAGCATGTGAAATAAACAGCAACAGGTGGTTAGATGTTCAATGAAAAACTTGCACATAGTGAGATGTGTACAATTATTGATTGAGTTGAAACTCTCTCTCCTCCCTCTCTCTCTCTCTCTCTCTCTCTCTCTCTCTCTCTCTCTCTCTCTCTCTCTCTCTCTTCTCTCTCTCTCATCTCTCTCTCTCTCTCTCTCTCTCTCTCTCTCCTCTCTCTCTCTCTCTCTCTCTCTCTCTCTCTCTCTCTCTCTCTCTCTCTCTATATATATATATATATATATATATATATATATATATGTGTGTAGGTTTGTTTGTGACCTGAGCAATTCGTCAGAATCATTATATGCACATTAAACCATTAACCATCAATTCTTAAAAATAATAATAATAAATTAAGAGCTCCTTTTGAAATTGTATACCTCGGTTTCTGTTTGCCTGTTGCATTTCACATAATGTGGTGCTGCTTATGGATGTTGCATTATCCACCCTTGTGTTTAACCTTTAATAAAAACAAAACATAAAAAAAACAGGGTCCCTAGTGACTGACCTCGTAAAGGCCCACTGCTTGGAGTGCAGGGTTAGTCGTGCACGTGAGGTTTGAATCCTGTTTCTGCTAAGTTGCTGATTTTGGCTGTGGCCCCACAGGTAGCTCTGAATTAGCTTTTGCAATTCTGCTGTTGATTGTTCACCTCACTCACACTTCACTAACCCCTCCTGGTCAGGTGGCCAGTGAGGCAAGGCAGACTTCACTGGCCAGGCCACTCCTTCAGGGTTTAGTATCGTGGTAATTGAACCAAAAGAGAAAATGTGTTCATTTAACCGAAAAGGGCCAGTTCTGGTCACCACAATACCAAAGGGACATTGTGGCCCTGGAGAGAGTTTTGAGATCATTCAGCTACTGGGAACCGCATGAGCTTAAATGGGCTGATTGGCCTCCTCTTGTTTATGCCTTTTCTTATGTTCTTACACAGTTGAGAAACGTATTACATAAAACATGATTCCCCAGCATGTTGTATTCCTAGTAAAAGAGTTGCATTGAAATCTAGTTTTGTTTCTGTACAAACCTTGTGATTGCTCATGCTATTTATCTTAAAGAAGTATTCTGTATTTGAAGTCTGATTCAGGAACCCAGGTCATTGGTGGTTATTATATGATCCCTAGTAAAAAGACAATCTAAGGGTCATGCTCTTAATCAACTCTGTAGTACAAATTTCAGACTGCATTTAATTAATATGTACGGAATGTACGGATGATCATTCGCGCCACAGATGTTATCTAGTAATAATTCAATAATTATTGGTAAAGCTGATTTCCGTAAAATTAAACCATTGCTGTGAAATGTGTATCCCCTGAAAATTCCCCTTTCTGAAAGTATAGTGTAAACTTACATATTTTTTATCACTTAAAATAGATACAGCTTTATTCATTATTCAATGAGAGACTCTAATGAACAGATTAATCAAATGATACAAGTGGTATAGTATTTGACTATTTCTGCAAAGCATGTAATTAATTACTAATGCTACAGGGTAGGAGATAATTGTGCTGATGGTGTGATGTTAGATAGATTTTCTTGTTTTTCATTTAAATATATCAATTATTTGACAAGCATAGTACAGCCAGATGATCTTTATTTATTAAATGAGAGATGTGAAACTTTAAGTACTGTTCCAACAGGTGTTCTGAACAGTTAAACAAAACAGTTGAATGTTTCATGAAATGCAAACTTGATTTTAATGAATAAAAATGGGCTTTAAAAACATATCTCAACAAAACTTTATTTTCAGTCACCAGGTAGGACAGCAGCACAGTAAAGGGAAATCTGTCTTAGCTTCTATTCTTAAAATAGCAAGGATGTTCTGATTCTGATCATGATTTTAAAGCATTGTTGGCTGTTTCCATGGTGACACAGCTGACCTATTTAGAAAAGTTTCACCTTCCACAGCTCTGCCCTTTACCTGACAACAAGATAAATGAGTGTTATCCAGAAAGGACATGTACACACATGTGTGTTTCTGATTGTCAGGTTCTTCTGATTGCTTACAGAAATGTATATTTACTTTAACCTCCAATAACCATAATGCAGCCATTCCATACACTGATTGGCTAAATACAAGAGTAAGCCTAATTCCCCTGAAAAAACAAACGCTCTATCTCCAAGTCCTAGTCAACATCACATAATTCAGCCACTGAAGGACAGTAATGGGATATGTTTTCATACCAACATGTTTTTCATGTTAAGATGTTAATATTGGTATCCACAGCTCAGTTTCAAAGTGGCAGGTTCTTTTTTTCATGTTTCTGGTTGATTTATTCTATCTCACTTGATGAAATCTGCCATGCAGCTGTCTGGTCATCGCCACACACCTTCACCAGGTTCTACAGGCTGATGGTCCCTGCATAAGTGACATCTCATCCTATTGTAACCTTGGTTATCTAAAAAGGATCAGTATCACTTCCCACACTCTTCTCTGCACATGCCCTAGCCAGTGACAGGGAAAAAATGAGAAGCTGTTCAGGTACGTCCAGCTTTGATATTGTGCTTCAGTGATAGTTACAGAAGCAACAATAAAACAGCAGCGTACGGGGCTGAAACTGCCGCAGCAGTATATTTATTAAACACTGTTACAAAAACACTCAAAGAATTAGCCTTCGCTCTTAACTCCTCTAAACTCTCTCCTCCTGAGTGAGCCCAGAGTGGGTCTTTTATATCTGTGGCTGGAGCCTTAATTACCCATTAAACAATGACCTTATTAAGGCTCCAGCCACAGTCCCACGGGTTTTATCAGGATGGGGATTTAACAAATATTTCAATTTGCTTAAACAAATAATCAAATAGAAATAAATTGAACCTGGGCCACAAAGAATAAGGGGAAATGCACATTTTTTTATACAGTATTGAATAGACAGTGATAGTGATAAATGATACAAAGGCACAGGTAGACTGTTGTTATTTATCACCATAAATCATTGTCAGAGTTAAAAAAAATAAATAAAAGGTATTCTACAAGGAGCACCATGAATCTACTGTGTGTGGTTCAATTAATCTTGAATTTGACACAGATGGTGTATGGTTCAGTGGATTAAAGTCATATCTCAATGCACTGACCTTTTACCTTTGAGAAGTGAACAAGCCTTTTACCCAGATCAAACAGATTCAAAACATGATCTGTCTGCTGACCATGTTAATTGAAAATGATTAAGTTACCCTCAGCCACAAATGGTCACAAATGTATCCTATGCTTATAGTACAGTTTATGTACAGCTTGAAGTACTGTCAATTGTTCGTTTTCCCTAAACACTCCATTAGCTATACTAAAGGATTGTCTTTGCTATCAAGCACTGACTGTCATTGTTTTATTTAGAAGTATTATTGCAATGTTGTATTTATTTATGTATAATCAGTCCAAATTCTCTTTTATACTTCTCTAAAGATTAAAAAAGTTAAATATAGTTCAGTGTGTAATGCATTTTAGTGTGGGTTTAAATAATGAACATTGACAAAATGTTTGGCTGAACAATAAAAGTTTTTTACTTGATTTCTTAAATGTTTTTTCCCTCACTATCCTCTCCAACATCTGGAAAGATAAACAGCCACAATATGGAATCAGTACTTCACATTATGACAATACTGGGCTAGACAACCTTGGCTCTTTCGTTCCATTCCATTCTATTGCAATACTGTGTTACAACCAAATCCGTAATCATTTAGTTAATAATCTTCATTAGGGTACAATGCATAATTAAGTACTGGTTGGAAAAATTCCTGCAAATAAATGGACAAGAATAGCCAATGTTGCCTCCCCCAGTGTATTTCACTGTAGATTCCAAAGAGTGATCGTTTTATTGTGTTTGTGAGTTATCTTGAACAATTTAATGTAGTTGCTCACTGGAATCACATATGATGTGCAGTCCTTGTGTGTTTTGGAAGATGTGTGTTTTAATAGTGGTTTAATCTTTACCATCCAACCAGACTAAGTATTGTTTGCTCTGTTGGTGGTACAGAAACTCTACTTAAAGTAACTTATAGTATATGAGACTATGTTAAACTGAGCGTTGTCTGTAAAAAGAGCTTCCTGAGTCAACTGCAGTTCCCCTGCATTAGTGCTGAAAGCTGGCTTGCCGCTTTCCCGGAATCAGTGACTCCTAACTGAAGTTTCTTTTTGTGTCTCCTCACTTCCAGCAGCCTGCTCGCTTGCGTTGCAGGCTGCCTTTTTTGTGTACTGTCTGACTTATGTGAGCGACTGCCTGTGCAGTATTATAAGGAGTGTGTTTTCTCTCTAAAAACTACAGTCTTGGGAGAATACAGTTCCTCCATGGGGCTAGGCCTTGCCGCATCCCCGCTGTCGAGTGATTACACCAGCTGGATTGGGCCTTGTTTGTTTGGCTGGCGCTCGGTGCACACGATACACGGTGCAATCAGTGCCTGATACGCACAGCGCTCGGTGCACACGGTGCACTCGCCGTTCGGTGCACACTATGCACAAAACATACGGTGCAATCGGTCAGTCAGATGAGAGGCACTCTTTGGCACCTGGAACTGGGCAGGTTCCAGCTATGGGTCTTGCCCCTGAAAGGGACTGCTGGTTAGCTCTAGGGCTATCAGACGCGGTTGTGGGTACATTGCAGAACGCTAGGGCAGATTCCACTAGGTCGTTGTATGCCTACAGGTGCAAGTAATTCCAGAATTGGTGTCTGACTGAGATTCATGACCCAGTCTCTTGCCCCATGCCAATTATCTTACAGTTTCCACAAGAACTGCTTAATGCTGGTAGGTTGCCTTCCACGTTGAAGGTGTATTTAGCGGCTATTTCTGCATGTCATGCCCTGTAGATTCGGTATCTCCGGGTGCGCATTTTTGGCTACCCAGTTTCAAGGCGTCCTCCCAGGAGGACTGTTCTCCCGAAATGGAGCCTTGATATGGTACTGGAGGCTCTCACGAAGGCCCCGTTTGAGCCCATGCACTCCATAGAGTTGAAGTACCTGTCTATGGAGACAGCCTTCCTCTTGGCTATCACCTCTGTTAAGCGGGTCAGTGAGCTGCTGGCGCTGTCTGTGCACAGCTCCTGCATGCGTATTTGGGACAGTGGCAGCAGGGTGTCACTGCGTACAAACCCTGCCTTCCTCCCCAAGGTGAGCACAGCCTTCCACATGAAGCAGTCTGTGGAACTGGCATCCTTCCATCCACCACTGTTTTCTTCAGAGGAGGATAAGAGATTGAATTTCCTCTGCCCAGTGCGGGCATTGATGCTACATGGGTAAGACAAGAGGTCTGCGTCATTCTAACCAGCTCTTTTTATCTGTTATGGGATACGGACCCTAGGACAGCCCCTCTAAAAGCAGCGGCTGTCGCATTGGATTGCGGACACAGTCTTGACTGTGTATGATGGTGCTGGCTTGTCCCAGCCTGAGAGTGTAGTCGCACATTCCACTGTGCCCTCTTCAGAGGGGCCTCACTGTCATAAGTAATGTTGGTGGTCGTCTTCTCTTTCAGGGAACCAGTGTTATGGTAGGTAACCTAACATTTTCTACATTGGCTCCCTTATTCTACCAAGATACATTTTTGCAAGGGAGGCTGGCATTTCAAAATCTTTATCATCATCTTCAGCATCTGAAATCGTGTCAATCATCACTTGGCGTCAGAATTGATAAATTCCAGATTATCTTGAAATATTTTTGCATTTCTACCTTGTTTAGCAGACCCAGATTACTGTGGCAGTGCTCTTAAATCCAGGGATCTGAAATCAGAGATGAAACAGGCCCTCTAGAATACCACAAGCTAGGTTTCGCCACATAGGGACACAAAGGTGGGTGTACAGACACTTCTGTTATCTTTCTGGCATTGCAAGGTACACACTTTGATTGCATTTGCGGGACCAGTATCCATTATCAAACTTGAAAGAACAATGTGTATTAAACACATAAATAAAGCAGTATTTTGTATTTGTGTGTTTTTCCTACAGAATAATAATACACAATTGACACAAAAAAATGTAACAAACAAAAAAACCCTAGTTATAAAAAAGAAACATGCTTCTTGGATGGCTGAAGGCACTCTGCTTTTGCATTGCAAACACACCCTAGGCTCGGGATTATGTGACAACCATGCATATCCTGCATAGTATATTCCTTAAGTAGCAAAATTTAAGGTCTCTTTAGGATTTAAGGTCTCTTTAGCATTTCGAAGTATTATTATAGAACAAATATGTTAAGGAAACTATTTTGTAAAGAACAAAGCCATACAAAGTAGCACAGAGTAGGGTTATCTGTGCAAATTTAGGTCATTTCATGTCTCAGAATTTGTAGAATACCATAACCAGATGAATTCTACTGAGAAGTGCAGCCTCTATATATGTCACTGTATGCCTTTCTGCTTCAGGAATGAAGAAATTTTAGAAAATGCTAAATCAAGATCCAGAACCCTGTGAATCTGCGAGAAATGGAAAAGGGAATTAAGCCACACCATAGCAGACAAGACAGCTACAAGAATATTCAAGAGTGTGAGCTTTTCATAAGCAATACAGGCCATTTATTTAGCATACAGGCCCACAACTTGTGGATCTTTCTGTATCTCAGAGAACATATATATATATTTCACGGGCCGTCTGCCAGGACTATAGCGTAGTACATAGAAGACAGAAAGGTGGTGTTAGTGAGACAGCAATGGACAAAGTGGACTGCGGCCCGAACTTCTGAACAGATTGCGGTCTGGATAGAAAGAAGATCCCCCACCAGAGAGCCGTCCTCTGCGGAGGAGAGGGCTTGGTCTTCAAGGCTGCAGGCCCGGGATCTGAAAAACATAATCAAAACCATCACGCGGAGACCTGAAAGGAAATAATAGTAAAAGGGTTCCTTGACCGATGTGGTGCTGCCCTCGAATGAGGTGAGACTGCGGTCTCCGAAGCCGGGAGCAGAGGAACGTCCCGCAGGGAACCTGTAAAGAACAAGAATAGATGGGTTAGTTGGGATTCGAGCACTGAGAGATTAAAGTGGGCCACGTCTTGAAATGTTTAATATAGAATAGAGCCTCACTGTGATGAGGTAAGATAAGCGCATTAGTTGTGAAAGGATAGTGTGGCCGGGGGTCCCCTCTGACTCATGCGGTGAGAACCTCCCTTAAATAAGGTTGAGGAAGCGCAGCTTGCCTAAGGTCGAAGAAGTGAGGCTCACTTACCCCCCAAAGAATGGACCCCCGGCTCCCCACAGAACCTGACCGTGAAACAGACAACAGAGCACGTGCCAATGCATAACATAAATTCAAGGATGAAATGACATACGAGACAAACAGAGAGGGGTTAGAAGGGTTAGTGTGTAATGGTTTATGTGTTTACCTCCTGCTCAGTGGAGAGGAAAAAAAACCCTTCTAAAAGGGAAAACACCTCTGGTAGCCCCGGTGGTCCGGTAGCCCCTACTCCAGGCATGCTAACAATTTTCTTATGGGTTGTGGCAATGTCGGTGGGAGATGGGTGAATGCATGTATCTACTGCTGATGAAGTCCAGCGCCCCATACTCTTGATTAGGTGGAGATTGATGTCAGCGCCAGCTGCTGAGGTTGCTGCTCCTATCCTAAACGAATGAGGGGTATAAAATCAAGGTGAAAGACATGCTCTGAATGTGATGACCCATCTTGCCGCAGGGAAGGTGGAATATGATGGGATGGTAAACTCTGAGCATCTGAGGAATCTGAAAAAGCAGTTAGACATAGTACTTCCATGGTCAGGTCATTGCATGGACAAGAGCAGCCTTTTCTGAGGGTAGAGATTAAAGAGTGAAGGATATGTATTGATATAGGAGCCGGGGGGGCGGGGTGGGGGGCAGAAATACTGAATTCCGGAGATGTAGGCTTTAACCCTTTGAGTAATTAGTTCTAATATGCACTGCCAGTCCTACGGGAGTGAGTTTTTTTTTTTTTCTGTCTACTGCATGCGCTTGATTATTACGAGTACAGCTTGCGAACAAGCTGAAATATATGTATGTATGTAGTGAACACTGACGAAATACAGACAAATACATTAACGTAAATAAATAAAACAAATAAATATATTGTTTTATTTTGTCATAGGGAAAGGTTCTGATGGAAAAATAACAGGTAGACAGTAAACAATAAACAATGGGGTGGAACAGCCACAACAGCACGTCCTAAGAAAAACAAAAAAAAATGCTGAACTAGAGGGAGGGAGAGTGCGAGCGAGAGAGAGAGAGACACGAATAAATCATATCCGGGTAAACAGGAGGTGGGGGTGGTGGGAGTGAGAGTGTCTAATGCTTCAGCATATGATACTCCTTGAAGCATGGAGCAACGCACAGAGCTTGGTGCCGCCTCTTTGCTGTCGCTTGATGTTGATGGTAAATATTTTTCACTTATGTCTTCACTGACACACTCGATGACATCCGATTCAAGAATATTTAACTTAAATAAACTGTATACTAAAAAAAAAAAAAAAAAAAGTGTTTCCCCACAATTTGCTTACCGTATATATTTCCCCAACATTTTTGGTCCAGAGAATGGAGGACAATGGGTGGATGTCAGTGTGGCCTTTGAACCTTTCACCCAAACAAACCTTTTCCTAACTTTTACCTTTAAGTATGTTTAGCTGACAACATATTTCCATAAACACATGTTATAGCAAACTTGTATTTTTAATTTTGAATGTGATATCTGGTACTAAAATGGTAAAGGAAGGTTCTAAGTGTACTTGCCTTACTCTATGGAAGTAGGTTACTGTTGTACTTCCAAGGATACTGGCTGCAAAGCATGTCAGTCAATAGGGGAAGCAGCAGGTTGGTTAATGAGAAAAGAAGACTTTGAAAGGGAGGGGGGCAATTTCACTTTCCAACTACCTGACAGCAAGACTTACAAACAGTATTATATGATATCATGTATTCAAAATGAAAATATGTGTTTGCAGAAGCATGTGCTTCTGTCAACACTGCACATTGATGGTTACAACTACTTAAAATAATTTATACTTGTGTGAAACACAGGATGAGAGCACATTTAGAAACAAAACCTAAAACAAAACAAAAACAATACCACTCTGATGGATTCAGCATGTCTACACATACTTGTTTTAACAGATAAATGGACATTTTTGATTTGTTTCATAACATAAAAAATTCCACATAAACACAGTGGTCATGGTACAATTTGTATGGTAATTGAAACCTCTTTTCAAAATAAAGTAAACACAACTGCAGTGTGAACATTTCCTTTTGATTGCAAAGATTTTAGATTGAGAAACTGCACATTTTATCAGCTTGTTTCAAAGATCTTTTAAGTGCAAAGAAACAGATGATTTCAAGCAGATTTTTTTTTTTAAAGACAGCATTTGTAAGAGACACCTTGGCTACATAAAAAGTACACATTGGCCTAATGGTTGAGGGGAAACTTGGAATGTGATCCTTCACATTGCTCATTGACAGTCAGGGCAAACATCGTTCTTATTTCCCTGCCTACAAGTAAAGAGACGTTGGAGACTGTATAGCATGCTGTATATTATACTGTAATGAAAGCAGCATTTTGTTTTGCTTTGATCCTTTTAACAACACGAAAACAGCGCTGGACAATCGCATTGTAAGTACTGCAATGCTCAGAGTGGGATTTGTTTTAACAGTTCTTTCATGTCAACAAACGTCACCATTTTAACACTTTAGAGTAAGTAGCGGGGTTCTGATAAATATCATGTTACACGTGCCCATGTGCTGCTACAACTGCTTAAATAACATAACACTAATTTACCTTTTCATTTTTAACATCCTGACAACTTTTTACACTTACAACTTTTTTTAAAAGGGCTTTGAAATAGATTTTGGTGGTTATAAGGTCTGGACTGTGCTGAGTCGACTGGATTCCTGAGGGAGTGTCACATTGGCTCTGGTGCTCCCATTGGTTCTAAACTGGGGAGAAAATTGCCCAGTGGTTAAAGAAAAGGGCTTGTAATCAGGGGGGCCCCGGTTCAAATCCCACCTCAGCCACTGACTCATTGTGTGACCTTGAGCAAGTCACTTAACCTCCTTGTGCTCCGTCTTTCGGGTGAGACGTAATTGTAAGTGACTCTGCAGCTGATGCATAGTTCACACACCCTAGTCTCTGTAAGTCGCCTTGGATAAAGGTGTCTGCTAAATAAATAAATAAATAATAATAATAATAATAATATTATAAATTTACTAAAAAAATTACATTTTAAATGTAGAAGGAATGTATAGGGTTATTTGAAAGTGTAGTGTAAGGTTTGTAGTTTTAAAGCATTAAATATTTGACTGATTATGGAAAACAGTTTTTTTTTCTGCAGTGTAGCCTGTTGTTTTAATTGGTGGAAAGGAGCCAAACGGATTTTGCTGGTTGTCCCCTTTAATGGCAGAATGATTTATCTGTGTACCCTGATCACAAAAAAGTCCCACTGGAAGTTTTTTGTACACATAACTAAATGCAGAGATATGCACCATGTGGAGGAAGATAATTCAAACAGCATCATTAGTGAATGATTTCTACTGTATGTTTTAGCAGACAATCCCTTCTGTCCTAAAAATCTTTTTTTCTTCTTCTAAGTGACATAAGCAGCTATTTGCATAGTCTAGGACTGTATAAATTAGGTAAGGGGTTCTGTTGTTGCAGCTATTGTTTTGCGGCAGAACAAATATACCGATAAGCAAAAGAAGAGAGAAAAAGCCCTGATTTTAATTATTAGATAACAGCTGCTACTGCAGCCTAACCATTTAATTGCCCTATTATAAAGTTTTTTCCAAAATACTACACCAAAATACTATACAAAAAATGCTATAAAAATACTAACATCAAAATATACCTTTTTTCATCTAGTTTATTTTTCTTGTTTTAATTACTCTTTATTAGATCTGAAAGAAAGCTTAGAAGGTAATTCCCATCTGACAATAATATTTAGAATTTGAGCTGTTCTTATAAAAAGAAAATCATATCTGGCTGAGAATCATACTTTGCAAACCTGTAATATGTAAATTTAAATTCAGTGAATACTTAGATATTTGCATGAGAAGTTTCCTGCCTGGCATCAGTATGGCTTTGATTGTCAGTTTGCTAAGCTATAACTTATTTTTCTTTCAAAGAAAATGTAGTTTGCATATCAAACAATAGGAAGTAAAGCAGATACTGTTGTTATCTAATTACTAATCTATACGCTTTGTAAGCAAGATCTGACTGTAAACTGGCAGTATGTGGATTACATTCTTTGAATTAAATCAGCTGGCCTATATCTTTGTTTCACATTTTGTGTAGTCTAGTGGCTGCAAGTATTGCTTCCAAAACTGTACTTTGTTATTCATGTTCAATGTATCTATACTTTTAGTTAAATATGTATTTTTTTCCCCCCCTGAATCAACCTATAGAACAAAAAAAAAAATGCGTATGCAAACATATGACTCACTTGTGCAATTTTGCTATAATGTTATAGCAAATATGAATTTTCATTATAACAATATACACTACCTGGAAGTAAGACATACATTTTGTACTATAGTAAGTACTTCCAGATAGTCTATTCTGTTGCACTTTCAAATCCCAGGTCATTGCATCAGGAGAGTGTAATTATCAATCAGCTGCATTCAGCTAATGACTACCATGCTTTGCAGCCAGGGCCATGCTTTGACCCCAAAGACCGTACTGCAGTGAAATGAAAAGGAAACAGAATGGAAACCAACACATATTATACATTCATTTAACAATAGAATGAAATATAATATGCATTCTGATATATCTTATCGTAGTTATATTAGAATTGTGGTTTTCCCTAGCACCTTCCAATTATTCCTTGGCCAGCACTTCATACCAGCTGGAATGCAACTTGACTGCAACCTGACACTTACAAATCAATAAGTGTTCATGCCTTAGAGGTTCTCATTGATTGGAACATACTGGTAGCTGAATAATTTGTAGTTAACCCAGCACAAAGTTTACCAACCAGGCTTTTTTTCTTGACTTGTATGCAGTAAACCCTGCAACCTGGAAAGAGCCTTGATGGACTGGGCAGCCTCTTCTCGAACTTTTCTGTTGCTCTGTCTAGGCTATGTAAACATATTATTTAATTTAACAACCTACTTACTTACATACATACATACATACATACATACATACATACACACACACACACACAGTACATTTTGACAAGCACACAGAGCTGTACAGTTATAAGTGTTCAAATAAATCCTCTGACATTTTTACATTTCTTTTTTTTTAGACACACATGAAAGCTCAGGGAGGCACAGCTTGTGTTTGGGCTTTGCTCTAGTTTTTCACATTCTGCACATTCCATCAGCACATCACACAGCATGTACCAGGTTTTATCTTACAATATTCATTTTAACACAGAATCTTATTCTTCCCAAAGCTGTCGGCATGTTAAGTTTCAAATTTATTATAATTATAATAAACAATTAATTTTAGGCATTTTCAGCTCCTGCCCTCTTATAAAGGTTGTCTATAATTCATAGCTTGATTAACAATATGTTTGAGAGGTCCTAATGCCAAGCAGTGTATGTTGACTTGGCAGACATGGAGGTATAAATAAAATCTGCTTCAGGATTTTCATATGTCTGCAGTTTTTGTGGTCTGCGTGGGATCGTTGCCATCAAGAACTATAAATATCTAGAAGGGCAGTAATGGTACCTCACAGGTTGGGCCAGGGTATGCCACAATTTCCAGGTGAGGTTTTCTCCACACACTTCAGGGTGGGACCCAGTCTATGATAGCAAAATGTAGACCAGGCCATTCCAGAACTTTCCATGTGGTTTGATTTCATTCTGGAAATTCTTTCCCAAAGTATAGCTTCCATTTTTTAATACTTTGTTTTAGTGTTGCAGCCAACTACTTTTCACACCACTTTCACTACTTTCCACATCATTTGTGGGTGGGGGTTTTATATCTTTATTATAATAAACTGGGCCAAATCCGAGTGGTGGTTGAACAGGCATTTGGGCTATTGACAGGGAGGTCGCAGATACTACTGAAGCATACTGAAGTGTGCTCTCCAAAATATTACTGCCCGCAGTGTCTGCTGACGGTGAGCAAAGAGGTGGAAAAGCAACCTCAGCCTCCAGCAAGAATTGCACGACATCGATATGAAGAGGGTCCTGCTATTAGAGATGCACTGCTATGTTCCTTACTCCACCTTAGAAGCAAATAACCTGTGCTTATGTACGTGATTTATGTGTTCTACCTTATTGGAAGAGTGTATTATATAATGGTCAAAAAGATTGTGGCAGCCTTACTCCTATAAAAACTGAATTGCTTTTTCCTTTATTCCAGCAACTTAACACTTAACACTTTTCATATCATTGGATAACAAAAACAAAGCTGTGTGATGGATTAATTTATTTTTCAGAGCATTTCTATGAAAGGCATATAAAAAGATAAATAACCTTGTCCTCTAGCCAGTGCAGTGTCACTGAGGCATAGACACAGTGATCTGTATGACACAGAGTGACAGCAGTACAGGCAATGCACCCTTGACAAATGTGAATTGCGACCAGGATCCATGAAAATTGTCTGTATCAATGAAATACAAATACCAAAATAAAGTGTGGACTTTAGGTAATAAATAAAACTACTGCCACCCCGGTCTGCTCTGGCCCACTGCACCCCTGGTGCCTGTGCTATCCAGCAGGGCCATGTCTCCTGCTCATCCTGTGAGTCCAAGCAGTCATTTACACTCATTTGGAGGTACATATAACATTGTTTTTGACATAGCAAGTTAGGTGATACAATAATTGATCAAATGCATGGAGGAATTTAATAAAGTTGCATAACTTTGTGTACAAATTCAGTGATGTGCTCATCCGTCATTCAAAAGGATGAACTTTTCACAGTATGTCTTAAGTTTAGGTATCAATCATGTCTTTGAAACAGATTTTAGGACGTCTCCAAAGTGACTACCATGCATTTTAATGCTGCTCTGAAAAAAAAAATGTTTACCTAAATAATATAAAGCCCATACTTCATACCTGTGTGAAATAATGTATTTCAGGTCATGTATGTTTTAAGAGAATACTTTCTTCTTGTGTGGAGTTTGAGACATAGGCAAATTCCGAAAGACCCCACACAACCAATGATGAGGTGCCTATTCAAATGTGAAACACTGGAATAAATAGCTTTGTATTCATTTATGTGTTTCCATCCATCTATATTGTTCAGAGCAGCCCTAAAGATAATTAAGGCATGTTCCACATCACAGGTCCACAGCTACAGTATATTATTTGTTTATTTTAAAGCATAAGAAATGATATACTGTATATATAAACATAGACAATTGTATGGAAAAGGGTTCTCTCTCACTCTCTCCCTCACTCCTTCACCACTTGCTGTAATGGGATCGACAGCGCTGCATTTCAAATAAACGCAGTCGCCCCTGTCTGCACCTTTATCGAAATCGCTCAATGCTAACATGCAAGTGATGCCACAACTCAAAAGTTATGCCAATCTGGCATTAATGCAGATGTAAAAGGACTGGGCAAAGCGTGTCACCAAAATCTCATTACAGGGCAAAGGCAGTTTGCTCCCATTTGCTCCAAAGTTTTTTCATCAAAATTAGCGGCAAACGTTGGAATGTCATGTCCTTTGTGTGTAAACATACATACTATTATAAAAAATAATAACAAAAACTAATAATGAACTAATCCACTAATTTTCCCAAATAAGATTAATTTAACTTCAAACTGAGTTTGAAGTTAAATTATGGGCTCTACACAGGTAACTCCTATTGCTTTGACATTACTGTTTTTTTCCTTTTGTAAAAGTGGCCAATAAGAGCTTAGCCCTTTCTGTTAATGTTCTATCCCTTTGGGCTTTTTAAAGCCGATAGCAGGCAGAGAAAGGTTGCTTCTGTCCGTACATATGCTGATATTGCAGGTTGTACTTGGCATAACACAGCAGATTAGGTCAATTCCTTCATTTGACCTTTGTGTGCAGTGGCCTTCTTGCTCATGGCTTGCAAGTTTATTTCCTGATTCCAATGCTGCACACATAGCTTAGCTGTCATTTGCTGCTAATTTTCCATAAATTACAATGCATCAGATCATACAGAATTGATTTAGAGGATGTACCAGAAGGACACACAATTTGTTTGCATTTTAGTTCTTACAGGAGTCCCAGAGTGGCATAATGGATGTGTCAGCATTGTGTCAAATATCTGTAGTAAAATTATAAGGAAATCTCGCTCTCTCTTTGGACTGCTTTTGTTTGCCAATGAGTTACTGCAATGGAAAGAATATGCAATGTCAGATGCCTGTCCCTGAGGCATTGTACACTAAATAGCTGTCTAATGAATTAGCATTACTTCAATAGCCTTTGGTCTTTTTAAAGCAAAATATTTAGTAACCCATCCGTATGTGTTGGAGTCTAATTAGTTCTGGCAGTTTTATATTATCAAATGCTTTCTTTTGTTTTCCCTTGGCTACATACATTTGTTTGTCTAGCTGTCCATGGTTAGTGATGTGCTTGTTTATTATAATTAATATCATGCAGTTTCATTTTGTAGTACACGATGAGTGATGGAAAAACAGCATGAAGAGAAATAATTACAGAAAGCAAAGCACTCTACTGAGGAGGAAGCCACTGATGAAATGCAAACATAACAGCCGAATATATGTGTCTAGCAGAGCCCTGCGCGGGAATATTTTTAAAATCCCGCTCCTGTCCTGCCTCGCAAAACTCACTCCCTCTCCCACCTGCTCCCACATTTTTTCTTGGATTTTTGTCCTGTTCCCACCTGCAAACACCTTAAATCCCACAATCCCGCTAACAGCACTGTGCAATCAGATAATTTGCTTCATGCATTTAGAATTCACTACATTTAACAAGTTGTATTTTATACATATATCATATTCAGTACAGTAACACAGTGAAGATAGTGTACTGTGCAGCTTCAACATGAACGGTAATATTTAATAAAATGCCTGGAAATTACAATCATGTTAAAGCTTGTACAGTATTAATACATTACACGTAGGCATACTATATACCGGTAGCGTACTGTAAACCTGGATAACAGCATGCCCAGTATTGTTGAATTCAGCCATAGAGCAAATCAGTACAATATTGGTACAATGGGCTATATGTTCGGAAGAGATGAGTTTCACAAGAGCAGTTGTGGGGATTTTTTCCACCTCAATTCTGCCTTGAGAAAATGTTTTTTCCTCAACTTTGGAGGAGGAGTTGTGAATAATTTTACAAGTTCTTCTACAAGTGTGAAATTCATTTGTCACACTGGGAGGGGGGTTTCATGCCTCATGTTCACACAGCTTATAATCCAACTGGATACTGCACTTTAATTATTAACATGATGAAGGCCTATTGCTGTATATAGTATTGTTTGATGTTTTTGCACTGCAAGCATCCGTTCAAATAAAAATACTTGGTAGCACTTTATATTAAGGTGCAGCTTATTGATGTTTTATAAATGTATAATAGATGCTTAATAACTATGTTATAAGGTGTTAATAAAACATCATAGATGGTGTATAACCATGCAATAGCCCTAGACGGAATTACAGTTTTATAAAGGGGGGCAGTTTTTAGCCACCTATTGTACTTTGGGATGTTTAACCATGCAATAGCCATAAACAGAATTACGTTTTTATAAAGGGGTCAGTTTTTAGCCACCTATTGTACTTTGGAATGTTTAAACGTAATTCCATCTATGGCTATTGCATGGTTATAAACCATCTAAATGCTTTATTAACACTCTAAAATATAGTTATTATGCATATTATTATACATTTATAAAACATTAATAAGCAGCACCTTAATATAAAGTGTCACCAAATACTCTTTAGAGAGAAGGAAACCTGCATTGTATTTATGTCACTGCGGTGGAGGGTCCTTTCTGGTCTGATATCCGGGGCCCAGGATACCTAAAACCAGCCCTGGTTACAAGTGTTGTTGCCATGAAATAATAGTCATGAGGGATTTGAATGGAGGCGGCATCCATGGTACTGACATACCTTTTTGGTGCAGTCCTATACGAAAAAATTAGACAATTAATACTGATCCCAGCTTCATAGCCTTAGCCATAATGCTTACATGTTATTCAAAGAGACTAAATGAGATAATTTGCCAGCAATGCACTGATGAAAAGGAGGAATTGGCAATCACTGGATACAGGATAGCTTGCCCTTGTTCTGCTGGTGAGAAACATTCTAAATAAATACAGTGCAGAAAACACACTTTAAACTGTGCAAAGATGCATGTTTTTCTGTCACTTAACTATAAGAAGTGTGTTGTCAAAATGTACGTGCAACAGTACAGTACGAAAACACTAAGGATTCCTTTAAATGTAGAAAATGCATTTGTCTTTTACAATATACCCAGCTGAACATTTACAGTTAGGAGGTAATACAGGTCTTTCAGTTTTGGTTTTGAGGCTTCTATTTAGATTTTTTTTTAGTGGTTTATAAAAATGCCATGTTTAGATCAATACACCACAGATTAGAGAGTAGCAAGAAAATAAAGCTTATAAAGGTTTAGCAGATCTATTTTAATATTATAGTATTTTTTATTTGAGATTGGATTATTTAAATGCATTGATTAATAAAAAAAAAAAATATATATATATATATATATATATATATATATATATATATATATATTTATAACATTTAAATCACTGAAAAGTAAAAACACACATCAAAAACATCTTCAGTCTAATTAACAATTAACTAAACAATAAGAATGGGATAATTAGGGAGCTGGAATACCAGGTTCAAATGAGCGATTAGCTCTTAGAACTAAAGCATGCCTTAAAATGCAGTAACGATTCTTTGTTTTGGGGGTATGGAAGTAAACACCTCCTTTTTTCTGGAATGATGTACCAGATCATTTTGTTACATTTATTATCTGACATAATTGCTGAGAGAATAGCACATGATTCATACTAGATCCAAATACAACATATCTACATTTAAAGCATGCCCCTTAAACATTTAGAAACTTTCTTTGAAATATATATATGAAATATATATTTTATACTTACATCCCATCAAAAACTGTCATTGTCTACAGCCATCACCTAGAATTTTAGGATTGAGACATAATTTTAAAAACAAAACTTAATAAACATAATTGAAATATTTTATTTACTGTCATGTTATAAAATCATGTTTGTTATAAACATTTACAAATTATTTATTAAAAGATGCATTTTCTAGACACATGGTCCTGAAATGTTTTAAACATTATAAATAAAATGTTTAGTCTACACATGGGCTAGTCAAAGCAACTTTTATCATTGTGCATCTGCTACCAGTTGACCAGAAAGAATGAAAATTATAATTCCCGGACTGCAGCCAAAAATGCAAACATACCACCTAGCTTCCCTGAAGAACTTCTTAATGCCAAAACAGTAGTGAAAGTTATTTCAAGTGATCCGGAAATTTAGAAATAGCACAGCAAAGTACAAAACATCTTACAGGTATTGTTATAACTTATATGGATGTGATGCTGGCGTTTTTAAAAAGGTGGAATTTGAATATCATGAAATTAAGTTCAAGCATCCTCAGTCATACCTGCTTAGGATGCTGTTAGAGTTCCTGTCCTTTTATTGCATTCCTTTAGAGCAATTATACTGAAGTGTTCAGTATTAAGCAGTAGAAGCCAATTTCTCATATGATTGTGAACACAACTGTATCCAGGCCACGTAATGTGACAATCATGGGATTTCCATGCAAGTTTTTTTTTTAACTCGAGACATTTACACAAGAAAAATGTCTCATGTAAAATGCTTTTTCGGGTTTCCGTTCTCTCAGTTTATTTTACTCGAGTAAACCGGGCTTTTCACCCGACGTCATGCAAATGAATGGGAAAGGTGGGGGTTGATATGTAAATTAGCTTATGTAAAGTACTTGTGCTGTTTTTGAAGATTACTAGTGACATTTCGTGAAAATGTGGTTTCCATGCACAGAGAACTGGTACACGAGTGAATCTAAGCTGCTGTATAACGCAAAATAACCTGTGCCTGCTTGGTTAATAATGTGTTTTACTGCTCTTGACCAAATTGTTTTTCAAATATCAGGTGGGTCGTTAGTTTCAACTCATTTATCTGACAACTCATTAATTAAAAATGAACTTGGAGATATAAAATGAATCTGACCAACACAGGTATTGCACCACTCGCGGTTTGTTGCCCCTTTAAAAACTGACCCAGGACACAGAAATTGAATTTTTTAAGCACAGACATGCTATTTTTAATAAACACAAAGCAAAAACAAAATAAACAAAACAGACACCTAGCTCTTTCTTGAGCAATAACTAAAACACAACACTGGAACCTACCTATAAAACAGGACAACTAAGCTGTTTACCTGTAACACAAAACAAAACATTCAAACAAAACCACACAGGTTTACACTACCTTTTCTTTTGCTACGCTTGTGCACACAAACAAACGGGCTCTCCACACCGCAGCAGCCTCAAACAGACTTCTTTAACCCTTTGCAGTCAATTTATTAAGTGCGCGTCAGGCACGTCAGGTCCAATTTATTTTCACACGCGCAGTTAATTTTAGACGCGCTGTTTAAAAGTATTTTTTTTCCACAGTCAAACGGGTTTAAAAGGCCCTGCATATCAACAAAGCACTCACTAGGCAGCTCCAGCCCCGCCCCACCCTTTCGTTCGCTATAGCTTTCACATATGCTAAGAAATAAATAATAATAATAATAGTCGTACATACCGATCAATCATCTCCTGATCACTCGTTTTATCACCAAACACCTCAATAATGTGATCCAAGTCATTATTTTATTACTATAACATTTGAAAAAAGCTCTGCAAATGTCTGTGATATTCTCTGAGCGCTGATGCAGTCACAGCCAGCTTGTTTCCTTATGGCCTCCATTATCAGATGCCAGGGGCAAGTATGACTATTCATGAGATACGCCCTTTTTTTTTTCGGCTTGTCTCAGCTCCTGTCGCTCCCACTCGGCCATTGAATGGTTTTCTTGGCTTTTTCTGGAGAAAAAACGACTAAAAACCCGTTTTTGGGTCCGACATTGGACCTGATAGGAATAATTGCAATGTCGGACCAGGTCCGACATAGGACCGCAAAGGGTTAAATACCCTGCACCTAGCTCTAATTTACAGTGATAGCCAAGTGCAGGAGATCATTACTAATTACACAATTAAGAAAATGAAATTAAACGAATGAAGGCTTTTCAGCCTGTGACCTTCTGGGAGATGTAGTCCTTTTTTTCCCCCAGGACTACACTCTCACACATCTTCCCCCTTGTCTTTACAAGACACCGGCCATTCGACGGCCACTTCCCTCCACCCTTAAAAGACCACCCACCCTCAAGTCCCATCTTTTTAATCTTCGCCCTCTTCCACGGGTGGGCTTGAGTGTGGGTCGGTCCTTCCTCCGGCGCACTCAGGAAGGGACCACACACCAGCAAGAAGGGACCCGGACGACTTGCCCTGGGCGACTGTAGCGCAGGCCGGTGACTGGGAGCAAGGACTGGCAGGCAGAGGCGTGCGGCTGTGGACCGGCGCAGCAACGTCTTGGATCTCAGGGGGAGTGGAGCAGTACGTAGGGGGAACGGAGCAACCAGCAGGGGGAGCGCCAGTGACATCTGCCTTTTGCGCAGTGACGTTTTCCTCCTGCTCAGCGACGTCTGGGTTGCAAGGGAAAGTGGAGTGTGGGACCAGGTAAGCGACTGTGCTTGGCCGACCTGCGACCTGGGCACAAGGTCGAGTGGAGGGAGGTAGAGGCATTCCAGACTGGTGTCCATGTAGCTGGAGCACGGGACCACACTTGACAGCGCCGGAGTGCCTCCCCCAGCCTGTTGCTGAGGCTCTGTTGGAGGGGAGTTGCTCACCTTCTCCCCCTTGACTTCAGCCGGTGGCTCCGGTGACAGGAACAGCTCCTTGTCCTGCTCAAGAAGCAGTACCTCCTCCTCTGGCTCTCGGGATGGCAGCTCTACCCCCTCTGGCTCTCGGGATGGCAGCTCCACCCCCTCTGGCTCTCGGGACGGCAGCTCCACCCCCTCTGTCTCTCGGGACGGCAGCTCCACCCCCTCTGTCTCTCGGGACGGCAGCTCCACCCCCTCTGTCTCTCGGGACGGCAGCTCCACCCCCTCTGGCTCTCGGGACGGCAGCTCCACCCCCTCTGGCTCTCGGGACGGCAGCTCCACCCCCTCTGGCTCTCGGGACGGCAGCTCCACCCCCTCTGCTCTCGGGACAGCAGCTCCACCCCCTCTGGCTCTCGGGACGGCAGCTCCACCCCCTCTGGCTCTCGGGACGGCAGCTCCACCCCCTCTGGGGCTGCAGCCAGCGGTGCCTCTCTTGCCTGCTCCCACTTTTGGAGCAGCAGCTCCAGCTCGGTTGGCTCTGGATCCGGTAGCCCCCTCTCCTGTCTCCATCTCCTGCTCTGCTCCTTCTGAGCAGCGGTGTTCCTGTTGATCTGCTCGATCAACGCTTTTAAATCGGTGTCCATTTTAAATTTCTGGGTCTTTAGGGGCGCCCACACTCGCTGCCACCATATGTAACAAAACTTGCACCACTCGCGGTTCGTTTCCCCGACCCAACCGACCCAGGACACAGAAATTGATTTTTTTAAGCGCAGACGCGCTACTTTTAATAAACACAAAACAAAAACAAAATAAACAAAACAAACACCTAGCTCTTTCTTGAGCAATAACTAAAACTAACAGACTGAAGTGCATTAATTTGTTCCCAAAATTGCCACTGCCTGCTGCCTGTACAAACTCTTGGCAACAACAAAATTAGGTGTTCAGGAATCAGTGGCTACCAGTGAGACAGACGGGGAAGGTTACAGTCTCACGAGAAAAAAAAGCAGCACTGCCTTTCACAACAAGCCCAAAACAAGTGCAACCCATGTTAGAGTATGAGTGGTTATGCAAATTACAACCCGTGACTCTAAAAATTGATTATAAGCAGACTTGGCAACTGTGAAGGTAACCTCAGCTGCCAGTTCAATTGGACAGCAGCGATCTGAGGAGGCTTGTACTGTCAGAGATGCTCTCCTTTCTTTTAAGTTGTGTTGGATTTACTGCTGTGTTAAATACTAATGATGCAAACAAATAAAACACAATCAATACATTCATTTGCAATTTTATTTGGTCAGTTCTGAGAGAGCATCAACAACTTGGATGTTGTTGCGCTGTTTTGGGCGATCGAGCTGGCTCATGACATCCAGTTCACAAACTATATTTATTAACGTGGAGGGCAGACGCGCGTTGTCTTTGGACATAGCTGGGATCAAAAAAAGACAGGAATGAATTCAGTTAAGCAGCTCACTTGCTCTTCGTGTTTAACTTTAGCATAGTTTTTACAGCAAGAGTATTCTCAAACAGCTGCTTTAATACTATAACAAATGCATAACACAGTTCATGGTAATTGGTTTTATACAGAACTGTAAACCCACAATATATATACAACAGGACAGACCAGACACAGTAAAAAACAATAATGGAAAAAGGCCACCCTGCATTAGCATTAAGGTGCACTACTCCACTGCTAACCATAAAATCACCCATCAGCCACTATTTTCTGCCGTCTTGGAATCCACAGTAACAACTGACCTGATCCCTTGCAATATTTATAGTTAAGAATAAACACGCTCATTAACATTTACACATGAAATGCGGGTTTCCGTGCAAAACTGGGCATGGTTTTCTTGTGTGTTTAAATGAGATTTACCCTATCACTCTCTTTGGCAGTTTTTTTTCGGCCACAAACCTGATTTACCCGAGTAATTCTCCCAAACGTGCACGCATTGCCATTTCACGTGTAAACTGACCCGCATGGAAACCCTATGTATGTAAGCAAAACTAATAATCAACTTTTTTGCATTCTTGATGTTTGTCCATTTTAAAAATTCTGTTTATTCCACAAGAAACTGAATGATTTCCTAGGAGGATTCTGATGACATTTATGAGATGTAGATCCATACTGAAATGTCAGCATTGGTCCTCTTGCATGGCAGTAATGACCTGCAACACATGCTTCATTATTTTTTTTTTTTCAGTCTTAAAACATATTTATATTCCAATTTAACTAAAAGCATAATCAAAAATACTGAGCCATAATGTTGTATTGTGTTGCCACTTGTTTCAGTACATGTAACTTCACGTAGTAGTATTGTTCAGAGTTCATTTAAAACAATTCTCCAATGCAATAATATCTATGACTTGAACCCAGATGGGTCAGTCAAAACTCCCTTAGATCTTAGATCTTAGATCTTGAAGGTATAATCATTTTATCCTGTGCTGAGCACAGAAAGTCCTGTAGATTGAAAATTATGTTCGATCAAAGTCTTGTTCTGAATTCATCAGACCAAGAGAATTGTGGGTGTACTGTCGATGATATTTTATAAATATTAATTTCCAGATATTAGCTGTCTGTGCTATATTTTTCAAAGTTCTCTATAGCGCATTTTGGAATATTTATAGTTTAAACAGGATTGACCTTGTGAATCTAATGCTTCTGGATAATTTACACTTATCAGTTTTGTGATTTAGCATTTTTACTTTCATGAAAACAAATTGTTCTGCAGAAAACAGGCTTCCTTAGAAACTAACATGATGCATTACACCAGTTTCCTGGAAAGATTAGCACAGATGGTGGGTCTATTATTGCTCCAACATCAAATTCATCATTCTGGACTCAGACTAAGAAAATTAGCAGTGAGACCCACTGGTGTTTCTCCTTTCTACATCCCTGTTGGCTATTTGACGTGTCTTTGTGTAATTTTTACCCAGACAGTGCAAGTACAAAAAGAGACAGATTACTTCATTACAAGGTAGTACTAACAATATGCACATTAAATCAACTTTAGAACAGTTTAGCTTTCATGATAAATGTTGTAATCAACTTATCTAGTCCTTTATTTGCAAATCTATTAAACATGCATTAATAGTTCCTGGCAATAAAGTGCATTTTATATGGATGTGACCATGGCCCTATGGTTTCAAAGACTACCTATTATTGCTTTTATAACTACATATTCACTAGATTTTTTAAATTATTGTGATTGAAGTAGGGTGGTACCATCAACATTAAAATGGAAGCTCATTTGTATTGGAGGTATAACCATGTCCAGTAGTGTTTATTTTATTGGCCATCATTTCAGAATCTAAAGTTACTGGAATACAAAAAGTAACCCATTTTCAGTTACATCTAATTTATTTTTCAGTTATACTCTTCGAGTGGTTGGAAATGGAATTAAAGCTCAATCTGGAAACCCAGAGGTAAAAGTGAAAGGAACAGACCCAATGATAAATCAGATCATTGATAAATTGAAGCACGTCAATCAGGTAAGAAACAGTTTAATCTTGATGGTTTTCTGTACGTAAATAAGGTACATTACGGATTAAATCCGGTGTAAAAGTGGGGGAAAAGGGGGTTATAAATTAGGAGGCAATACAGGAGTTAAATGATGCAGATTAAAACGTAAAGCTTGATGTTTTAGAGGGGAAAAATCAATGTTAAGTTTTTTAATAATGCATTGTGCCTCGTTTGTTTTTTTTTACTGAAAACCAGTTTTATGGTCTTTTTTGAAGCAGAATCGATGGTTATTTAATTTCATTAGTAGAAATCAATGCACTTTAAAGGTATTGGATCTCTTGCGAGCAGCATTCTGAGTTAAATGTCAGTTTGTCACTGTGAGCTGTCTGCTTTCTTCTGGACCCATATTCTAGTTTAGGTTTGGATACAGAAACGTGGAGAGATGTAAGCAGCCCCTGTCTGATAAAGAATAAAAAGAATACACACAAGAACTAAGATTATATACTGTACTTTCCCAGTGCTGGCCCAGCTCACATTTTAATATCTGAAGCCCAGGTACTTAATTGCAGCATGAACAGTTCTTAGACTATACTGGTGTAGTATTGGATATGCGAGATTTGGTTTAAGTTGTTTTTAATGAGCACTTGCAAAGAGTCTGTAAACTTATTAGTCCTCTTCTAGTTTAAAAAAAAAAACTAAAAAACCATACAATTTTAAACCATTCAGACAGGTACAATAGGTTATAGACATAAACAGTTTGTTCCTGTCTGGTTTGTGATTTATTTGAGAAAAACTGAGTGAGTCTATAGAAGATAAATTGATATTATTGATTGTGGAATAAAAGCATGACCGTGACCATAATTGGTAAATTACTTTAAACTTTGTTATTCACTAAATGCTGAAGTTAGATTAGTATTTACTCCATTTTCAGTTTCTACAACAAATTATTGACACTTTGCTTCATGAATAGTAAACACTTTTTGTGTACAGTGGGAACAGCATGTTCTAACCACAGTGTCGACAAATCTTCCGTCAGAATTTGCACCGGAGGTTGGTGCGATCTGCAATTTGTTTAAACGGGCATTGCATGTTTAGAGAGCTTGAGCAGTGGTGTGCAAACATTTTATATGCCGTCCCTGTTACTTAGAATACATTGTCTTGCGCTTCCCCCTGCTGACACTATATTTTAACAGGGTTTTCCGGATTTAATGTAAATCGCATATTTTTTCCTAGATTTAACCACAAAAAGTCCAGATTTAGCTAAATATATAAATATCAACAAACACATTGTTACAAGTTTTCAAAATTGTGCTTTCAGATATAATTTATAAATGTTGAAAAGACATATTGTAAATTCAGCATTAAAAATCGCTGTAAAGATGTTGCTAGCAGCCTTGTACACAAGGCCCCCCACACACACATCTTTTACACAAGCACCCCCCCCACCCCCATCACAATAACACTCAAATATTAAATAGCATGCCTTACATATTTGTGGGTTTCTCTGATTTATCGCCTCCTACTTTACTATGTACTATACACAAGCCCCCCCCCCCCTCCCATCACAATAATCCCTAAAATAATTGGTAAATAAATTATAATAAGTAAATACTTCTTGCTGATTTGCATATTTGCTCAAAGTGGTCTCCACTTCAACTGTGATTTCCATTACATGAGAGTAGATGTTAAAACTTCATGCTGATTTGAACTCGGCTCTCGCCAAGATAAACACCAGCTAAGACGTAGCTTTACAGTAAACTAATGTGATCCATCTGCGTCTCCATCCATTTGTGTTTCCTTCCATCTCATGATGTAGATATCCTTCTGCCTGGTGTTGATGGCTGAAGTGTAATGCTGGCTCCAGGGATCAGCTTATTTTGCCTCCCCAGCGCATCAGCACACACAACGGCTGCAATGCTGGCTCCGGGGATCAACCACAGTGCGGTCTCCCCAGTGCATCAGCATGACAACCATCTGGATTGAGCTAAGTAGGGTACATCTCTGGGTCTTCAAGTGGGCACCTTCCATCCCCTGTGTTTCGTCGCCTAGCCCACGACACCTCAAGACGACTCGATGGTGATTCTGGCATCCCAGCATCACCCCCCTCCATCCCCCACTCACCTCAACCCAGATTACTTACCTGTACATCAGAGTTTCTTTCTTTTTATTGTGCTTGAGATCCCCAAACAGAATCTTTCTGTCTCAACCACAGCCAGTTGCTGCTCCTCTCTGCTGCTTCAGATAAGTTCACTGTGCGATGCAACTCTTGGCCACTGAATCCGACTTCTCTGAGAAACCGGGTTGTAGAGTGTGCCACAAATCCTCGACAACCCACCTCCCACTCGGTAAACCCGGACTCTCCATCCTCGCTGTTCCGCTTCAGCGGCTAGTTGAGCAAACCAAAGTTTCTTCCTCTCATACGCCTCATCCACAGCATCCTCCCATGGCACTGTTAACTCTACCAGGTGAAAAAGACTGATCCTGACCACAAGACAATATCTGGTCGAAGGTTAGTGGTGGCAATCTCAGGTCTAAAAATAACTAAAATCTGCCAGCATTTTCCAGTCTGTAGCAGCTTCCAGTTGTTCTGGGCGAGGCTTGGTTTTAACACCTTTTCTTGGCGGTTGCTCTCCTGGGCTGAGGAATGTTGTCTTTTGTGTGTAGTGTTTTGATGGAACAGGTGGCAACTTATTGGTCATGTTACACTTGTCTTCCAATGCTAAGGCCAAACATCGCAGCACCTGGTCATGGCGCCAAGTAAACCGTTCTTGGCTAAGAGCCACCTTACATCCTGTCAAAATGTACCTTAATGTTGCAGGTGATGAACACAAAGGACATGAGGGATCCTCTCCTACCCAGAGGTTTAGGTTCTGTGGTGATGGGAGAACATCATATGTTGACCTGATGAGGAAACTGATCCTGCTCTCTTCCATTGATCATAGGTCTTGCCAGCCAATCTTGCGTTGTTCCACACTCTCCCATCTCTTCCATTCTTCCTGCTTGGCCTGGGAAACGACCTTTACGCACCTCATCCTCTCCTCCTGCTTTTGCACCTCGTTGACTACCAGCTTCCTCCATTGAGCTGGGGCTGCCTTGTGCCATGTAGGAGGAACTGAACTGAGACCAAGACCCCCTCTTCCATGCTGAACTTGCCTCATGATGTCACCGATTCGAAGGGCAGCCTTTGCATCTTCCACGGCTTTCTTTGCTGCCCACTTCCAGTTTTCAACACAGGTGCTGCCTCCCTTACGCATTTGTTGCGTGACTCTACTAATGTAATTTCCAGTTGGACCTTGGCGCACTCAAACTCCTCGGTTAAAACGGAGACTGGTAGCTGCAGTATTCCTTTACTATAAAGTCCCACTCTGCTGAGGCAGCGTGGAACTCCCAACCATTTCCTGATGTATGAACTGATTAAAGCTTCCAGCTTCTCTACTGTTGTCAAAGAAACCTCATACACAGTCAGTGGCCACAGAAGCCTCGGCAGTAGACCAAACTGAAAGCACCAGAGTTTTAGTTAGTCCGGTAAAGCGCTGCTGTCTACGCTCTTCAACCCTTCTACTACTTGTTGTCTAACTTCTCCCACATGAGAGGCTGTGTGGTCCGGTGGTTAAAGAAACGGGCTTGTAACCAGGAGGTCCCTGGTTCAAATCCCACCTCAGGCACTGACTCATTGTGTGACCCTGAGCAAGTCACTTAATCTCCTTGTGCTCCGTCTTTCGGGTGAGACGTAGTTGTAAGTGACTCTGCAGCTGATGCATAGTTCACACACCCTAGTCTCTGTACGTCGCCTTGGATAAAGGCGTCTGCTAAATAAACAAATAATAATCGTACCATCTCCCAAGACTTTTCACTGGCTTCTCAGACACTGTTGGTATTGCCTCACCATTAATGTAGAACCTTTTATCTACTACTTTACCTTTAATTATAGAGGTGCTCCTTGATTTAGTTGGCTTGAATTGCATTCGTGCCATTCAATGTTATTGGTTAATTTGCCCAATAATCGATAAGTACAGGCTACTGTTGTAGTCATGTTTGTCATGTCATCCATGTATGCTCGAATTGGTGGTAGTTGCATTCCAGAAGCCAAGCGCTCTCCTCCCACTACCCATTTTGATGCCCTAATAATTACTTCCATTGCCATGGTAAAAGCCAGTGAAGAAATGGTGCATTCTGTCATTATTCCAACTTCTAGGCATTGTCATGTAGTGCTGAATTCTGAAGTTGAAAATCGAAATTGAAATCTCCAAAGTAGGCTTTCACTAAATTTGTTAATGTCATCAGTACACTGAAAAAATCAAGTGCTGCCCAAAGAAGTTCATGTGGCACTGAACCATATGCATTAGCCAAATCCAGGAATGTCACATGGAGCTCCTTCCTCTCCTTTTTAGCTGATTGAATTTGTTGCCAGATCACATTGATGTGTTCTAAGCATCCTGGGAAACCTGGAGTGTAACAGCCATTAATGTAATAACTAACCAATAATGTAATAATACTCTACATTGTAGAGTCTACAATGTAATAATTTTTTGCCTATAATGTAATATTCACCGGATAATGTAATAACTTAACCAATAATGTAATAACATTTTCTGCCCTATAATGTAATCATTTTTGGTTGTTACAGGGAGCCAGGTGGTGGTTTATCATTGCTAATATGCATTTAATTAAGTTTAGGTCTATATTGAATAAACATAACTATTATCAGTGCAGGAAAATAAGCTGTGTTCAGTGCTTGAGGCAGCTTGTAAATTAATAGGATTTTATTTATACTGAATACTAAATTTAATTAGTCAAAAATTTCACATGCTTTGTGAAATGTATTATTATTATTATTATTATTATTATTATTATTATTATTGTTATATATGCTGTCAAAAACCTATAATAACTGTCTGTTGGATTACTGTTTTTTGTATTCAAACAAAAATATTTTCACTGAAGAAAACACGATCACGCTGTCAGTGTAGTTAGCGGCTGTCAGTGCGGTCTACTTTTAAATGTTTTGAAGTTCTTCCTTCCTGTTGTATTTAGTTTTTTTTTCTATTTTTAGTAATATAAATGTCCAAAAAACAATATGCTACTCTGCCAGCTTTTACTTGCTGACATGGATAGTGAACCAGAACAACACAATATATCATTTGGCATCCTTATGATATGATTTCCATCTCAACGTATAGCTGAATACTTACTAATCATTTTTTACACTTGCCATTTTTTTTCTATGTCACATTTTTGGTTAAATATGAGGACATGAGTCAGTTTAATTTATAGTTTTTGATTGTTTGTTTCATGTCCGTCTACATTGTATGTATTAGTATTCAGAATTCCTCCCATCAAGCAGTACAACACACACTTTTACAAACCCACCCGTTTCATAGGCTGCAAAGTAAGAACATGTTTACTTTTGTTTCTATCACTGAGCCATACGAAGTGTTAAGTGCTTGGGGGGTAGATTGGAAATATGGCAGGTCTAAAATGAAAATGTGACATACTATTGGTTACCATGCCAATTAAGCAGGGTCATTTTAGTAAGTCTCCATCAGTTAATACTGCGTTAGTGAATTTTGTGACTATCAAAGCTTAAAAAATTGTCAATAACAAGCCTGTTTCTACTTTAACAATGGAACAATGAAACAAAAATGGAAATACATATTCTAACAAAAATCCCATAGCAACACCTGCTGTTCAATTATTTACGTTCCGTGCACAAGCTAACTGAATCAATACAAAATCTATTATCTTGCTTTGCAAGCGTGTCTTTCAAATTCAATAAAAGTATTTTTTAAAGATTAATTGTATAACCCAGTATAATTTCCACCTGCTGCTTTTTTGCAATTTTAATGTGTTTTTTATTAAATGCATTTAAACTAGATGTGGGAGATTCCACTGGGAACTTTGTTATTTTGGCAGTTTGCTGAAAAAATATTTTACTGACCGATTCTATTCTTTTTTTTTTTTTCTTATTAATTAGAATACTGAAGAAAACAAAATAACTGTTATGTTGCTGCTTAGAGGGTAATCCATGCATCCTAACAGCCACTTTGGACTTGTTCATTGAATCTTTGCAGTGATGGCCTATATGGTTCAGAGATTTCTTGGCTGGGCCAAAGCTTAACGTCTTACAGGCTGGGACTACTGCTTCAGCAGGATACATTACCACCCTCTCATGCATTTCACCTCACTACTGCTTCAGCAGGATACATTACCACCCTCTCATGCATTTCACCTCACTACTGCTTCAGCAGGATACATTACCACCCTCTCATGCATTTCACCTCACTACTGCTTCAGCAGGATACATTACCACCCTCTCATGCATTTCACCTCACTACTGCTTCAGCAGGATACATTACCACCCTCTCATGCATTTCACCTCACTACTGCTTCAGCAGGATACATTACCACCCTCTCATGCATTTCACCTCTGGAGACTTAGGTTTTAATATGGCTTTTAAGTCATAAGTGAAATTACAGTAGTTTGGAGGTCTTACCGTAGCCTCCATTCCATTAAAAACAGCTTTGCAAAATTGGCAGTGTTTGAGTGCCCTGAGTTTTCATGTCAGGACTGAGATACTGTTTGCTTGCTGTTGGGAAAGCTCTCAAAAAACATTTTTGATCCAGTTGCTCACTGTTATGGTCTGTGGAGATTGTAAAACTGGCAAAACAAACACTGTCAAATGTTTTATTTATTTTTTATTTTCATGGCAACTGACCAGGAGAACAAATGTTCAGTACCCTATGGCTTCCCTTAATGAACTGTGCTGTTCTTGTTTTAAATGATGTACAGCATCACTTTCACATAGAAGGGCAAAACTCCCTGCCTTACCTTAACTGAGTGTGCGGTTCTTATATCAGTGTACACTTTTAAGACAGTATAGTTTCCTAACATAACCTTGATCTCTGGCTTTTACACAGCACCTCTTCTCTTATACTTTGTCAGGGCTCAGAGACCTCTCCGCCAGATGTCACAGCTCTCCCAAAACAAATGCCAGTTGACAGATTGAATTCATTGGTTAGAATCCTACATTATAATCGTTTTGTGTTGCTTACTGATTTCTGCTAACTTACACAAATTACTTTTTTTTTGTTTTGTGTAAAACATTGTCAATTTGCAGGACTTGACATTCATTGCCACATGAGGCAAAATGTGACGTAGCAAATTCAAACTCTTTTAGCAATATCTACCCTGCAATTCTTCTTACTCTTCTTCTTAGATTCCCAGCCGTCAGCTCAGCTGCAAATGCCACGCTGAGGTCAGAGTTCACCAAATGAGTTTTTTCCGCAGGAGTTTCAGTCACAGACAATGTTATCCTTCGAAGGACAATAGATTTGCCAATCACAGCAGTGGTTTTAGATGTCAGGAACTGGATTAAATTGAAAATCCAAGTTATTAAATAAACATATGATTTCAATGCTACAGAGATCTTGTGCCCGGGGCACGTCTGAGTTGTTGTCAGGCACAGTTGTAATAGTTTTCTTGTGCCCGCCTTGCTACTTCACCGAATGACACTGTTCGCTTGCAGTCAGCTTCTAACAGAGTAACAGTTTAGTACCTTTGAGTTATGTCAATTGTATATCAACAACTTAATTTATTTATTTTCTCTCGCACATTGAATAAAAATGAATCAGCATTGCACCCAAAATATACGAACACAAAATGGCCACTAGAGTGCAGCATTTACAGACTGTCTGTAAATGTAAAATGTCCACTTGTATAACAGTACTGCAGGTGTGTCTTACTGTAAATTGGCTTAAATTGCATGTAGATGTTCCATTTCCAGAAAAAACATTCACATGATGCTGTGTATATTGCTATTCTTTGTCAGAAACCTAGAAATTAAAAAAACGGAAATCAAGAGGAAACCAATGTAGAACTTTTTTTTTTTAATGTGCTATCATTTTTGTTCTCTTTTGACCGTTGCTGCAGTACATTGTGATTTGTTGTTTACATGGTGCTAGGGGTTAACAAAGGGAATCATTGGTACAGTTACAGAAGTAGTTCCACCACAAATGATATTAAACACGTTATATTGAACCGTTTTTATAAGCTACCTGCATCAGTAGTGTAAAGCACTGTCTCCCTTTCAACTAAAAATAATGCTGTTGCTTGCTGAATATACTGAGTATATTTATTGCAGTGTTTGGTATACAAATACATGACCTCAAATGTCAGATGAGAGGTGTAATTCACTATAATATCAGGCATGTAAACATGCCTGATATTATAGTGAATTACACCGGAGTTGTTTATAATTTTACTCACGCTAATGTAGGGCTCTAATTAATTTTATCCGGTTATTGCACCAGTAAAATGAAAATAAGAATCCTGGATTGTTGTCATATGCATACATATTTCTGTTTTTATGTTAATAGCATAGCTTTTTAAATCTATGTTTGTAAATTCTGAGCTTTAAGAAAAAAAATATATAGCATATACAGGGTTAGGAAGCACAATTGAATCTCACACATCAATACTTTGACGAGTGTCATTGTGACCGGGCCTGCTTCCTTGTCTCTGGTTTTGTGGTAAACACTGTTTATTGTGGAAAGGAATAGGCCTTGAGCTAGCTCCTGGGTTGATTTAGATTCAGCAGCAGGTGCTGTCTGTGAGAGGCATGGAAATGCTAGGAAGGTGGCTTTTTGGATCCTGTATTCTTTTACGCTGTTTTTACGCAGTTCTGGACCTTATTGCCACTAAAAGACAAGCAGGTGTTTTTTTTTTAAAAACATTTTTTTTTATAAACATTTATAATAACAAATATTGCTAAAATATATACTGTGTCCAAACACATTTATTTGTAAATAAATACATTTTTCAGGATCAGGCTTCAACATGGTTAGGGCTGTGAGTTCTGGGGAAAAAAAAAAAAACACACTGCTAGTAAATCCAGGATGCTAACCTTAAACCAAGATTAAACTTTTCAACTGGCTCAATGCACTTTTACTGTTTGCCTTCAGGGCAGTGAATTAAAGGCAGTGGGTTCAAACATCAGATCCACAAGCTTGTCTGTGGCCTGAACTTAATGTGTGGCGCCGTTCCAAACAACAATCACACAAGGCACATGTTTTTGTCACTTTCTTAAGTGGTGGATATTTGTCCTTCAAGAGCATCTAGGAAATGAATGCCCTTAATCTCACTGCTAGCTGCTGATGAGGAATGGGAATTAGCAAGCACTTTTTCAGGGGGTTTAGTTACCAGATCATTACTACTCCCAGCAGAGGTCACTGTGTTCACTGTGAAAGTAAGGATTTGTTACGGGAAGAGGATCAAACAGGCATGGACTCTCTAACTCTCACTCTCTCTCTCTCTCTCTCTCTCTCTCTCTCTCTCTCTCTCTCTCTCTCTCTCTCTCTCTTAAACAGTACTTTATCTAATTATAGGATTTATGGAGCTAATATTTAGTGACTGTCCAGTCCTTAAGATCAGGATGAATATATTTTAGTTTTTTTTTTTTTTTTTCATTATACAGAGCCTTTTGAAATGCTGATTAAATAGTTTGAGTAGAGCATTCATTTCTATTGTGTAGTCTTTTACATGCTTAAAATAAAGTCAGAAAAGATACAGTACAGAAGCCAGTTTTTGCTTTATTTCTCTTTTAAACTGCCAATAGCAAGAATAGCAGTGCAGCAGATGTTATAAACGGAATGAACGTATGACAGGTCCTTGGCTTACTGTGAAACACAGGAATGTAATTTTATGGATGCTGTAGAGAGTCTTAAGATTTTGTGCTCTGTACTGTAGCTTATAGGCGATGATTGCTGTTTAGAATTCAGTGGGTATTGGATACTGTGCTGTACTGCAGTGTACTGTGCTGTGTTGTCCATTTCAACAGAGTCATTGTTTAACAACAGTGTCTATAATAAAATAAAGCAAAATTACAGGTAAGGTACAACAAATGGTTTCCTAATGGACTTGCAAACCACTGAAGCAGATGTTCTCCCAAGTTCTTAGCCGTGGTCATCTTGTCTCTTGAAGCTTGATGATTAAGATGTATGTCACGGTTATGGCTGGCAGCAAACATCTTTTCCTAGAAAGTCCAATGCTGATGCAACTAGTGCTTCTGGTAAAGGGAAAGGTGAAAATAAAAAACACATTACCTACTATTATTGCAGAATAAAAAATGAATAATCATACAGTACACTTGCAGTGGTATTTTTTTCTGTTCTGAAAGATGTGGTTTCTGCAAAACTAGAAGCAAACAACCCCAAATAGTAATAATAACTTGTCCTTTGTAAGTTTAAGTATATCACTTTTCTAATAGGCCTGAAAAAAAAACATAGTTTCTGGGAAACTTGCTTCTAGGGCACATTCTCATGCATTTTTAAAGGAGCTAATGTATCTACATTTTAAAACAGAATTGATGGACACTGCCATTTCTTAATTGAGATAGAGCGTGTATGCTGTGTACATGCATAGAACCTGAAGCAATACTAATATTAAATATCCCTGCTTAACATTTTTCTGGGTATCTTTCTTGAGGTCACTGTTCAGATGGTTCTGTTTTTTTTCTCCTTTGTATCCCCTTTATCTTGATCTCTTTTTTCTATTTTTGCTTCATTCTACACTTTTTTATTGTTAAATTCGCAGAGTGTTTAAGGAATATGGTATTGGATCAAATATATGCTATGGGCACCTGGTTAACTGGATACATTATACCTGGGATGACAAATTATATGCTGTGTTATTTTAGTAGTTATAATAATTATATAACTCTGTGTTGCGTTGCTTTAAAAAAATGTGCCTTTTTAAAAATAAAATGAAGGAATTCTATTTTTGTATCAGTACAACACAGACATATGATATATAATAGAGAAGTTGGGTTTCCAGTACAGCTAGGGTATTTACAAAGTTCCAGTTTGTATTTTCCCCCTTTTTGGTTAGTGAAGGGGTATTACAATAAAGGAACCTGTCTCCTAATAAAAGTCTAAACATTATATCTAGGGTTTTGTCAAGAAAAAAATATACATTCCAAATAGTCGTAATGAGTAAATCATATTTCATTAATACATGCAAAGTTAGTTTGGAAAAAGGACATATGGAATTTTTGCCTTGCAATAAAGTATGCAGCTTTCATAGTTCACAGTTAATTTACAGAGTTCCATAGCACATCTCCACAAGATAGGGTAAGCAGAATGTACAGCTGTTGTTTTTAAATTCTAAGAAAAAATTCCTGCTAATCTCGTTAACATGTAATATAGAAAAAACAAGGATCTGAAATTATTAAATGAGGATTAGCTAATAAAAAATGGTCTTGTTTGTTGAATGTGTGGAAGTCAATGTTGAAGTAAAACCTTATCATGGCTCAGAAGACTGACTCTAACCTCTCTACTGCAATAAAAAGCAATAGCAGTAAACAGGTGTTCTCTGTTGAGGGCTGTTTCCTTCTGACATGTTCAAGTTACAGACTAATAAAACTGGGAATACGGAAAACTGGGGAAATGCATGCAAGAAAGCATTTAACAGTGGGAATATAAAGTGTCCTATTTTTTTTAACAAATCATATATTTATTTAAAAATGCAGCAGAGTTTTCTCATCTGGCAGTGTTCAACTAATCCCATGAACCCAAACAGCCTATGTCGTTTTAAACTGCTCTCAAAGCCCCCTATGTTTAACTCTGCAACATACCAGTATTCTGTTTTATTCCTCTACAACTTCCTGTTTTAAATTCTACAACTTCCTACAACTTTGAAACAGCCATAAATGTCAATTTTCTAATGAAAATGCTAGGCTTTAAAACATGTGTCACTTCTCACAAACTATAAAGTGTTACGTTTCAGATTGTGCATGGTTTCATGGCTGCATGCTTTTGTAACATGGTAACATTGTTTTATGTACTTAATGACCATCGGCACTACAGGGCAAACAAACCCATACATATTTTAAACATGAACAGAAGTTGAAAACTCAATAGAACACATGCTCTGGAAGAGCTTTTATAACTGGAGTATTTGAATCGGATATTCAACTGTTATATCCATAGTGTAGCAACTCTCTTTCTCTTGTATATCTTTAGAAAATAAATACATTTTTTAAACTTATGGAAGCAAAGTTAACTCCAATTGGGTCGTGTTAACCTGGCTTTCTTTTTACATATCTCTTCTTTTTTTAGATAAAATCAACCAGCATGGAAACCATTGCCATATACTAAAATTGAAATCCCCTTGGTGTGAATTACCCTTTAATGATGGCAATAGAAACCTATTGGTATTGACAGAAAAATATATATTATGTTAACCCTTGGGTGTAATTCGGGGGACGGTAACCAGGGCCCCACCTTCTCCAATCCTCCTATCAAACAATCTAGGCTCCCTATTTAAACCCCTCACAGCCTATGATCTCTCTCTTGCGTTAGCTTTTTCCTCCTCCTCCTATGTTCTTCATATGCCATGTGCCTCTGTGTCGGTCCCCTCGGAGGGAATATTGAGTCTCACTTCCCCGGCCTGGAGTCAGTAAAACGCAAGTTCTTCGAATGGTCAGAGGGGACCACCGGCCAAACTATTCTTTCACAGTTCATGTGCTATATCTTGCCTCAAGACAACAAGGCTCTTCTCTATCTTCCTGGGATGTGGCCTTCTTAACTTAGTGCTCGAGTCCCACAACTAACAGTCTTCTATGTTTTCAGACTCTTTTCTGTTTTTTTCCAAGGTTCTGAGACCGTTACATCCTCTGAGGGAAGTCCAGCTGTGGGGCAACGCCTGTTAACAGCTCTCGAGTACTCAGCTGCAGGGCAACGCCTATTAATAGCTCTCGAGAGTCAGAGTTTCTGTCATTTCAGGGGCCCGGTAGACAAAAACGTCTGGTCTCAAACCCTTCAAGAAGGCTCTCCCGGGTGGGTCCGGGCCTGTCCTTTTCTCTCCTCTTCAGCATCTCTCCCTTACACGTTCCTAAGAACTTTTATCCCTGAAGCCACGCCTCAACCTCAATGCACCCGAGGCCAAGCCTCTACCTAACCCTTACGCAGCCCTGGCTTCCGTCCCGTGAATTATATTCATGTGACATGCAGGTATTTTCTCTAGACATGCAAAATTTGATGACAAATATATATACAAGATCAGTTATATACTGGATTAAAACACTGGCTACTTTAAAGATGTCAAGCATTTTAGACTACAGTAATGTTAAGAGAATTATACCACAACAAGTGAATCACTTATCTCAAACCTTGCAAAACAAGAGTAAAAACGACATTTGGTTTAAACATAAAGGAATTGCCACTGAATAAATAAATCATAGTCTCAAATCACTGGGGTCTAAATTCTTTTAGATCTGTCCTATCCTGCAAAACAAAATCATCATCTCTTAAATAGCCCAGTTGTGAAGTCCCATTTCTACAGCTGAAAGCATTACAGCCTACATTTGTGTCTCTTGTTTACCGTTGTAACCACTGCTGACAGGTTTTAGAGGCACTTTATCAATAATTCACCCTAGTACTGTATGTTTAATCCATTTTAATTCCAATATGATTAAGAGCAAAGTTTTGTCAAAAAACCACTTATGTTTTTTGTGTTTGCTTGGTGATCTTTCAAATTTGAAGAGCGCCGAAAACAAAACTTTTTTTTTTTACGTCTGTGACAGAGATCGAATGGTGCTTGGTGTTAGATCTCCCTCTCGACCTGTGAGGGCACTGTGTAATGGGAACAGAGTACCCTTAACTAAATGGCATGACAATTTATTCCGTAGGGTAGGTGGAGGTTTAGGTCATTTAGGAAAGGGGCGCAGCTACGGTATCCAAACTCAATGACCCAGACGGTAAACGGTGTGGCATCTGAGGATTGGAGGAGCAGATGCGCTCGTTAACCTAGGGGTCATGTGCGAGGATATAAATAGGGGTCATAGCTGATGTGATCTGTTCCTTAGTAAATGGTTAGTCTTGAAAACCTACAAGGAGTCTGTGTGCTGTTTTGTGAACCGTGAGTTTTGTCTTGTGTTTGTTAGTGTTTTGTTAACTGTCGTCTGTTTTTTAATAGACTACCAGTTGCACGATCCGGAGCTGTAGCGAAAGCCAGCATAAACCCGGACATCACTTTCACCCCTGCATTTCACGGAGAACTGTATTACACCACTTGCACATATTCACTATCACTAAGAGCTGTGTTTGTGGTTTGTGTTTAGTGTTGGTGTGTAAAACTGGACTTTTGGTTACGGGTCAAACCCGGGGAATTACAAATACCGAGTGATACATGCCGCTGTATCACTCCATCATTATTATTTACAGGTGTTTGCCATAAGGCTCTGGACATTGTTAATTTATCAATAAACACCCTTGCACCTGGAAGTCATTGTCTGTTTTGTATCCGCTCTGCACTGCACTCACCTGTATTCACTTACCACTTTGCCACAACGTCATAAAAAAAAATTACCAAGTTCTGCATGGTCATGATGACCTAAACTAATCTATATGCCATTTTTGTATTTATGTAGTTGTTCGTACTGTATTTAATACACATGTAATATTTTTGTGTTATTGAACATCTGGCTTTAATTGCAATAATACAAAAGCCTCATTGCCTTTCTTCTCTGAGTGTGACTTCAGTCTTTCAGAAAGCTGTGCTGTAAATTTGAGCCTTTGTGACATTTATGTATTTATTTATGTTGCCTCCCCACGGAGGATCTGGTATTATTTTGGAAATAACACTGCTGCTACTTTGTGACTGGACTTTTTGGTTCCAGATGATAAAGACCGGACAGTTTGCGATATTCACTTCATATTTGGTGCACAGCTGTCACTGCCAGTGTCACAGCCTCATATCTCAGAAACCATTTGATTAGAGACTTCATAGTTAAAGGCTTAGATAATCCCTGTATTCTAAATGTGTTGTTGACCATGACATTGGCCTATGACTTAATATGTCTGCCATTTTGCGGTTGTGTTAATGTCAGTGCATGGGAATGGCAGAGTGTCTCCAGTTGTCATATAATCAGTTATAAAACACATCCAGACACTAAAAAAACAACGCAACAGTAAAATGATTTAAAATATATAATTCTCCCAAAATATTTATATCCTTTTTTTTAAATGGAGAATCTCAATTAGTCCTATAGCTGACGTCTGGTGATTTATCAAATGTTATAATGGGCATGCATCAGTACATCTTCTCAGCTGTAAACATATGTTTAAGCACAACTCCTAAAATGTATTTTATGCTGGTTGAATAATAGTGTGCTGTCAAGCTGTTAAACAAACATATGTGCAGTGTTATTGCACTGACTATTGCACAGATCTATTTGGATCCAGATTCGACCATACTATTCAGGGTCATTTTCATACAGTTATATAGTAGATGGAAACAGGATGATGATAATGTTACCTTAATAAGTTGGTAAGGATGGCAATAAATAGGGAAATCCAGTCAGGGGATGTAAAATTATTAAAAAACCCTGAGGAAATATAACAAGAAGAAGAAAACTTGCTATGAACAGGAAGTTGTCTGGGGGTTAATAAACATGAGAATGCAGGACACCTCAGGAATCATGAATGTGTAGTATTTTTTGTTCTCGCGTACAGGTAAGCTACTTTAAATTGTAAGGGAATTCAACAAAACAATACCAGTAAACCAGGTATTAGTTTAGTAGGGTTGGCCGTTCCGACTTTGCTAACTCCGGCTCCAGAGTGGCTGTGGTAGCTCAGCTCCAGCTCAAGGCTGGTTCCAGAGCTGATGGGGACCCCCTGCTCCAGCTCCAGGCTGACAAAAGCAGCCCCTGCTGCAGGTTCCAATGCAGCTCCACATTGCTGCTCCAGCTCCAGCTGCTTTTATCTGGCCATATTCGATCAATCTTACCACCAACTAAAGATGCATAGAAGATGAGTTAAAGCAAATAAATTATTTTACCAGTTTCTAACCTTTTTCAACAAGTGCTTTTTCTGAATGTTCATTAGTTAACTTCCCTTATGGCAATTTCATATTTTCAGCACTATGTGAACTTCTCAGGAAAAATCGAAAGGCACCAGTAAGGTTTCATGGGGGATCTTTCATTTTATCAACAAAATAAAATAAAATTAAGTTTAATTTGTATTCAGCATTGTATCAAATCTTTAACAATTGTAATCGTTATAGAATTGTAGGGTAAATAACAAAAAAGTGTTCCGTTGGGTAAAAGAATCATTAGTTGCATATGCCACAATATATGTCTTTTAAATTTCTGGTTGTATGTTAATAAAATGTCGGTTGAAAGTTTAATTCCCTTCAGACACTTCTATTGAATTTATCTTTAAATATTCCTTGATTAGTTTTATCTTCTTTTACTGGAATCAAGTCATGCCACAGTTGTTCGCTTGATTTTGAAAATATGAATTTCATTTTTTTTTTTTTTTAAACAGTGACTTTATAATGACTACACAATGACTTTATATATCCTGCTTCAGATTCATATTCCTGTTTATACACAGTTTTCTGTACCACTGTCACAAAGACGGCCAGAGTGGGTGGCGTCAGACCAGAAAAGGAATACACAGACAGAGACGGTGGTGATGATGAGCTGAGTGCAATGGCTGCACTCAGCGTTTATTTAACAAATAAAAGGGTTGTAAACAGCACAAAACAGGACACGGCACTGGTAGCCAAAAGAAACATATAAACAAAACGGACTAAACACTTAACAAACGGTGCACGGAGACAAACAAACACGGTGAGTACAAACAACTATTATATTTACGTTTTTACTGATTTACTTATTTTAACTCTCCTCTCTCTCTCACCCGTTCTCCTCTTCCGAACACCCAACCACGAGTGACAGAAACGTGCATCTATATATACTGTTGTGCTGGGATTCAATTACTAATTAATTACTCACTTGAATCCCAGCACGTGAATTCATTACGTGAAACCCCGTGTTCACATATTATATTTTAAATGCACGTGCGTGATGTGCAATCCCGTGCCTAAATACAAATATACAATTTATTAAATACACGTGAAACACAGACCCGTTTATATCCCGTGTACCAATGACTATACACCAACATTAACACACGCACGCATACATACACATAGAACACACAAATGCACACAGGGGCGGGGCACTTTGCCACATATACCCCCCCTTGTGCGCAGCACACATGGCCTCAACGGCCACCTCCCCCCTTAAAAATCCAGCAGTCCAGGACAAAGTCTCGGGCTGGGAAGGGAGGCTTCAGTAGGCCCATGGCTGGCCATGCTGTCAGCTCCCCTGCCGGTAGTGGCACGGCTGACAACATGCTGGTCCCGTCCTGCAGCGAAAAAGCTGCGGGGGCGGGTGGTCCCCCGACCTCCCCCTTCTTCGTAGCCGGCAGCTCCCTCCTGTGGGGCTCCGGCCACAAGAACTCCTGCAGCGAAACTGCTGCTGGGGAAAGTGGTCTCCAGACCTCCTCCCCCTTCTTCGTGGCCGGCAGCTCCCCTTTCTGGGGCTCCGGCCACCGTACTCCCTGCGGAGGTACGGGCAGCAGAGGCAGCTCCTGCTCCTCTGCTCCGGGCGGTGGCAGAGGCAGCTCCTGCTCCTCTGCTCCTGGCGGTGGTGGAGGCAGAGGTAGCTCCAGCTCCTCTGCTCCTGGCGGTGGTGGAGGCAGAGGCAGCTCCAGCTCCTCTGCTCCTGGCGGAGGCAGAGGCAGCTCCAGCTCCTCTGCTCCTGGCGGTGGCGGAGGCAGAGGCAGCTCCAGCTCCTCTGCTCCTGGCGGTGGCGGAGGCAGAGGCAGCTCCAGCTCCTCTGCTCCTGGCGGTGGTGGAGGCAGAGGCAGCTCCAGCTCCTCTGCTCCTGGTGGTGGTGGAGGCAGAGGCAGCTCCTGCTCCTCTGCTCCTAGTGGAGGAAGCGGTGGAGGTGGCGGAGGCAGAGGCAGCTCCAGCTCCTCTGCTCCTGGTGGCGGTGGAGGCAGAGGCAGCTCCTGCTCCTCTGCTCCTAGTGGAGGAAGCGGTGGAGGTGGCGGAGGCAGAGGCAGCTCCTGCTCCTCTGCTCCTTCCGGTGGAGATGGCGGAGACAGAGGCAGCTCCTGCTGCTCTGTTCCTGTCGGTGGAGGTGGCGGAGGCAGAGGCAGCTCCTCTGCTCCTGGCGGCGCTGGCTCCCTCCGCTGTGGCGGCTGGGCTGGTGCGCGCCGTGCTGCCTTCAGCAGCATGAATAGAGGCTGCTGGGGGACACCAGCCTCCTGCCCCTCTCCCCCCCCAAAATTTTCCAGGGGGTTGGGCCTGTAACTCCTCCCCTTCCGGCTCTTGGGGCTGAACCAGCAGGCATTTTCCCTCTGCTGGTGGCTTGGGTCCCAGAGCTGTGGAAGCCCCGACTTGCCTCCCTTTGGGCTGTGGACGCACCGACTCCTCCCTTTTGGGCTGTGGACGCACCGACTCCTCCCTTTTGGGCTGTGGACGCACCGACTCCTCCCTTTTGTGCTGTGGACGCACCGACTCCCCCCTCTTGGGCTGTGGACGTTCGGGCTCCCCCCACTCAGGCGTAGGACGTTCGGGCTCCTCCCACTCAGGCGTAGGACGTTCGGGCTCCTCCCACTCAGGCGTAGGACGTTCGGGCTCCTCCCACTCAGGCGTAGGACGTTCGGGCTCCTCCCACTCAGGCGTAGGATGTTCGGGCTCCTCCCACTCAGGCGTAGGACGCTCAGGCTCCTCCCGCTTGGGCTGTGGACGCTCAGGCTCCTCCCGCTTGGGCTGTGGACGCTCAGGCTCCTCCCGCTTGGGCACCGGCGAGCTGGCATAGGGGCATCCTGACCAGTCATGTCCCCCTTCCTCACACCGCCCGCACCAGCTCGGTGGAACCTCGGAGCAGTCCCTCCAGCGGTGATCCACCTCTCCGCACCAGGTGCACCAGGGGAACAGGTTCTCTGGCTCCTCTGGTCGCTGTTGCACTTGTGGTTGGGGCGGTGGGAGCAGCAGTCTACCTCCCCCTGCTGGTGGTGGAGACTGAGGCGACCCCTGCTCCTCCCTCTCCTGATGGACAGGGCAGTGGGCCACGAAGTGCTCACCTCCGCAGATGGGGCATCGTTGGGGTAGCTGTCCGAGGGGGTACCAGGGGCAGTTGGTGCGGGAATGCCCAGGCTCAGCACAGCAGTAACACCCGGGCTGCTGTTCCTCCTCCTCCTCACCTTGGAAGGGGCAGATCGCCACCGTGTGTCCTTGGACCCCACAGGCCATGCACCAGCCTTGGTCCTCGAGACCCCCGAGGAGGTCCTCCAGGTCCCGGCAGCCGTCTCTCCAGCCTTCCATTTTCCCCTCGGGGTGCACCAACCAGTCCCATATTTCTCGGGACGGTGGGGAACCCGGTGGCAGTGGGGTGGCTACTGCTGGTTGGGGTGACCGCTGCTTCTGCTGCTTCCTGCAGCTCTTTCTCCCCATCCCTCTTCTTGCTCTTACTTTTTTTTTTTTTTTTTTGTAATCCAGACCCCTCCTGGTCTGACGCTTGGAGGCGCGGCTATCCCACGAAGACACCACGTGTCACAAAGACGGCCAGAGTGGGTGGCGTCAGACCAGAAAAGGAATACACAGAGACGGTGATGGTGATGAGCTGAGTGCAATGGCTGCACTCAGCGTTTAATAACAAATAAAAGGTTTTAAACAGTACACAAAACAGGACACGGCACTGGTAGCCAATAGAAACATATAAACAAAACGGACTAAACACTTAACAAACGGTGCACGGAGACAAACAAACACGGTGAGTACAAACAACTATTATATTTACGTTTTTACTGATTTACTTATTTTAACTCTCCTCTCTCTCTCACCCGTTCTCCTCTTCCGAACACCCAACCACGAGTGACAGAAACGTGCATCTATATATACTGTTGTGCTGGGATTCAATTACTAATTAATTACTCACTTGAATCCCAGCACGTGAATTCATTACGTGAAACCCCGTGTTCACATATTATATTTTAAATGCACGTGCGTGATGTGCAATCCCGTGCCTAAATACAAATATACAATTTATTAAATACACGTGAAACACAGACCCGTTTATATCCCGTGTACCAATGACTATACACCAACATTAACACACGCACGCATACATACACATAGAACACACAAATGCACACAGGGGCGGGGCACTTTGCCACAACCACATATATATTTTTAGATATATTCTATATATATATATTTCGAAAATAAATATTCAATGTAAAGTTTTTAAAATGGAATGTGCAATGCATTATTGTATTTAAGCAGTGACTTAGCTTTACCTCAGCAGCCATGGTTGCAGTTATACTTCCAACTGAAATCCTGTTATTAGGTTAAGCACTGTCCCTAGCAAAGGCTACAGTAGTTTGACACCTTTCTCATCAAAAGCAAGTTTTTTTTGTTTTTTTTTTCCTGTTCTTTGCAATTCTGAAAGTGACATGTATTTCATATCAGTAGAAACATGGGTCAAGCCCAGAGCAGTTGCAAATAATTAAAGAAGGCTGAGATTAATAACAGTGTGCAGACGGAAGGTTGGCTCTACCACCCTCTTAGAACACACCGGTTAACTTCGAGCAGAATTGTTATCTGAAGTTTGTGCAGTGCATACATAATCCACGCCTCACATGACCATCCCCCATTTCTTATGATTATTCTCTGAATCTCTGACTCCCTTGGACACCCACAGCCCATTTCAGTGAGCACGTTAGGTGCTGCTTTTCTTCAATACATGCTTTAGCGCAGTGGTGCACAGTGAGGGTCATTCTACCCTAGATATTTGTCACAACCATACCCTTAATTACTTACAGTAATTGAACACATTAACCTCTATTCCGGTATTAGTCCACTAATTATGTCATTAATAACCTCTAAAACCCCCTGTTTTAGTGGTTAATCACAACACAATGTAAACAGAGTACAATCTCAATGTAATCTCTACTTAGTATGTACCAATATATAAATGGTGGAATAATACAGTCTGACTACAGTAAATATTATAAGCCTTTTCTTTTTTATTGGCAAATGTAGGTATTCCAATGTCATGTGACACTTGAATAGTTATAGTTTCTATCATACATGGCCTACAGTTATCAAAGCAACAGTACGAGGGAGGAGATACCATGCAAAGTTAAATTGTTTGACCACATATCAGTACTTCCAACACTTGAGGTAGGTACACACTCTCATTTAGTTTTTCTGCTATAATCGTAATACCCTTCTTCATTTTCTTCTTATGCGTTTGTGACGTCAGGCAGGAAAACAATTGCTGTTCACTTTTATTCTTCTATGTTTTTGTTGTCAGTCGTTGTACAGTTGAAATGTATAACATATACAATTTTAATTACATTTAGCAAAAATATAAATTTGTAAAACGGTACTACTTATTACACTGTATGGCCCACAGGGGAGTGTTTTGTAAAAAAAAAAAACAAAAAAAAAAAACTCCTCCCGTTCTTTGGCAGTTAAGCTTTGTTGTATTGTTGATATTTACTGGTATTTATGTATTTATTTGACAGGGACAACAAATATATTTTTTTAAATATTCTACAGAGAGTAAATATTTAAGGTACTTATGTTTGCAGTTACATACAGCATTTCAAATTGTGTTTACAACATACTTTGTTTATAAAGTACTGATTTCCATTGTCCCTTGGAGTCTGTTGTAAGTGGAGTGCACCTGTATATACAGCGATTGGAAAGCCTGGCCTGTGATTGGTTAAAAACTCATCATAGGAGAAAAATTGCCCTAACATCCTTACACCACCATAGTCTCTGTCTGTCATGTGATTGGTTCACATCATTGTCAGTCCCGCCCCTTTTCAAAGGAACGCCTTTTTCCCCTGCACTCTTCACAAGAAAAAATGGCTGAATACCAATTCTGTGAGTTAACAGATAATGAATTACAAAACATACAAAAGAAAGATGCTCCAAACATTAAAATGGTGATTACAATGTCACTGTCACTTTTCTGACTTTCTGAAATTCAAACAAATTTATCTTGACAATGTGAACAAATGTGACGGGCGGGATATAAACTGGATTATGCAGCAGTTGGCTAACTATACGGTATGAACTTCAAAAACAGTTTCTGTTATTTATTTCTGTTATTTATTTATGTATTTACTTATGCTGTATCAGCTATATTTAAACAAAATATGTAAAGTCGTATTTAATATCCAACCGTGCCTCGCTAATTTTCTTGACTGATTCATGTATTAAATATGTACTGCAGACTCAGCCATAGTGGAAAATTAAATGTCCCTGCAGCTTTGGGCATTATATCCCCCTGTCGGTAACAATAGTCTTCCCTCGGGTCAATCATTTTCTACTATAGCCCTCCTCTCCAGTCCATATTTACTATGTATTTATGTATTTATTTATTTATTTATTTATTTATTTATTTATTTTCTTTGTCAAATCCTCAATCCTTGATATATGCACGCTTACTATCATTTTATTTTTCAAATGTTAAATTTTGAACACGAGAAGGATTACTATCAATGTGGTTTTCTTTACATCTCTTAATAGGGTTATTGATCATTCTGACATTTGCAATAGTACTGTACGCTAAAAAAAAAGACCTGCTCAAAGTGTGCTGTGTCAGAACTGAAATACATTTAGATTGATTAATTTCCCAAGAGAAACTAGGAGCGCGTGCCTCTTTAAAGATAGTTATCTGAAACATGGGTTGTACAAACACTTCATAATATTTTCTACTTTTTGATAATAGCGATCTTAAGGGATTCCTTGAACAGGTGTGTCATTTAAGAAAGCTTAACACATAAATGTACCAGATAATAACTCACTTCATCTATTGTTTATTTCCAAAGTTAGTCAGATTCCACCATAAATCCCATGATTCTGATATTCTCAATAACCAATTTTCACCAGTGTTGCAGAAGAGATTCTCTGTATACTGTATAAGATGTACAAACCCTTCCACTCTATCCCTATCCCCAGGAATATGCAATCACAGCATGCATATGCTTTAAGGACAGATGACATTATGTTTTTGTCAGATTTATTGATTTCAACAATCTGATGTAAATCTGCTATGGAACATCTCTCTTGAATAAATGAGAGCATGATTATTCTGAGGTCTGCTTTCTTTTGTTTGAAGTTGTCAGGCGGCTCCAAGCGTTAGAGCCTCAGTAACCTTTGTACAAGCTGTGGTGGATGGAATCTGTTAACCGACATATACAGTAACTGGCAACATGATCATGTGAAGCAGTGTTGAAAAGCAGCTTGTTAACTTCATGCTGACAGCCTCAATAGCTTTTGCATGACATCTTAAATACAGTTTTTGGCTGGTGGTTTAAAAGAAAATGTATACAAATAAACTAGCCTGCACTCCACTTTAAGTTCTCATTTCTCTTCAATTCCCCAAATCTAGTGTCATAAAAAAAAAACAGTCTACTTTGTTTGATAACATGAATTAACAAAGACCCAGTCAGTCAATCAAACCTAGCTTAGTTAATAGTGGCTAGGAGTTTTACCCAGTCACCATTCTGTGAACTCAGTGTACACAGCTAGATCATCATAATCAATTGTTTCAACTTTCCTGTTGAATAGGATGAGGTGAAGCTCAATGTGGCTGGATCCACACAATACCAAATGCCGTTTGAAAGGGCAAAAGCTGACACACGCACAGGCCTGGGGCTAAGGCCAAGATCGATTTAAACTTCAATTAAACTGATGGCATGGTCAAATGCTGCTAATATTTTAAGAAAAAAAATACTGATGAGAAAAAAGAGCAACAAACAAACATGGTGTTAAGTGGAAGTATTTATATTTCATGTGGCATACTTCAGGTTTTTTGCTTGATTTGAAAACGGTTCTTACTTGAAAGCACAATTGCTCTAAAAGCATAATTTTTGTAACTTTCTAAGAAAATGTTCACCTAAGCCTGTTGCTTCTAGCAGAAACTGCCATTTGTCATCATTCAAAATCCTATTGTCACCCTGAGGCAAAGTGGCTTGCAGTGTACAGGTGCAGGAGTGATGCAGTGATTAAATGAAAAGCAGACAACGGTATTCCAAGTGCAAGTGGTTTTATTTATAATCCTGGTCTGGCAACTGTAAATTGCACTTCCAAATAATAAACAGTCAGTTTTCAATAACACAATACACAAACACGGTCACCAGTCCTGGGTGTGTACTGTAGTGCTCTTTGTGCAAATACAATTTATCGTGGCAACAAGTGAAGTGAAGTCCGGGTTTGTGCTGGCCTCTGGCAGACAGCTCCAGACGTGTTTAGTCGTCTACTAAATAACAATCAACAGTTAGTGACAAGACAAAACAAACAGAACACTCACACACAATACAACACAGGTCCTTTCGGTCATTTCCTTAACCATTAATGAAGGAACAGACTACGTCGCTTCGTCCCCTTCTTGTGCCATCACTCATGGCCCCTTGGTAAATGATTGCAACCGCTCCTCCAATGCGCGGCTGCCACATTGTTTCCCTTCCGCGTCGATGAGTTAGTGCACCGAAGCTCTGCCCCCTTTTCAGATGACCGACTTCCTTTTAACCCTGGGAATGAATTGTCCGGCCAAACAGTCCAGGGTACTCTGTTCCCGTTACTTAGCGCCCTCACAGGTTGGGAGGGAGATTTACCACCAAAGAGAATTCTATTTCTGTCACACACCCTTAATCACTATGTTTGTATTTGCTTTTGGAGGTTTTCACCTCTTACATTACTACAATAATTTTCTATCTCTGTAATTTGTGGGGCTTCAGAAAGAAATGCAGCACATTTTTAAATTTTAGATTATTATTATTTTTTAATGTTATTACAGTACTTGTTACTAGGCACCAACCTCCTCTCAAAGTTTAGGTTAGCTGTTAATGTGACTTAGGTTGTTGACATCATCCTATTTTGATGAACAGTTTATGGCTTCTCAGTACTCTGTAGATAAATAGAAAGGCCTGCTTTATTCAGTGGTTATTAAAACTGAATGCATACCACTTGTGCTGAATGATCTGGTGAACACGCCGCTGTTCAGCAAGAGACACTGCTTCATGATGCAATTTCTTGTATAGACCTCCCAATTAAGGGTTGCCTTTTGTACTGTATGTCTGGTCAGGGCTATCATTTTCTGTGCTGTTGCCCCTTTATTGGCTGCAGCCCTGCTATAGCAAAACCCTGCCGACAAAGATCTTCCTTTTGATCTGTGTGCCTATATTCTGTCTTTGCAAAACTTTCTGGCAGCTGTTGACCGGACAAAGTCCCATCAGGCAAAGCATAAAAAACTGCCAGGCACTTTTTACTGAGAAGGCAGAAAAAACTCTATGAAAGGCATTGAACATGGACCTTTTATAAACATGATTCTGGTGATGGCATCTAGAATAATGGAATTTGTAATCTGTGCTGGGAGAGCTGTGCATGTCTTGACAAGGAAAAAGTATAGACTAAAACATCTATGAAAACCTGAAGAGGAGACCTAAACTCAATAGTCTATGATTTACAAAACATACAATGGCTAAAGCCAGATCAAACACAGTTAACAGGGTGCTGTCAAACTATGAAACATGTTCCCATGTTGTACATTGCTAGATCATCATAGTCCTATGTTGATCATCATAGTCCTTTTCTTGATGCATGTACTTGGTCTATACAGCTCTATTCAGAACAAAGACATTGATGCACAAGCACACAGACATGTTTTGGTGCCCATGAAATGAATTGGAGGGGGTCACATAGCGTGATGGTGAGGTCACAACATCTGTTATTTAAAGAACTGGTCATCAACTGACAAGTGAACTTTAATCATGGTTCTGGGATCACCGCGCAAATGCAACCATTATTAGATTGATTTGGCTCTGAATTGCTTTTCAAGCTTTGGGCAAGGTTAGGGCAAGTAACACACATGACCTAGTGGGTTGAGACCTCTGGCAGTGGCAGCACGTAAAAATTGATTCTTAAAAATGTGTCAGATGGCCATGTTTTTACATTGTATTCCAATTTACTTTTCCACTGAAGTGGTATCTCTTGACACAGCAGGACAAGTTGTTTTTTTGAGTGCTGTTTCATACCAGCTTGCCCTATTTCTGGAATTATAACACTAATATAATGTGGGCCAATAGAAAATTGTGGTTTTCATGGCTTGTGGGGTGTGATATTTCATGACAAAAGTAAATAAATCACAGTTATACAAAATCTAGAACAACATAATGCACCTGTAAGCTGTATAATGATCACCAATTTGGCAAAGTCATATTGCATTTACTGGATTAAAGCGAATAGGTTTTGCAGGAAATGTAATAAATCACTTTTGAATGTGGCAGGCTGAATGTGGCAGTGAACTGTGCTGCTCAATGGAAAAAAGGGTAAAAGCTGTTTCTGTGTGGTTATATATATACTGTGTGTATATATATATATATATATATATATATATATATATATATATATATATATATATATATATATGTGTGTGTGTGTGTGTGTGTGTGTGTGTGTATATATATATATATATATATATATATATATATATATATATAATATATACACACATACACACACACAAGTCGAAATGGTCAGTATAAAGCAGAGTACAACAGTTATGTCACATCCCTATTTCTGCATATTAGGGTCATTATTAGAAAAAAAAGTCTCTGTTTCTTGAAATTGGACCACAGAATAGAAACATCTGCAATATGTAGAACACACTTTTGTTTAACAATACTGCCCCTTATTCAATCCTGTTGCAGGATAGTTTCAGTGGGTGTTAATAGGTGTTCAAGGACAGGTTTTCCCATATGCAAGACTTAACATTATGGATAACCTACTCCATACTGGTAGGGACTAATTTACTTACACAATAACAACAGGATTGATTTAAATAATTAAATAAATGTTCTTAGTATCAAACTTCAATCAATATCAATTTAGCTGCATAAAAACAATAAAATAATAATTGGTAGCAATGTGCGTAAGCATTAATTAACAAGTGGTAATTCCAGAAAATGTAGGTCCTTTCTCAGGCAACAATTAAACCACAAATGAGTACAGCTGGCCGTGCCATGAATCCCCCATACATCATTGTTAACCTCACACCTGTTATGTTATGAAACAATGTGTCATTCAACTGCTACTGCCAGTTTGCAGAAAAAAATAAAAGTTTGTTTTTCTGTTATGGCCTCAATAACAAATCCGTTTACAACATATGATCTGTCTAAACTGATGTGTACTTTAAATCACATCGTTGATGTTCTGCTGCTGTTTGTGGTGAAACACAGTGCAATACAGTTTCCTTGTTCGAAGAACTATGTAGAGGTATTTGTTTGATAAAATCTCAACATTGTACAAACAAACAACCACTTGCTGTCTTGCTTAGAACTATTTAGGCCGAAATATCAGTTTTAGATCATTGTAATTAATAATAAGATTTTCTTTAACCTGATTGTTCAATATAAGGTCCCTAATCTCTGATAACAGACCTTGAATATTATCGTTCAAACTATGTTTAATCTCTGTCAAAACAACAAAACAACCAGCACAATTGGTTAAAATGTATTCAAATTTGGTTTGGGTTTTTCAATATAATATTACAAATAATAACTTGTAAGTTACTAGTAAATAGTGAACATACACACACACATATCTATGGTTTATTTATGATATATAGTAATTGAACCATATTTATTTGTTTGTTTTACTGTAAGGGTTATGTATTTAATCACACACAGATCAACGTAATGTAAAGCATCCTTAGAAAAAAAAAAAACACACAGACATTTTTATTGTTAGTCCTGTTATACAGCTAATAGAAATGTATACATGTGATAGGTGCGAGTGGTGTAGTGTATACAAAGACAGTCCACACAGTGAATTATTCCCAGAAACATCCATGTTTTAATAAACAAACAAAAAGAGCCACCCCTCTACCAGCGATGGTATCAGGGGGTACACGGCGAGTGTTCAAACTCAAAACAAAAACAACAGTGTCAGGTCCGTGGTGCGTGCTGATGTTGTGTGGTGAGGGAAGTGCTCAGTGTGGTGTGGACTGGCTCTGTGGCTGCAGCCCCTTGCTCTCACTTCTCTGTAACAACAAACAGACACGTAATACAAAACAACAAAATGCAGCTCCGGCCGTCAGTGTACTTTTCAGCGCAAGGCTCCGTACTCACGTAGCTGCTTCCCCTTTGTACCCAGACACTCCCCCCTGCAAACAACCCGTTGCCATGGTTTCTCCAATAGAGGGCCGTCTCGCAGCTGCTTGCAATGGAGTCATTCTGGGCACCTGCAACTACGTGCCCCTCTTAATATGGTCACCTTCTGGTTTCCACCTACCATCAAGACGGTCCATCTAGGAGGCAGCATACCACACGGCGCCCTTTCTCATTGGGAGGGAGATTTACAACATTGATCCTTTTCCTCTCTATCACAATACATAATAGCTTTTCAGAATGCTTCAGTCAAGGTAAACAAATCATACACACCAGCTATATCCAGTTCCCTGGAAATTGACCCCCAGATGTTCTCCCTCTGTCTTTATAATTTGTGTGCCCTTTATTGTACAGCTTCGGGTATTTTGATACTGCAAGAAAATGTTTTCTTCACCATTGTTTACTGAAGCCTTCAAGGCGCGCAAGGGAAGCTGTTCCTCATTGGTCAGTTCCCTAGCTGTCACACGACAAAATAGCAAACTTGGACACCAATCCTATTTTTTTCGCATCGCTTCAGTGTCGCCCGTCACATCGCAGGCAGTGTGAACATCTTGTATAAAAAAATACATGTTTTAGGGGGTCCCGAGTGACGCATCTGGTAAAGGCACTTGTTTTCAAGGCACTTGTTTTTTGTTTTCATCTGTGCAGCATTATAAATGTTTGTTGGGCAATTTAACAGTGTAAACAGAGCATAAAAGCAGGCAACTGCAAATGTTCACAGGTAGTGCATCTTAATCTATAGTTAGATGGAGCCTGTAAGATTTAATGAAAAGACCTTTCAGTTTTAATTAATACTAAAACCATGTATAATCTAATGAAGTTTAACATTTATGTGAAGGATTTTTACATTTTGAATAACGCAGCACTTGTTTCACTTCATTTCTAATGTCACAATACAATAAGCAGGTGTTGTGAGAGAAGTGGTTAAGGACAGTACATTTGGTGTCTTCCCTACTAGATTGTATGTATTCATATATAAATGACATTACGTAGTAATGACATGCAGGAAAGTGTGATATTGTATATTGGAAAATTCAATTTCTTTAAATTTTATGTAGAATACACGTAATTTAAACATAATATTAACTGGTTCAGTATTAAGCACCCTATCCTTACTGTATACCAAGACAATTACCTTGTTAGACATAAAAAAATGAAGCACCTGCTTTATCTGCGCAGTGACAGATCTAAATGTACATGAAGTTTCAACATAGGCCCTTTTTTTCACTTTATGTTGATGGTGAGGAAGCACCTGTTTAAAATATGTTTAAAATATTAAAATAGTCCTGACTTAAATTTTTCTTAGTTTCAAATATCTCAGTACCACAATTTAATTGTATATATCCTTCAGTCTTTAAATTATGATGAGATGAGTTTATAATCTATTACTAAAACCTGATTTCAGCCCACATAAATGTACTTATTAAATGTAGTCTACATAGACTTGTCTCCATTGGTAAGATAATTATATTTTTTTCTGAACTGCATAGAAAATATCACATGCCGATTTGGGTTTTCATCTACTATTCATTGCATTACTTTAAACACTCAAAACATCTTCATAAACACTTACTGGTAAATGGAACTTAGTTTTACATTATGTTTTAGTAGCTTAACTTTTTTCTTGTACATATATTCTCTTTAGCTAAACCTAAACAATTATTGGCACAATAAAAGGAGGATCAGTAATAATTTAAATGAAGTAAATAAACTATAAATGTACAACTAGCATCCGATTAAATAGTATGAAAGTGACATATTTATGGATTTGCTTATGTGACGTGATCTGCTCTAACATCAGTAAACATGGGACAATTCAGATGACTTTACGATAACCATGTTACACCATATTGCCGTCAAACATGTTTGAAGTAATTACTTACTGTCACAGTCATATTTAAATATTTGGCAGCTGTCTGTCTAATGCTTGTCATGATCCTAATATCACCTACATGGTCTACTCCAAATGGTGTGTTGTTTGGGGTTTTGATTCCAGATGGATTTCAAAGAGATGACAAAAAGGTTAATGTACTGCAAATCTCCAAGTAGCTTTTGGCCCCTTGACATTTTGAAAACAGTAAGCTTGCTAAAATTATTGAGCTCAGTTGAAGTACAAGGTGGAGAGCTTGGTGAAATTAAATGTCATTCAAGTGTGGTAAACAAATAAGTGATTTCAGAACTGCAATGCATCAGGATGTTAATGCTTTAAAAAATATTGCCATCAAATGTAACTGTTGATTTTAAATACAATCTTCCCTAATCATTCATTCATCTTTTTTTTTTTTTAAGAGAGATCTGAGATGTATACATACAGGAACTTGAAAATGCTGCTAAAACAGGTTTTATATAGGACATGTTAAATACTGTTGATAGTCAACAACCAGAAAACAAGGCTAATTCCCTACACCTTCCTCGTAAGCTGCATGGCAGGATAACTGAGGCAGAGCTACATTATTAGTCCAACACCACGCCTAGATGTTTCTCACTTGACTGTCTCACCCAACACCTCACTCTAGTATAAATTCAATTCTAAGCTCCCTTCCCTTTTAACACTCTCCTATTGATACTGATGTTAGAAGCCCAGTCACATCTACTCTACGCTCATTCTCTGTTTATAATGGACACCAATAAAACACAGCAACCCACAGGGATACAATGAGCCAACAAACACCCCAAGCTGAATAATAAGAAGAAGAAGAATGAAGAAATCACCACATGGCAGTTCCTAAATCCCAGTAAATGTACAGTTCTGAACCACAAATCACCTAGCAGTGAAGCTTTTACACTCTGTCCAGATATTTGTTTCCAATGCCTGCATATGATTTAAAGTTAAACTTGATTGACTCTGGAGAGTCTATTTAAACTCTTTGTAGCTTAAAGTAGTTGGCAATAACTTTCATTTTTGCCTCCTCCATGTTCATTATGACGGTGTTAACAGAACTGGTAACACCCTCCTTTTCATGTACTCTTGGCAGACATTACTGCTTGCCCAGCAACTGGTCTGCCAGGATAAACTTCATGGTTCAGATGGTAAATACTAAACAGTGTTTTAAGACTGGTGTTTACTGCTCGGGTGTTCAGTATTTTTGGCTGTTTGCCTATGCTTTGAGTGCGTTTTTTAAATATAAATATGACTGTAGATATATATTAACTATAGTGAGAGGATTGGCTGAAGCCTAACCTTAAAGCAGACAATGAGATTTGTTTTTCATTTGTGATTTCTCCGCTTTACTCCTGATTTGTGATTAGGCCTCCTGGGATAAATGTATCGGCACTATTTCCCACCACTGACAGTTTTCATAGCCTTTCCACAACTTTTTCAAGTAACAGCGAACTTTCTTTTGCTCACATATATTTTCACTGTGCTTGCATGGTATTTCAGCCACATTTGGAACAATTATTATTATTATTATTTTTTTTAAAATCTTTAGACAGATATATGACAGTGGACTGACAGACAGCATAACACTGCGGTTGAAAAAGGGTTTACATTTTGAACAAGGATCCTAATCAGTGCATAATGTGAGAAATATACTAAATATAATATAATAATATGTTTTTGTTTTTGACCAGACCAAAGTTAAATAAAACAATCCACAAAAACACAGCAAACCAGGGGGATTAATTTAAAAAGCACCCCTTCCTAATTATGCAATTCCAGCAAACTCCCCCAGAAATATAAGGACCAGTGTTACAGTAATATCTTGTAGCCATTATAAATCAGAGATTTTAATGCTAATTATCATGACTTAATAATACTTAATTAGTCACGTAGATCTGTAGGGGTTATCCCCCAAGAACACTACAGCATTACAGCATCGGTTTGCCTTTTAAACACACGCTGGCATAGCTGCAGGTACCCACCATTCTTCTTATAAGGCAAGAGCACAACTTTTAAAAGTTTTCCATTCCTTTCAAGGGACAACCAACTGATTCACTACTGAACAGAATAACAACATTGTCTAATTTCATCGAGTCTGGCAGAGCAAAACAACCTCCTTTTAAGTTCACATGCCTAGTTAGTACCGGTATGAAAACCAGCTACCCACAGATCTATCTTGTGTTGTGCATCTTTATCAGACAATACATGTAAGCATACAATAAATCAAACATTCACAAAGTGACAGCAACTTTTAACCTGCTAATGTGGAGATAGATAACAGGCCATCACACTGAATTCATTCTGACATAACATGTAAATGGGAAAGACCTCTGAATTGTTTAATTACTTATAAATCACTCATTTTAACTGATTTTCTTAACTGTACTGTATACAAGATAAAACCGATCTCATCTGGGGTTTTTTTTTTTATTTGTAGTGTAACAGATACAAGTTCCTTGCACTTTTTTATTGCAAGTTCAGTGTGGTTTTTGTAACATGTAGAATTTAGAGAAACATTCCTTTTTAATTGTGTTTTCCAAACACAGCTGTAAGGTGAAAGTTCTCTTTCGGAAGGTTTTGTTTTTGAGATTGAATATTGTTTTCTTTTTTTTTTTTTTTAAACCAAACCAAACACTCCAGTAAAAAGACATGGATTACGAATGTCCTTGTTATAGATTTAGTTTTTTTCTGTACATTGTCTGGACAATAGAGTGATTTTGTTTAATACCAAGGTCAAAATACAGTATGATCATGCTTTGATAGGTCTGGAATTAAATCACAGTAACAGTTCAATTTTCAAGAAGTGGGAATGTTTAGTGTCACCATAGATTATTGCACTGTCATTGGTCATACATGGTCGGAGCTCACATTTACCCAGACCAGTGTGATTGCCTGCCATTCTTGCTTGAAAGATACCCAACTGTTGCTATAAATGAGATCAGCTCTCTGGATAACTGAACTCAGTAGAGATGCTGAACATAGTTACCAACAGCGTACAATACTAACTTGCATCTTCTTTTTAGACTATTCCGTGCTATACTAGCAATCACAGATTGCATACGTGTTTTCCATGTCTTACTTATTGATGAGACACTGGGTTAAGAAAACAAAAAAAAGCCGAGCTGGATTTTCTGTTATGAAGTCATAGAAATATTACTAATGAAAACATTTGCTTGCAAAATGTTTTTTGTGTAACAGAGAGCAATTATTTTAAATACTATTTGGGGGAACGAGACATACGTTTTCATTATTATATATAATACTGCTGTACTACACATTTAAATTAAATACAAAGTTAAACTGCTTTTACTTGCATGTGGGCATGCAGCCTAATGTTCTTCATCATGGTATGACTTGACTTGAAATATTTTCAATTAATATTGGAAATGGTGCTATTTTAAACTGCAGAGCCACAAACAATACCTATTTAGTTGCTTGCTAGTTTGATTGTAGGTTGTCCAGCACTGACATTCATCTGTCAAGGAGATTCATGAGCTGTTTTATGTTCCAACTTAGTTTAATAAGTGCTTCTCTATATATATCATGTGAAGGCTGAATGTTGGCTGGGCCAGCTTTTCAATTAGAAATAGCTAATTATCCATTTGAATGGCCAATGCCCAACATGCTGCCATTGGCCATTCAGCAGCGGTTTTCTCTTGAAAAGCTGAATGGCTACCTGGTATGTTATTGCCCACTGACTTTTTAAATGACCAGCTGGTAGATATATTAGTGCTGGGACAAATATCTGAATATTCAAACGAATATTTTTTGACATGTATTTGGATACAAAAATTAGCCTAGATGTTCGTATTCGCTAGAAATGAGAAAAATACCTTTGCACTTATTTACGGACTCACCAGAAATTACACGACCGTTTAAAAAATGGCAAATGAAAAAGAGCTCTGTGTGATATGAGAGATTAATATATATATATATAAAAACACAGGATCAACACAGCAGCTCGAGCCTCTATTTAAAAGTTTTAAACAGCAAAAAGTAAACAAGTCAGATTATGCACTTGCACGCATAGTGATCTCTAGGGAAAGCCGTCTCAGTCAAAAAAGCATTGTACTGCTTTAGAGTGAGTCAGAATCTCATGGGACAGAAAAAAGGCAAGCACGTCATGCCTCGCTTAAACAGTGCCCAACTTGCTGGAAATGTTGTATAGTGATTTTTATATAGATTGTACATGTTATATATTTTTGTTATGTGGAATGTAATAAACAAGAACCGCAACAGTGAGTTTTTTTTCCTCTTCATTTTACAACGACATTTCCACGTTTTTTTTTTTTATTTGAAACGATAAAAGTTAAATTTCTGTTTTCGTTTCCTTGTTCAACTACAAAAAGGCACAAGTAAACCTCATGTTATTACTTTATTAAAAAATGTCTATGGCCATTGTTTACTGTGAAGAAACGTCAAAGGCAAGGAATGAAAAAAGTAAAAAATAAATCAAATAAATCATCGGTGTCAACTTTATGTACTTTTTATTTCAGGAATAAACAAAACAACGTTTAACTTGAACTGCTATTTGGCATCCTTTGTTTTGTAGTTAATTCACTGGGGTAAAGTAAGGCCTACACAACATATTCTTTACTCCTGGGATATTTTTCTACTTTAACGTGTTACATAGTGTAGCGTCTTGCTGTAAATCAAAGGCACGCGCCCCTGCCCCCACTGCTATGCTGTCTCTGCCTGCGTTCTGAGCAATATGATGGCTTTTATTACTTTTTGAAAACGAACGAATATCCAAACGAATATTTAAATTATGAGTGAATATCCGAACACGAAAATCCCATGTTCATCCCAGCACTAAGATATAAGGACATTCAGAAGGCCAGCTTTAGTCCCCTATAGATAAGTGTAAAAAAATCAAATGAAATATTATTATATTAGTTGCTGAATGGACCATATCTGACCTGAGTCAACCTGCATCATTGCCATGTGAAATCTTTCCGACAAATCTTTAGTAGTTACAAATGCATGGAGCCTTTGTAAACAAACCTTCCTACTGAGAATACATTGAACATAATCACCTACTCATTGTACTGCTGTGATTACAGTGATTGTTGCACTAGCACAAAGCAAGTAGAGCAGCAGTACATGGCACTACAAACTCCCAGGTGTGGCAGGATCTGAACATGTGCGTTGCAGTGTATAGGTGTAGGGGTGATGCAGGTGCTCCAGACAACGACAGACACAAAGTTACAAACAGTTCAAACAGTTCTTTAATTCAGTCTCCTCCTTTGTTTGAGACCATTTGATAATAAGGCTGGCTCTACCCAACAATGGGTATTGCCACCATATAACAAAAGGGTTTGCAGTCCCAAAATAATAAGACAAAACACAGACACTTAACACAGACACAAACACGTCTCCAGATTCTGTGTGCTCTTAGTGCAGGTGCGGTGCTTTCAGCCATAGTGGTGTATTTACAAGTGTGTGTCCGGGCTTAGCGCTGGCTCCGTGCTGCAGCTCCCATCTTCGTATTAGCCGTCTGACAAAGACAAATACCCACAGGTTACAAATAAACAAAACACTCCACTCACTTTTCCACAGTCCTTGTTTCCTCTCATTAACCACAACAAAGAAACCGATTACGACGTCACCCCCCCTAAAGTACCCTAAGCCCCGCCCCCTCCGATAGCTAGTTCAATCACGTCTCCTCCAATTCATGACTGAAACTTCGCTCATCGTACTAGGGCGATGACTCTTGGTACCATGACACCACACCCTTTCTGAATGGTCGGCTTCCGACTGCCCCCGGAATGAACTGCCCAACCATTCAGTACAAGGCACACAGTTCCTGTTGTACAGTGCTCTCATAGGTCAAGAGGGAGATTGTTGATTCAGATTCATTTGCTCTCTGTCACACAGGGGCACATCAGTTAAAGCACTGTCAATACTGTATATACAATATCCAGTGGATTGCTACATGAGTAGCCTCCAATGAGGGAGCTCTGTGCCTCTATTGTAGGCAGGGCTGACCACCTATTTAAACAGACAGAAGCTCTGCTTGACTTTATGTTTCTTCTGTTTCACTGCATATGAACTAAAGGATATGTTATCACAGATTAAGAATTGAAATGAAAGTAGATTATAAAACAGTGCATCGTTCAATACCAATTAATGATTTAGTGAAACTGGAAAATCCGTTTTTTGTCAGCTAGTGTTTATTTCTGTGTACTATTGGTCAATGGCTTATTTTTCCACCTGAGATTGCCACCACTAACCTTCGACCAGATATTGTCTTGTGGTCTTGATCAGCACGCCTTGTTCACCTGGTAGAGTTGACAGTGCCATGGGAGGATGCTGTAGATGAGGCGTATGAGAGGAAGAAACTGCGGTATGCTCAACTAGCCTCTGAAGCGGAACAGTGAAGATGGAGAGTCCGCTGATGCGCTGGGGAGGCCGCACTGTGGTTGATCCCCGGAGCCAGCATCGCAGCCATTGTGTGTGCTGATGCGCCAGGGAGGCAAATAAGCTGATCCCTGGAGCCAGCATTACACTTCAGCCATCAACACCAGGCAGAAGGATATCTACATCATCATGTGGAAGGAAGCGCAAATGGATGGAGACGCAGATGGATCACATTAGTTTACTGTAAAGCTACGTCTTAGTTGGTGCTTATCTTGGCGAGAGTTCAAATCAGCATGAAGTTTTAACATCTACTCTTGTGTAATGGAAATCATTATATTATAGTTGTTCACAGTTATTCTTAGGGCTTCTGTTTTTCAGGTTTTATTAATTGTGTTTTTTGGTGCTTATTTTTAGCTATTTTCAAGTTTTAAGTAAATCGTTTTTTTGGGGGGCTTTCGTTTTTTATATACTGTATGAAATTAGTGTTTTTTGGTTACTTTCCAAAATGCTTAAGCGTTGTTTTTGTGTGTGTGTGTCAAAATATGTATAGTAACTCGACAGTACTTGCACACTTAAGTTCTACCTTCTTTCCTTTGCTGTCTTCCACAACGAAATCCCCATGGTCACGGGCACATTCTTCTGGGGTTTTTGTGTGTAGGCATATTTGTACATTTTGCCACAATTCTATTTTAATTCCTCCGTATCTTAACTGTAATACAGCTTTAAATCCCGCTAACAAGCCTCCATCCTGATTGTAATCTCGTTTTAAATCTCACAAGCAGAGTCTCCAATAGAAATGTAGCAATATGCTGTCACTCAGTAGTTGGGGCAGGTTTAAAGTATTCAGAATGAATCAATGATAGATGCAAGTCAGGAAGGCGGGACATTGCCGAGCAGCACTGGCGCGGTTTATTATTATTTTGGTAGTAGGTTTTATTTTTTAAGGAAAAAGGGTAAAGTCAACGTGAATTGATTAACCACTTCCACAGTATTTCCAGTGTTTTCCGGTGTTTATTGGCTGTCCACCAATGTCAGGTTTTATCAGTTAAAACTGAAAATCAGAAGCCCTAGTTATACTGTAAAGAGGAAATTTACATTCATGCTAATAAATGATAAAGTGGTCCCTGGGTGGCCCACCTGGTAAAAGCATGGTCACATGGTGTCCAAAGTGAGTTATACAGTCAGGGGAGCACTGGTTCGCCTCTTGGCTGTGCAAAGTTGCCGGTCTTTGCTGGGGATTCCAGAGGGAGCATCGGATTGCCTCTGGCACTCCCACAGGTTAGGGAGCCAAAACTGGAAGGGACTGTGTGGAAGGGTGGTGGGCAATTCACTGACACACACAGGAGACAGAAGTTTTATTTTGAAACACCACACTGGTGCCCAGTTTTATTATTTTGGCTATTTTGCCTTTTAGCCCGCAGAGGACGCTGTTGTCTATGACCTGGGTACCGACAACGGTACACAGGACCACAGGAATACCAATACTGGTAACAATAGTAACACTCGCGCACAGGTGCTCAAAATAATAATGAAAACAAAAGGCAAAATGAAAAGGAAAAATAAAACACAGTAATAAAACTACGAAATAAAGGTTCTGCTTACGCAGTGTCCCCACTGCCGCTAAGCCGGTCAGTACGGGCCTCCGACATATGCTCAGCTATTTCTAAACACTGGGGTGGCCAGTTCCCTGTATACCTACACACGTCCCCTCAAGTACGTAATTATTTATTTTACTTTGTAAATTATTTTAAGGCAGTCTGTCTCCCTCAACCGGGCTTGTCTGGTCCTTGTTTTATACTGGCGTCTTCTGCCAGCATCACTGTATATTTCCAAACACAGCCACCTGAATGCACAACCAAGCGCAGTTCTTATGGGCCGAGCAATCTCCCAAGGCCCTCCTCTCAGCCACTCAGAGAGGGAAAGCCAACACACCCTCTCTGTGTCATCGCCATGACTGACAGGCGGATCTTACGAGATTGCTGCCCTCTACCTGCAGTACCACGTATGTGCCAGATAGTCAGTACAGATCTCCCCCCGTTACATATCCTCCCCCTCAGAATGGCACCACCGGTCCATTTGAAAATCCTACACCCCTACGCCTTTCTGAGAGAAAAAAATCTGCGTTTTGATGCAGCTTTCCTGCTCGGTGGACAACCCTGAAGACATAGGGCTGCAGGGCCAAATACCACCGCGTGATTCTGGCATTGTTATCCTTCATTCGGTGAAGCCATGCTAAGGGGGCATGATCTGTAACCACTGTGAAGTGTCGCCCCAGGAGATAGTACTGGAGTGACTCGAACGCCCATTTTACTGCGAGAGACTCCTCGATGGTACTATAGTTTTTCTCGCGGAGAAGGAGCTTCCTGCTGATATACAGGACCGGGTGCTCGCTTCCCCACACCTCCCGAGACAACACTGCCCCGAGACCTGTCTCTGACGCATCCTTCTGCAGGGTAAACCTCCTACTGAAATCAGGACTGCATAGCACTGGCTTGCTACGCAGCCTTTGCTTCAAAGTGAGAAAGGCTGTCTGGCACGGCTCCATCCACTGAACCGTATTTGGGGCAGCCTTCCGGGTGAGGTCTCTCAAGGGAGCAGCAAGCGTGTCAAAGCTCGGGATGAACTTCCTATAATAGCCCGCTAGTCCCAAGAAAGAGCGCACCTGGTTTTTGGTCGTAGGGACCGGCCAGTCAGCCAAGGCTTTCACCTTAGCAATCAGCGGTCTGATCTGGCCGCTCCCTACTCGATACCCCAAATACTCAGACTCACTCTTTCCAGTGGCACATTTCTTTGGGTTAGCAGTGAGCCCAGCCTCCCTCAAGGATTGCAGCACTGCTACTACCTTACACAGATGACCCGGCCAGTCCTCACTGTGGATAACCACGTCATCTAAGCAGCAGCGTACTGCTGATGGGGCCACAAAATGCCTGAAGTCAATGCAAAATCAAGTTGACCCATCTGGCTTATCCACTAAAACAAATCGGACTGTTCCAGTCACTTTGGAACTCCTCTATTACACCCAGTCAAGCATCTCATCAATCTCCACCTTTATTACCTGCCTTTTGTGCTCAGGTATGCGGTACGACCTCTGGCGAACTGGCACCCCCGGCTCAATCTCAATGTGATGGTGGGCTACTCGAGTCTGCCCTGGGATCTGCCACCAACGCCCAAGCCTGACATTTCTGTGTTGGTGTCAGATTATCTGCAATCTGTACCGAACCCTTTTTACCCCCCAACACAGAAAGATCAGGTCCCAGGTCTGTGACATAATCTGCTTGTGCCACTAACAAAGCCTCCTGTTGCAACCAGGGCTTCAAGAGATTTACATGATAAATGTGCTTTTCTCTCTGTCGCTCCGGCTGGCATATCTCATAATCCACTTTCCCAACCTGGCGTGTAACCTCAAATGGTCCATGCCACTTCGCCAGAAGTTTGGACTCAGAGCTGGGTAACAATAGAAGCACCTTATCCCCCGGCTGAAACGTGCGCATCCGGGCCCCCCTGTTATATTGGGTCTCCTGTCTGTGCTGAGCGTGCAGCAAATTGACATGCGCCCATTTTCCCACAGACTCAAGATGTTTGTGCAGTTCCAACACATACCGGACAGTATTAGTCAAATTGACCTGCTGCTCCTCCCACATCTCTCTGACCAGGTCAAGCACACCCCGGGGTCTCCGCCCATACAACAGCTCGAATGGTGAAAAGCTCGTAGAAGCCTGTGGTACTTCTGCGCAATGAATCTGCGCAACATGTTTTTGAGCCGGGACATAAAGTTGGTGCCTTGGTCGGTCAGTATTTCTTTGGGGATCCCCACCCGGGAGAAAACCTTCACAAGCTTGTTGGCAACAGACTTAGCAGACGCAGATCGGAGGGGAATGGCCTCTGGATAACGCGTAGCATAATCCAAAATGACCAGTAGGTGTGTGTATCCTGCCGCACTCTTTTCTAGCGGTCCCACTGCATCTACTTCAATACACTCAAACGGAGCTTCCTCTAGGGGCAATGGCACCAGTGGAGCTCGTGGGACGGCGCTAGGGCTAGCTTTCTGACATTCCCCACAGCATTCACGAAAACGCCTGATGTTACCATCCAGCCCCAGCAAATAGAACCATGTCACAAACATCGCTTTGGTCTTGTCCCTTCACAAATGACCAGACAGGGGAATAGCGTGAGCAAGCTGTAACAAATCCTCCTTAAAGGGCTGAGGAATGAGCAACTGGTGACGCACTTCCTCTGTCTGGGGTAATTTTTCAACACGGTACAACAGGTCTCGATTAATTTCAAAGTGAGGGTACGTGGCAGCGCGTCTGGCTCGACCACCCGACCATTAACCACAGCTGCTTGGTCAAAAAGACTGCCCAGCACATCATCACACCCTTGCTCAAGTCGGAAGTCATGGGAACGAGCTAAAAAATCAGCTCCCATGGTTTCCAGCTCGGTCCTGAGCGGAGGCAGCCGAGCCAGACCCCTGCGCTGGCTCCGCGGCCTCCCCCCCAGGCTCTTCACCAATCGCCCCCACCTGAAACTTCGCAGACTACCTCCATTGCCAGCCCTCATTCCTAGCGGCCCGGCGTTCACGTTTAGTTTTGCGGGGTCTAAATCTATGGCATTAGCAGTTCGGGTCACGAAAGGGAAAGATCTCGCCAATTACTTCCTCTGTCTTAGCCAATATTATTATTATTATTATTATTATTATTATTATTATTATTATTATTATTTATTTCTTAGCAGACGCCCTTATCCAGGGCGACTTACAATTGTTACAAGATATCACATTATACATTATTTCACATTATACAGCCATCACATTACTGGAGCAAGCTAGGTAAAATACCTTGCTCAAGGGTACAGCAGCAGTGTCCCCCACCAGGGATTGAACCCACGACCCTCCGGTCAAGAGTCCCGAGCCCTAACCACTACTCCACACTGCTGCACTGCTGCCCTGCGGCCGTCACAGCAGCCAACCAATCTTTAAACTGCTCGCAGTCCCGTCCCAGAACTACAGGCACTGGCAATCGAGGACACAAACCCAATTGCACTTGCGCCACCTGCTGTCCAATTTTCAAATTCACAAACGTTTTGGGATAAGTGTGCACATGCCCATGAATACATTTTATATGCACCTGTCCCGTTATATGTTTTTGCCCCGGTGAGATTAAGCTCTCTTGCATCAGGGACTGAGTACACCCTGATTCTAAGAGAGCCTGGGCTTGTGTATCATCCACTGACACAAGAATAACAAAACCCAACTGCTAGAGTGACTGATGGAATGGAACAGCCTTACCTGGTCGAATGAGGTCACATCCCATAGCGGGGCAGTCCCGGTCGATGTGGCTCACCTCCCAGCTTGTTCCACACATTAGTGAACTGGTTTCTCACCAGGAAGCTTCAGCAGGAGGTTGAAACACAGGAGCCATCAAAGGGGCTCGACAGTAGGGTGGTCGCACTATTATACAATTTAGTTTTCATTTGTGCAATTGAGACTGTATGTATTTTGTTGCATCACAAAAAAAGCTGCAAAGAAATGAAAACAAATAACACCGAAATGAAACATTACGCTACTGTATAGCTACAGTTTTCTGTATGATATCTTGTCTAATACAAATATTGTGGTGTTATTGAGATTTCTTACATGGTTTCCATATGTGCAGCATGTTATAATGCTGACAGCGTGTTTAACCTTTTTTTGTGGTTCATGAAATGCCGCTCTCATGCAGAGTAATATTACAGTTAGATCATTTGAATAGCAACTTGGGATGTAAATCCCAGCTAAGAGGGGAAAATAATAGATGGTGTAACATTATCACTGCAACATTAACAGCAGTAATGCCTTTAAACCAACATAATGGAGCTGTTTATATCATTTGAATAGGCTGTTTTATAGAACTCCTGCAGCAAATGTCCAATTATTTTTATTTTTTTTAATTACAGTGCCTTGCGAAAGTATTCGGCCCCCTTGAACTTTGCGACCTTTTGCCACATTTCAGGCTTCAAACATAAAGATATGAAACTGTAATTTTTTGTGAAGAATCAACAACAAGTGGGACACAATCATGAAGTGAAATGAAATTTATTGGATATTTCAAACTTTTTTAACAAATAAAAAACTGAAAAATTGGGCGTGCAAAATTATTCAGCCCCTTTACTTTCAGTGCAGCAAACTCTCTCCAGAAGTTCAGTGAGGATCTCTGAATGATCCAATGTTGACCTAAATGACTAATGATGATAAATAGAATCCACCTGTGTGTAATCAAGTCTCCGTATAAATGCACCTGCACTGTGATAGTCTCAGAGGTCCGTTTAAAGTGCAGAGAGCATCATGAAGAACAAGGAACACACCAGGCAGGTCCGAGATACTGTTGTGGAGAAGTTTAAAGCCGGATTTGGATACAAAAAGATTTCCCAAGCTTTAAACATCCCAAGGAGCACTGTGCAAGCGATAATATTGAAATGGAAGGAGTATCAGACCACTGCAAATCTACCAAGACCTGGCCGTCCCTCTAAACTTTCAGCTCATACAAGGAGAAGACTGATCAGAGATGCAGCCAAGAGGCCCATGATCACTCTGGATGAACTGCAGAGATCTACAGCTGAGGTGGGAGACTCTGTCCATAGGACAACAATCAGTCGTATACTGCACAAATCTGGCCTTTATGGAAGAGTGGCAAGAAGAAAGCCATTTCTTAAAGATATCCATAAAAAGTGTTGTTTACAGTTTGCCACAAGCCACCTGGGAGACACACCAAACATGTGGAAGAAGGTGCTCTGGTCAGATGAAACCAAAATCGAACTTTTTGGCAACAATGCAAAACGTTATGTTTGCCGTAAAAGCAACACAGCTCATCACCCTGAACACACCATCCCCACTGTCAAACATGGTGGTGGCAGCATCATGGTTTGGGCCTGCTTTTCTTCAGCAGGGACAGGGAAGATGGTTAAAATTGATGGGAAGATGGATGGAGCCAAATACAGGACCATTCTGGAAGAAAACCTGATGGAGTCTGCAAAAGACCTGAGACTGGGACGGAGATTTGTCTTCCAACAAGACAATGATCCAAAACATAAAGCAAAATCTACAATGGAATGGTTCACAAATGAACACATCCAGGTGTTAGAATGGCCAAGTCAAAGTCCAGACCTGAATCCAATCGAGAATCTGTGGAAAGAACTGAAAACTGCTGTTCACAAATGCTCTCCATCCAACCTCACTGAGCTCGAGCTGTTTTGCAAGGAGGAATGGGCAAAAATTTCAGTCTCTCGATGTGCAAAACTGATAGAGACATACCCCAAGCGACTTACAGCTGTAATCGCAGCAAAAGGTGGCGCTACAAAGTATTAACTTAAGGGGGCTGAATAATTTTGCACGCCCAATTTTTCAGTTTTTTATTTGTTAAAAAAGTTTGAAATATCCAATAAATTTCGTTCCACTTCATGATTGTGTCCCACTTGTTGTTGATTCTTCACAAACAATTACAGTTTCATATCTTTATGTTTGAAGCCTGAAATGTGGCAAAAGGTCGCAAAGTTCAAGGGGGCCGAATACTTTTGCAAGGCACTGTATATAAATATTATTTTATAAAAGATATATAAATGTACATTCGATAACTTTTATGATGTCCCACTAAGGAGTATCCTGTCTCAGTTGTTACAGGGGAAATCGATTCCAAAGTATGGCAGTTTGGACATGATAGAGACTGGCAGTGGGGATCTTCTAGACCAGGTCAGTGGAGACTGTGATGATGAAGATGGCTGTGCTGGATCAGGAAGTGGAGAAGTAAAGAAAGAGACCAAGATCTCCAAGTGTGAGTCTGAAATTCCGTATTTAATATGGTGCCCGAGAAACAAGGGAGAAAACTAGTTAACAGCAGGGTTTAATGAGACTGGTGTTTTATTTGAAACTATTCAAAAATAGAGGCTACCAAAAAACAACCTGATGAATAAACTTTCTAATGAGTATGATTAAAATATGTTGACCCATCTCGGAGCTTGGGTCAAGAATGACATGTATGCAAGGCCAGGGAGATACTGGCTTTGTTATTATTCCTAGTGTGACAGGGTAGCCGAGATGGTGACGTCAGGCCAGATGCAGGAACAAAAACAAATGCAGTACTGTAGGGCAAAAGACGCGGCGTGCACCGTTTATTTAAACTAAAATAAAATCAATATTTAAAACACAAAACACACTGCTCACAGAGCGAAACAAAAGATGTAACCAAAACAAATCACAAACACTAAACAATATGATGAGGCTGGGCAGTAGCCTTCACTGATCCTACTTATTTTTAGTTCTACTTTTAAACTCTCCTCGCCTCTCTCACTCCTGTTCACTTCTCCGAACACCCACCCAGAGTGCAGAGAGCTGCAGGCTTATATGCAACAATTAATTAACTAGGGAGATGGTCACCTTCTGCACAAGGTTTTTAATGTGGATGGGGCTTCCCATCCATGCTGCAAAACAATACAAAAACACACGGCTTTCGCCGTCATATATATATATATATATATATATATATTTAAACTAACTACCAACACAAATAATAACACAGCTACGCTGTCATTATTTAAAAATACATAAATTGTAATAAACAAAACAGATACAAAATAACACACTAAAACACAGGGGTGGAGGGGTACCCTGTTCTAAAATAAACAAACAATACATTTTTAAATAATACAAAACAAATACATTTTACTGCAGAGCTTTGCCCTGCCCCCTTTTCATGTGCAGGGCTCCTAGCCCTGTCACACCTAGTATAAGTCAAATACACAGAATGTGATGCCCCAAAACATTTCTAGATCCCTGCATACATACAGGTAGGTTGGCTTAATGACTTAGGTACTGATGGTCATTTGAGCCCATAGGATCTGCCTACACACTATCAGGTCACATGTCCTTCATCACATTGTTTTAAAGATTTCACAGCCAACAGCTGGGTGATTAGAAATACCTAATTGTAAGCAGACATGTCATTACTGTTATTATCAACCCAGGTGTACCAATAACAACCTGAACAAACACCTCTGGGTCAGTGAAATCTTGTGGAGGCTTGAATTTTTTAATAGACAAACAGTGGTACTTTATAAAGCCTGAAATCAAGACCACCCTCACCTCCCTGTTGTCCTGCGTGCAGATTCATTTGGAAGGAGATTGATACTAGAGAGGTTTGAAAGTCATTTACAATAAGAGTGAAAGATTTACAGAGACAGCGAGAGAGAGGAACAGTAGGCTGCAACCTTCAAACCTGTGAGATGGTTACAGATGGTGAACGCATCTTTATGACAATAAATAATTAAGAATTAAGTGTGCTTGAGGTAAGCTCACAAATATTAATTACAACAAAAAAAAATCATACTAATAGAATACTATTTTTGGAACTAAAAATATGTGAAGGATAGGTATGCCTTGAAGAGCGGTGTAAAGGTTGTGTAATGCATCCTCATAAGATCAAGATGACCAGTTCTATCCATTACAGTCTTTCAATGTTGTCTTTGCTGATAATGGTTTTGCTTTATATTCCAGCTGTTTCAAAATATAGCTCAGTAGCTGTTCCATGGTTGGAACCTAAAAGGCTTTATAAGCATGCACCCTCCTGTGCAGTCAGGTTAGGTCAGATTGAAATATTAGTAGACTTGAGTGGGTATACTACATGCTTGTCGTAGTTAGTGGATCTTTCTAAGACAGCTACTTGACTTAATGAAATAATTATATCTGAAGCATATCTAAAAAATATAACCCAAAGACAACATTTCAAAGAAGGCGGCTCACTGTGAACTTTCACACAAAGAAGAAAAAAAAAAGCACACACAATCTTGTCTCTTCTTTTTACACCTGAAAGGGCACTCCTTTCTGTGTTGTCATAGAGGAGAAATACATTAGTTGTTTTAAACTGCAGTAAAGAATGACAAAATATCCAATGAGAATTAAAGCCCTGGTTATATTGAAACTCTAGTACATTACAAGCTCAGAGGGAATGTGATGCGGAGCTTCATGTCCCGCTAGAATATTAGGGAGGGTAGTAAGTATTTTACACTTTACATGTAGTAATGTCAATGCCATGAAATAATGTACCTTGTATAATTATTATAAATAATAAATGACTGCCATATGTGCCTCTACCTCTTCTGTTAATATAGCAATCTCCTGTGTCGTGAAGCATGGTTTATGTATTCTCTTGGAAAGTGACCTACCAATTGCTGTTCTGACTTGCGCTGATTTTTCTTGCTCTTTGCTACTGCCGCTCGACATGATCACCACTTATACATTCAAAATGGAGCCTTGTGGTGATGCAAGCGCATTCTGTCTTAAAGGGATTGTTGCCTGGCCCTGATTAGATAGCAGATTCCCCAACCTACTCAGCATTGATTTGCTTTTGGCTGGGTTTTTATTTTAATCAATCGCTCTTTTGCAGAAGCCACGCCCTACGGGGCAGACGCGTTTGACTTTAACCACTGCTCTGCGATTGCACTCGTTTCATCAGAATCGAGCCCCAGATGCTGTAAACCCGGGTGACATTCTTGGTCTATACAACAAAAACAATAAACTTTTCCAAATAAACAGCAACAACTGAATCTGTTTTAATGTGGTTTGCACATAAAAAGTTTGACATGAAAAGTTAATCAGATCCTCAAGTTTTTTCTTTTTTTTTTCTTTAATCAATTTTGCTTTACCGCATGGTTGCTGAACAAGCCAAAAAACAGAGTGCTTTTTGACAACCTATATTCACGACAGAGCTATGCCTGCATTACTCCTTTTTTCAAACGATCAGTTTTGTTTCCAGCTTAGATGCAACATAAAATGTTTTTCGTTTCGAAGGCAGTTACACAGCACATGCTTTTTATTAAGACAAAAGTTTACTTCACTGCGGAAGTGACATCCCATGCGTACAGACCGGGACGTTGACAGTATGTCTTTATATTATCTTTATTTTTTATTTGGGGTCCAGGGGCCAGGTTCGTTGTAGCTGAATGTTTGTTATAATGAAGGGCATTATAGTGAGGGTGTACTTTATCTAGTTTGGCAAGATATTTAAATATGGAATTGTATTTAAAACAGCTGAAAAATCTGTTAAATAAATAAATAAATAAATAAATACATTTTGATTGCATTACGATAAAGTACTTACATATAAACATGTTTTAGTAGCAGTGTCTCATACGCAACATTATACATATTATACATACTGTAGTGAAATAGATTAACGCAGGCAGGCGCATCACACAGGGCGAGGCAATCCACACATAGGCGGGGGGCAGCACGAACCCGGGCCCTCTCGCACTAAAGAAAAGCGTTGATACCGCAGTACAAAAGAGCCGGTTCGTTTGCATGGAGCGTATATCGGGCTTATGTCTTTGTGTGTGATTACGTCACCTACCAGCCCTGCTGCTGCCTTCCGCCGTGCACGCTACAATATTATACATTTCCTGGACTGCCAATCCGGTTTTAAGCAGAGCAGTCATTATGCCCCCTTTAGAATCTTGTGACTCACTTTGAATGGTAACATACATTTTAAGCAGCTTAAGCTGTCCAGTCCAAAATCTACCTTAAAAACAAATACTAATGTATTCATGCATTTTTTGGTTTTATAATGGCATTATATCCTTAACAGCAGTAATTACCTGTAAATAACTGACCTCCAGGACACCAAACACCAGGCACAGTCAGTTATAGAGAAGGTAATGACCACTGTGTCGGACATTGATCCTCAAAAAGTGCAGAATTATTAGTGAACAATGACATAAACTTTTACAAGAGGGCAAGGGGGCTTTTTTTGCAGTGATCTTGGATATAAAAAGAGGGATAAAGCTATTCATTTTCATTAAATCTGCTGCCACAGTGGTGGAATATTATCAGTCTGCCACATTGCCATAGAAGGGAACAGGTTTCAGTATGTCCCCATATTAAACTAGCACCATTTTAAACTGGTGTTAGAAAAAACCCACACACACAGAACAGGCAGCAAGACTCTTCTTCTCAGAGCAATTTAGGCACTGCACCCTGGAGCAATAACGGTGTCTCATAGGCAGTTTGATTAAAGGCATGTGTCAGACATTATTGACAGCTAAAAGGACACAAATTGATTTCCTGCAAAGACATACAATGGGAGGAAATAGATTAAGCCCTTTTTAGAAATGTCTTCATTAATTAACTGACAGTCTCAGATGAGATACAGTGATATGAATCCCGATAATTCACCTCCGATGAGCACAGTAATGAGTGCTGAAGGTGAGCTTTCTCACAAGAGCTGTAATGAAGCAGCATAGCATTATTGGTAACCCTAAACTAGGCATAGAGTTGTATTTTGGCTGGGACACTTTTCGACATGGTAATTTGTTTTCCTGCCTGTGTGACCCAGTAATAACTGACTGTATACTATTAGGGTGGAGGTACAAAAAGGGAGACCAGGTAACTACAGACCAATAAGCCAGCTTCTATTATATGTAACCTTATGGAAACTATAATAAGATCCAAAATGGAAAATTACCTATATGGTAACAGTATCCTGGGAGACAGTCAGCATGGTTTTAGGAAAGGGAGAGCAGGTCTAACTAATCTGCTTGATTTTTTTGAGGATCCAACATCAAACAATGGATAATTGCAAAGCATACAACATGGTTTATTTAGATTTCCAGAAAGCTTTTCACAGAGTCCTGCATAAAAGATTAATTCTCAAACTGAATGCAGTAGGGATTCAAGGAAATGCATGCACATGGATTAGGGAGTGATTAACATGTAGAAAACAGAAAGTACTGATTAGAGGAGAAACCTCAAAATGGAGCGAGGTAACCAGTGGTGTACCACAGGGATCAGTATTAGGTCCTCTGCTCTTCCTAATCTACATTAATGGTTTAGATTCTGGTATAGTAAGCAAATTTGTTAAATTTGCAGACGACACAAAAATAGGAGGAGTAGCAAACACTGTTGCAGCAGCAAAGGTCATTCAAAATGATCTAGACAGCATTCAGAACTGGGCAGACACATGGCAAATGACATTTAATAGAGAAAAGTAAGGTACTGCACGCAGGCAATAAAAATGTGCATTATAAATATCATATGGGAGATACTGAAATTGAAGAAGGAATCTATGAAAAAGACCTAGGAGTTTATGTTGACTCAGAAATGTCTTCATCTAGACAATGTGGGGAAGCTATAAAAAAGGCCAACAAGATGCTTGGATATATTGTGAAAAGTGTTGAATTTAAATCAAGGGAAGTAATGTTAAAACTTTACAATGGATTAGTAAAACCTCACCTAGAATATTGTGTTCAGTTCTGGTCACCTCGTTACAAAAAGGATATTGCTGCTTTAGAAAGAGTGCAAAGAAGAGCAACCAGAATGATCATGGGTTTACAAGGCATGTTGTATGCAGACAGGCTAAAATAATTGAATATATTCAGTCTTGAACAAAGAAGACTATGCGGTGATCTGATTCAAGCATTCAAAATTCTAAAAGGTATTGACAATGTCGACCCAGGGGACTTTTTCAACCTGAAAAAAGAAACAAGGACCATGGGTCACAAATGGAGATTAGATAAAGGGGCATTCAGAACAGAAAATAGGAGGCACTTTTTTACACAGAGAATTGTGAGGGTCTGAAAGCAACTCCCCAGTAATGTTGTTGAAGCCGACACCCTGGGATCCTTCAAGAAGCTGCTTGATGAGATTCTGGGATCAATAAGCTACTAACAACCAAACGAGCAAGATGGGCCGAATGGCCTCCTCTCGTTTGTAAATTTTCTTATGTTCTTATGTTCTTACAGATATTGTCTGATTATATAACAATTATATAACTGCTACTGTGTTGCAAAGTAAGGAAATGATTTCAGAACAGGCAAGGAACATGCTAAAAAAGAAATAGTAAGCTGATTAAGAACAGACCTGCTAACTAAATTCTGTGCCAGAGATTACCCTCCTAATGGCATTGCTACAGACGGATCAATTGAGATGTGTAAACTGGCAGTCAATGCTTTCCAACTGTATTGCAAAGGGTACAATTAATGTTTCACACACACACACACACTGACAGGTTGAAGTGCAGACTAATCTGTTTGGAAAAATAAATGTAGCATATGTCTCCAATTTCAGTCCCTGGTAATGAATCTCCAACTATGATTTAAGTGCAAGGAGTTGTACTGGTGCCCGGTGGGGTTATAGTCCACAAATGACTTATTGAGAGTCAAACAATTTGTAAATATTCAGCCCCATGTCTACATGCTGCAATCAAATGCCACCCTGATAAAAGGATCATGCCCATGCTTTTTTAACTAATAGTCCCATATTAGATGCTCAGACAATGAAAGCCTTAGTAACACATTCACATTCACAAAATGATGTGAATTAATCATAACAATCATCATTAAAACTGTTCTGCAGGTCATGGCATGGAAACATTATGATAGGTCAGTAAAATCTAGAAGTATGCCCATCTGCATTAACTCATTATACCATTACCCAGGATAACTTTTCAGTTCTAAGAAGTTCACAATAAATATGAATTCAGGATCCCAGGAAACTCATAAGAAAACTGAAAAGTTCAGTTAGTTGGTGCATTTGTATCTTTCTGATTCCATAGCTTTTATGAAAACAAAATTGATTTAGAAAAAAACCCCAAAAACTAAGACCTAAGATTTTAAATTGTCTGTAGAATTTGGGGATATTATTTTACTTAAAAAAATACCAGTTTATTAAGAAAACTGAACTGGTTGCAACCTCTGTACTTTTATCCAATTGTTGAAAGAAACACAATCCATTTTAATGTTACAAAAAGAGAAACAAACAACATGTATTATATAACTGTTTGGTTTTAGTTTTGATTTTCTTGACTTCTCTTTTAAAACACAGACTTTCATTAGAAACTGGAGTAGATGCTTTGCAAGTATAGTTTATGTAGTCCTGCAGACAAATGTTTCAGCTAATGCCCTTAGTGTAGTTTTACCATAGCAATCTAAGTATATTTTAACATAACAAAATCCTAGTGCATGGTTTTATTTATTTATTTTTTTTACATTTTTTTTTATTGCAAACACTGCCAGAAAGAAATTACCTATATGATTAGGACTAATGGTCTTGATATTTCACAAATATCAATGTTGTTCCTGTCAAAAATGTTTAGCAGAAAGGAATAATATATGATTTGTACATTTAAGCAAGCAAACCGGTATAGTTTTTCAACACAAACCAGCATGAATAAGAATAGTACTGCCGTCATTATATCCCCCTGAGCAATGATACAGAGATTAGAATCAGAGTACTTGATGTCCCTAGTTTAAGGAGTATTAATTATAATATCAAAGTTAAGCCTTGGTCTTTGAAAGCTAAAAGAGGAGCTGCAAGCAGGAATCTGTCACCATCAGAACTTTGATTAATTAATGGTTTAACCCTTTTAGTTAGTAGAACAGCATGTCGTTTTTATTCCTAAAGGCATTGACGTGCTAGTTGTTATTAACCTCCATTAAATAAAAACACATTTTCTCTTTGCGATGCAGTTTTACATTAATTAAATAACAAAGAAGCAAACAAAAAACAGCAGCATAGATTTGCACTACATCTACTGTATATGTGATGCATCATGAATAAGTATGCCTAGTAAAACATTGCAAACATTAAAAAAAAAAAAAAAACAACAAAAAAAAAACACAACTGGGCAGGCTAACCATGCATGTGAAAATGTGCTGTTCCAGTGGGAGGCCTGACCCATGTGCGGAATGTGATCAGGTTAAATTGGTTGACTTGTAAACATTTCAACCTGAACACATGCAGAAAAGCACACTGGAACTGGAAAGAAAAAAAGCAACTTGTGGCGAAAGGACAGTAGTTTGTGTTCTTATATGCAGTATAGCTTATGTACATGCGCAATGGGAGTTCCTTTTTTTATGCAACTTTTAAAATAGCTTTTACCTTGATTGGGAATTACTAGTTTGCTTAAATATTTTCAAGTAAAAAATGTAATTGCTCTGAAAATGCCTCTGCTTCAGTTTAACAGTGCCTTGTTTCCAATTGACAACCTATTCTGAAAAAGGCACTGTGACAGGGTAGCGTCGTGGGCCCAGATGTAATTGGCAGGCAAAAGAGACTCAGAGGCAAGGAAACTGTAGTTAATGCGCTTCTGCACAGTTTAATAAACAAAAGGAAATCAAAATGTCAAACACAACACTGCTCACAGAGCAAAAATAAAACAGTTAAACAAAACAGAACTTTCACAGTAAAACAAATAATAAAATAACTGGCGCAAGGGCCAAAACAAAAAGTTTAAACAAAATACAAAGAGGTAGGCTGGGCATTATCCTTCACTACACTTCTTTTTCAAAAATATACACAGGACTCACTCACTCACTCACTCACTCACTCACTCACTCACTCACTCACTCACTCACTCACTCACTCACTCACTCACTCACTCACTCACTCACTCACTCACTCACTCACTCACTCACTCACTCACTCACTCACTCACTCACTCACTCACTCACTCACTCACACACCTCCACCAAACAAAAGAATTTACCCTTTTTTATACCATGTGGCTGGAGCCTAATTATCAATGATTCAGTTAGCTCCAGCCACATTCTCACATGTACTTTGGCAGGGATAGGAAATTAACCCCATCCCTGCCAACCACCACCCAATCACCACACAATATTATTATTTACAGACAGGGCCCTGCCCTGCTACAGGCACTTTATCATATCCTGTGCTTTCTGTTGTCTAGTACTTTTCATATTGATTGTAATGGTATAATACAAACACAGATAGGTTGATGGTAATTTTGTTTTTATGTTTTTAGATTTTGTGTTAGTTTGAAATTCAGCCATGCTAGCTTGAATAAATCAAAAGCCAATATAACTGAGATTATTTCAGGTCATTTATAGACAGAATGTCAGTGTGGATTTGACTCATCATAAATGCCATTGCAGTTTTGCTCCCTGAGGACCCTTAAACCTCACTTCCTAAGAGCATGTGACTTATCTTCAGTTGGCTATCCAGTGCACATGTTAAGCTGCTGCCCAGTATGGGGTATCTTTTTCCTATAACAGCAGTCAAGTATATTTAATGCGTGTTGTTTGAGCACCAGAAGCATCAGGGACCCCTTATCCTGCCTAGGCAAATAAATCTTAGCAATATGATAACATTTTAATCAAAGCCTTACAATCCATTATAGATATTGGGGTCTGGGAGGAACCCTGGCATTTGTGTCTAGATAGCAGCTTCTATATGTTTAAACTGAACTGTACATTATTCTAATATCATAATGGTCTACTAATTTCAATGGTCTTTCACTGGAGTATTGTCAGCTAGTTTATGATCTTTTAGATGAGAAGCTCTTTACAAATCATTCTCTTTGAAATGTTAAACTTTAGGATGTTTTGGGGTCATTTTACAGACATGGTTTGTGATTATTTGTTACAGCCATTATCCCACTAGCCTATAGTGTTTATAGCTAATAGGGATGGGCATTTCTGTATATTTTAATAATCAAATACACATAATTTACTAAATGATTAAACAATTACACTATTATACTCTACATCAACATGCCACTGGCTAAAAATATTGCTTTCATAATGCCACAATTCAAGTAATACGTAACAAAATAACAGTGGTTAAGTATAAATAATTATACCATGACCGCCGACATATATTTTGTAGTCTTTTGTATGAATTCACCTGAAAAATTAAATATAGTTTTAATATCATGCTGCACTCTTAATAACATGATGGGCTGCAGCGACAGGTCTAGCGTGGTTAATGGGTCTGTTCAGACCATTTATATTTGTAGCAATACAAGATAGATTATGCGATTAGTAACTTTATTTGAATAATCGATTACACATGCCCATCCATAATAGCTAAAAGGACTTACTAACTTCAATTTCACACAGCCTAATGCAATCCACATCAAAATATAAAGTAAAAAAGAATGAGTGTTATCCTTCTCAGCGGTCATTACCTGTAAAGACTTGGGACAGCTAACTGTCGCCGTTGTCAGTCATCCAGCAGGTAATGACTGTTGGACAGTACTCTTAACACTACGACTAGGATTTAAGTGACCAACATAGGGGTAGTGACCACAAAAATTGCACTTGCTTTCTGTGTTCATTATTATTGATATGAATAGGAGGTTCTCCTCCTGAGATAAATAGCACTAGAGTCTCTCTGGAGTCTTCTCACTGCATGGCTTGGCTGTGATGTAAGAAATGCATATTTGCATTTATTGTTATCTGCTCTCCTTATCTTACATAACTTCTGTAGACTTGTTTTACATTTGAATGAGGATTTTCAGCATACTTTGACATTGTCATTGTTTTTGCAGCCTGTTGGTATTTGGCAGATGTCTGATTTTCATATATCCTGCACTAATTTCAAAGCAAGCACAAGTATTCCATAGTCTAATGCATTCTGACTACCAAACAGCTGTTCCAAAAACCATTGTAAACAAATAAAACATCAAAGAAATGTATGTATAATTTATATGTGTGTTTAGAAACAAAGAACATGGGTGACAATCAAACCTGAATTTGATATACCTGGGACTTTTCAGGAAAAAAAAAAAAAAACAATCTGTAAACTGAAATATATGTCATAGATATTTTTTTATATTATACTGTATATAATAGTTGTTGTATTTTTCTTCTTTTGTTTGCCTCAAACTCCATTCACAGTATCCAGAAGATTAGGAGGTGTGTGGTTACGGCATAGAAGCATTTTAGTGGACCACCTGTCACGATAACTACTGATGATGTACATTGTTATGGGTCATACATTTCAAATGATTGATTATGGGCTTGTTCTTATTTTGGCTTGCAATCTGTATTTAACTTTGCTGTTTACAAAGTAAGTAACATACAATTGATAGCATGTTCTGATATTTAAAAATGATTCTGGGTGTTTTTGGTTCCATTTAATTACTTTGTTCATTAAGTGCAGTCTGCTGTTTCGGAATCTGAAATAGACATTGCACTGTCTGTGTTTCTACTGTGTAAGGAAGGTGTTTCTTTTGGGTTTGTTTCTTGTCGCTTTAAAGGTTTATGTGCCAATGCAATCATAAGGCAGGAGTTACAGAAAGTTCAGCAAATTTGAGTTATTTCTGTAAGGAACCCCATGTTTGGATAACATGTTGGCAACATATGTATGTATATATCAGAAACCTTTCTGACGAACAGTAATGTCATTTCAAAGAATTTGAACAAAAATTGATTTTGGGTTGGGCCAGTTAGAGTCCACTTTAAACAAGCTCTTATAAATCCAAGGGTATGTTATTAAAATGTTATTGAAATGTGGGTCTATAATGATAGTATCTGAAATGTCGGCCCTTTTATACTGTATGAGATGACATCATCAGTTTTTTCTTCCACAGACTGCATGTCATTTCTTACTGAATCACATATAAAGTACATATTTTATATATATATATAAAATTGGGCAGATGGAATTGGGCAGCTTTGGCATGAATCAAGCCAAGTACAAGGTTGTCCTGGAAGAAAACTTGCTTCCTTCTGCTCTGACAATGTTCCCCAACTCTGAGGATTGGTTTTTCCAGCAGGACAATGCTCTATGCCACACAGCCAGGTCAATCAAGGTGTGGATGGAGGACCACCAGATCAAGACCCTGTCATGGCCAGCCCAATCTCCAGACCTGAACCCCATTGAAAACCTCTGGAATGTGATCAAGAGGAAGATGGATGGTCACAAGGCATCAAACAAAGCCGAGCTGCTTGAATTTTTGCGCCAGGAGTGGCATAAAGTCACCCAACATCAATGTGAAAGACTGGTGGAGAGCATGCCAAGACGCATGAAAGCTGTGCTTGAAAATCAGGGTTATTCCACCAAATATTGATTTCTGAACTCTTCCTAAGTTAAAACATTAGTATTGTGTTGTTTAAAAATGAATATGAACTTATTTTCTTTGCATTATTCGAGGTCTGACAACACTGCATCTTTTTGTTATTTTGACCAGTTGTCATTTTCTGCAAATAAATGCTCTAAATGACAATATTTTTATTTGGAATTTGGGAGAAATGTTGTCAGTAGTTTATAGAATAAAACAAAAATGTTCATTTTACCCAAACACATACCTATAAATAGTAAAACCAGAGAAACTGATAATTTTGCAGTGGTCTGTTAATTTTTTCCAGAGCTGTATATATAGGCATATGAAAGAAAAGGTTTTTTTTTTTTTTTTGCTGCAGCTGTGAAAGGTGTTTACTTTAGCAAAATGTATTGCTATGCTTGGAAAAGTACCTTTGGAATGCTTGAGGTTTTTTGCACATGAAGTCCATTCTCTTCATTCTTTCAAACTAAGGCAGAATTGCTACAGGTGGTGTTTGGGTACATATTGAAACACTTCATAAAGAATATTATGGCACATACAGAGCTAAGTCTTTCCCGAGTTTTACACATGAAAGTGTGAAGCCTAAGTAATGTGCTTCCCATTTACAGTTATTGCTGTTGTCCAAAGGAGAAGCTAATAACTAGACTGATGTGTTGCCATGGCCAGTGGCTCTGTTTAGCATGCTTAGAAAGTAACACTTCATTTCTCCAACGCATCGAATGTGCTTGGACGTGTAATCTGCTAAATCTGAAATGGATTAGATCCTGGAACAATTACTGAAAGCTATAAATCCTTTCAAGATCTCTTTTGCAGAAAGCATATCCAGGAGAAAAGGATTTGCCTTTTTTCAATAGATAATGTTCTTAACTATATGGTATAGATAGTAGGGGTGTGTAGAGAACCCAGTACTCGTACTTGTAAACCAATACTCTTTTTATTCAGGGGACTCATGTTAGTGGACCAGTTTTCATGATAACTACTTAAATCTTTTCTGGGTAGGTTACGGAATAAAATTAGGATTTCACAGACATTTCGCAGACCTGTTTAAACATTAAATAAACCCAAGTAGATAATATTTCAGAGCACTATAAAAGCCTAAAAATAATGGTACTTGCTTCCTCACTAAAGTGGAGTGTTGTCATTTGTTAAAGGCAAACATGCAACATCCCCCAGCAGTTGCTACCACATTCTCTGTCTCTGTGTTGCCCATTCATTGAGACTGCACGTTCTGCATCCACTGAATTGGTTGGAAGTGTAAGGCAACGCTTTGCCAAGTTATACAGATCTGGAAATCGATTAGAAACAGTCCCAAAACTCGGTTACCCAAGGGCATCTGGCATTCTTTAATAAAGGCCATATATGCAACACTTTCATTGTCATGTTGTTTGTCCCGCCCAGGAATTTATTTTATGAGTCAAAAGAAAGAAAATGTGCCTATTTGGGTCTAAAATTCTAACTGCATTTAAAAGGTAAGCAGCAGGTTGTTTGAAGCAAGGTGGTTGTATTAGATCTGCACTGACATTCAAGTTTGTTTTCTGAAAGATGTTATTTGTTTTGCGTTCTGTTTAGCAGCCTCTGTAGTAGCCTTTCATTTAATATGTGATTCTGAAGCTAAATAGTGATCGATCGTATTACAAGATGTGCAAAACAATGTACACTTCTAGTCATCTCTAAATAGCCTTGTGCAGTGCTCGCCATGTCAGTCAAGGGGCGTGGCCAGGGCAGCGCCGGGAGTTCCGTTTGGCAGCTCCGCCCGTCAATCTCCCCCTTTTTTCTATATTAACCCAGCACTACTTCCTTTCTTTGGCTTGTGTTTGTTTTTTGTCCTCCTCCTCCTTCCTCCTCCACTCCTTTTCTAGTACTGCACCGTCCGCACAGGGATCCCTCTGGGGGGAAGTGAGTCTCACTCCCCCGACCAACCGGGTCGGCCTCCTGCCCACGTCACTGTCGTCCATGGCGGTTCCTCGCCGGTCAGAGGGGACCCCTGGCCACATCTATACTTTCGCAGTTTATGCGGTAGCCTCATGGAGGCCACAACCTGCTATCACTATCCCTAGTTTCTTTTCTAGGTCCGAGCACCTTTCTTGCCCCCTCTGAGGCAGGCCGAGTCCCCCCCCCACCGAGTTGGGCCCCATGCAGGAAGTGGGGGGGGGGGGGGGGGGGGGGGTTCTCTTCCTTCGTCTCTCCTATATGGACCCAAGACCTGATCCTTATGGTAGTCTATGAAAGGTGCTAAAATCCAGAACATAATAATATAAAAAACATGCACTCAAAATGTTTAGCAGAGGACTTTTTTGAAATACTGCAAATAAATCTACAGTATACTACCCTGCTTGCTCACATTTTCTGCTCCACAATGTTTTTATAATAATAATAGTAATGGTATTAATAATACCTGAATCCAAATTCTGCAGGGCCCGTGCAAGGTTGAATATTGTTATATTTTTTGTTATTGGGTATACTGTTGCACAAGTTCAACAAATTCCTCAGTAAATGTTTAAGCCATCCTGGGCATTTTCAGTAGCTTCATTTTGTAAGTCTTTCAGCAAGCTTACATTAAGCCCTGCATTTCTCTCTGAAGAAATTTGTGGAACCAACAGTTATTGCTTGTCTTTTAAAACAAATCTTGCCTGATGGATTAGGTTTAGGAGATTTTCCTTCATTTCAACTATACTTGGTCGCTTGTCTAGTCTGGTGCTGAGGTTGGTAGCCCACAGCAATATAGATTACTTGCAAGAATTCCTGCTAAGCTAATTTTTTTTTATAAATTTAGTCGTTGCCAATTATTTTTATTATATTCTCCCAATTTGGAATGGCCAATTATTGTGCTCAGCTCACCGCTACAACCCCTGCGCTGACTCAGGAGGGCGAAGATGAACACACGCTGTCCTCCGAAGCGTGTGCCGTCAGCCGACCGCTTTTTTTTACACTGCGGACTCACCATGCAGCCACCCAAGAGCTACAGCGTTGGAGGACAACGCAGCTCTCGGGCAGCTTACAGGCAAGCCCGCAGGCGCCCTGCCAGACTACAGGGGTCGCTGGTGCGCGGTGAGCTGAGGACACCCCGGCCGACCTAACCCTCCCTCCCCCCGGGCGACGCTCGGCCAATTGAGCGCCGCCCCCTGGGAGCTCCCATCCTCGGTCAGCAAAAGAATAGCCTGGACTCGAACTCGCGACGTCGAGACTATAGGGCGCATCCTGCACTCTACGCAAGTGCTTTTACTGGATGCGCCACTCGGGAGCCCCATTCTGCTAAGCTAATTTGATTAATTTATGTGTGGGTACAAATGTTTTTGGTACACATGATATGTGCTGCTTCAGACTAGTGTAACATGCATTGCATCTTAGTTTATTGTTGAAGGACTGAAAAATCTATTTTAAAGCAATCAGCTATCCGAACAACAAACCTGAAAATGACAAAACTGTAAAGGATAAAATTCTGTCCAGGTATTCCAAAAGTCTTGCATGATATTTTGCAAAGAGCTCTGTTTTTTTATTTTAGGAGTCACCTGCAAATGGCAGTAATTTGAAATGTTATATAAATGGCATCACATGAAAAAAACAACATGCTCTCTTCAAAGTTAGGAATATGCGTGGTATGTTCGTGCTTCATCATATTCTCACGACAATGGAGAGAGAATCTGAAGTTTCTGAATTGCATGTAAGCCAAGCCATTGTTTTGTTTAGTTAACATGTCTGTGTTAAAGGTGTTGAAGGTATTATGTGCTAGGTAAATAGTCAAATATAAACAGATTTAAATGAAAACATACTGGTGTTTTGACATCCTTAATGGATTGAGTCGATGAGGTTCTCACATAAAAAAGTCTAGCTATCTGCATTGCTATAGTGTAACTGAGTGGATGATCAGTAGATGCTGGAAAAGGTTTTTTGTAATTCATTTATTCAATTAAATGCTAAGGACCATATTCAATCCTTACAACTACCTATATTAACCAACCTACGGTACATATACTTACGCAAGTGGAAATAAATCAAAACCCTTGACAAACTGTCTTAAGCCTTTACGCTCATTTTGCCCTGCCGGCCCCAGTCGTCTATATAGCTTTCTCTCTACCCACATTATTATTATTATTATTTATTTCTTAGCAGACGCCCTTATCCAGGGCGACTTACAATTGTTACAACATATCACATTCTACAGATATCACATTATTTTTACATACAATTACCCATTTATACAGTTGGGTTTTTACTGGAGCAATCTAGGTAAAGTACCTTGCTCAAGGGTACAACAGCAGTGTCCCCCACTGGGGATTGAACCCACAACCCTCCGGTCAAGAGTCCAGAGCTCTAACCATTACTCCACACTGCTGCCCTATGTATACATTGTACTGCTCTACACGGCAGGGAGGTGGAACTAACATTGGTTCTTAATTTATCTGGGACCTGTGCTCATGTGTTATACATGTACTGGGAGACAGGATAAGCCATTTTATGTTTTTCATTTTAAGCACCTGTATGAAGGATTGAGTGTGAAACAGAAACTGTAATAATTATTTTATACAATATTAGAAGCATGCAATGTCTTCTTAAGAAATGTTCAGTTTAAACTGGTCTGTTCTTGCACACAGCTTTGAATTGAAGTGTTTCATTTCCTGACTACACAGCATGAGCCTAATTGGCTAGATGTAGAAGGAGAAAGAAAGCAACATGTCTTCTGCTTCTTGTTCTGATGCTTCAGGTTTTGAAGCATGTATTTTTTTTAAAATGCATTATCTGGATTCCATTAAAAAAAAAAAAAGCTCTGAATATTTTACTTGTGGTTTTAATTTATTATTATTATTATTATTATTATTATTATTATTATTATTATTATTATTATTATTTATTTCTTAGCAGATGCCCTTATCCAGGGCGACTTACAGTCGCCCTGGACAAGTAATAATACAATAGATTAATCACACCAAAATGATTGACTGATGAATTTTGTCTACCTCAGTCCAGTATCAAAGAGGGTGAGCGAAAAATAAATCTTGAAAAATGGTGGAAGGTACATACTGGAAGGTATACCAAATATTTCACAATATCTCAGTGAAGAAGATTGCAAAAAAGAAAAAAGACCACAAGTAGGAGTGGTTTTCGTTCATTGATCAGAAGGCTTCAATAACATTATGTTAATATTTTGTACTGTAATTGTCTTTTCAATACAATGTTATATCACTAGCAAACATGTGATTAACTGATTAATCGATCGGATGATTAATCAATCAATAGAAAATGTCAAGATTAAAACACTAGAACCTCCATGGCACTCATTTTGATGGTTTGAGGTTTTCAAATTTAAATTTACTCTGCGTGTCTGAAAGTTATGCAGTTATATCCGTTTATGACTTTTCCTAAATACATGTATTAAATACCCTGACGCCTTTTGAATGGCAGGATCGCGAAAATAAGGAAGTTATAATCCTGCCCACCTAGGACCGCCAAAGCAGTCATTTTGACTTTTACACTACATGTTTTTATTTTGAATATAACGTACAATATTCTATTTGGTTTTATATACAAACCTGTTGTTGTCTCTACTGGACCTGGCAGACATCAATTATTTTGTTTTATACAAGAAATGCACCGGGGAAAATATCAGTAGGAAAGATTTAATCTTGAAGCTAGCCACAGCGCTTCACAAGAAACATTTCCATCAGAAAACTGCAAAGCAGCAGGCAAATGCAGCTCAACCTGGATTTAGTTGCTGCACCCAATGACATACGCAAGAGAAAACAATGTCAGGTGAGCTAAATGCAACAAAAAAAATTCTGATATCTGTGCCCAGTGTGAAAGAGAAGTATGTGGTAAATGCACAGGAAAAGTTTAGAAGCGTTACATCTTTGTGGATTGTGCTGCTTAGGGTGCTACTTTGAAGTCAGTTTCCCTGAAAGCGCATTGATGTCACATAATGGCAATTGAGTTAGTTTATTTTTTTATGTTACTTAAAAAAAAGGTTTTTACAGTTCTGTATGCACATATACCTGTGTACACCTGTTTACACACTAGTTTCTTTTGAAATGTTTATTTTATTTTATTTTTTTTATTTTTTAAAGTAGTGCTTTATATGTGGTAAGTTAGAAAATAAACCCTTTTATGTTTATTTGTTCATTTAAATACAGTGTTTCTGCTGTGCAGATGTTTGATATGATGTTGTGACAGAGATCGAATGATTCTTGGTGTTAGATCTTCCTCCTGACCTGCAAGGGTGCTGTGTAAAGGGAACATAGTACCCTGGACTAAATGGCATGGCAGTTTATTCCCAGGGTTAGATGTAAGTCAGCCATCTAGAAAGGGGGCGGAGCTACGGTACACAAACTGAATGACCCAGATGGGAAACGGCGTGGCATCCGCGGATTGGAGGAGCGTGAGTGAGGGTATAAAAGGGGACGTAGTAAAGTGATCTGTTCCTTTGTAAATGGTTGGAGACAACCTAAAAGGAGAACCTGTGAAAAACATGAGTGTTGTGTTTGTTTGTATTGTGTTACATTGTCTTTTATTGTTTCACGGAGAACTGTATTTGCACCACGAGCACTAATTCACTCGCTAAAGTACCTGTGTATGTGTTTTGTGTTACATGTGGGTGTACAAAGGACGGGACTTTTGGTTACGGGTCAAACCTGGGGATTACAAATAAAGTGATACACGCCGCTGTATCACTTTAATTCATTATTGTTTACTGTTGTTTGCTGTCAGGCTCTGGACATATTACAATCAACAAACACCATTGCACCTGGATATTGTTGTCTGTCTGTTTCTTCTGCACTGCTGTATTATGTTCACCTGCACACACTTACCCACTTTGCCACAGATGTGCTTGAATAAAACTTTTGAGTTGTATCCCATAGTTTGTCTTTCATTTTAATATTAAGAACATAAGAAAGTTTACAAACGAGTGGAGGTTGTTCAGCCCATCTTGCTCGTTTGGTTGTTAGTAGCTTATTGATCCCAGAATCTCATCAAGCAGCTTCTTGAAGGATCCCAGGTTGTCAGCTTCAACAACATTACTGGGGAGTTGGTTCCAGACCCTCACAATTCTCTGTGTAAAAAAGTGCCCCCTGTTTTCTGTTCTGAATGTCCCTTTATCTAATCTCCATTTGTGACCCCTGGTCCTTGTTTCTTTTTTCAGGTCAAAAAAGTCCACTGGGTTGACATTGTCTATACCTTTTAGGATTTTGAATGTTTGAATCAGATCACCGCGTAGTCTTCTTTGCTCAAGACTGAATAGATTCAATTCTTTTAGCCTGTCTGCATATAACACGCCTTTTATAACCAGGATAATTCTGGTTGCTCTTCTTTGCACTCTTTCTAAAGCAGCAATATCCTTTTTGTAACGAGGTGACCAGAACTGAACACAATATTCTAGGTGAGGTCCTACTAATGCATTGTAAAGTTTTAACATTACTTCCCTTGATTTAAATTCAACACTTCTCACAATATATCCGAGCATCTTGTTAGCCTTTTTTATAGCTTCCCCACATTGTCTAGATGAAGACATTTCTGAGTCAACATAAACTCCTAGGTCTTTTTCATAGATTCCTTCTTCAATTTCATTATCTCCCATGTGATATTTATAATGCACATTTTTATTGCCTGCATGCAGTACCTTACACTTTTCTCTATTAAATGTCATTTGCCATGTGTCTGCCCAGTTCTAAATGCTGTCTAGATCATTTTGAATGACCTTTGCTGCTGCAAGTGTTTGCTACTCCTCCTATTTTTGTGTCGTCTGCAAATTTAACAAGTTTGCTTACTATACCAGAATCTAAATTATTAATGTAGATTAGGAATAGCAGAGGACCTAATACTGATCCCTGTGGTACACCACTAGTTACATCGCTCCATTTTGAGGTTTCTCCTCTAATCAGTACTTTCTGTTTTCTACATGTTAACCACTCCCTAATCCATGTGCATGCATTTCCTTGAATCCCTACTGCGTTCAGTTTGAGAATTAATCTTTTATGCGGGACTTTGTCAAAAGCGTTCTGGAAATCTAAATAAACCACGTCGTATGCTTTGCAATTATCCATTGTCGATGTTGCATCCTCAAAAAAATCAAGCAGGTTAGTCAAACACGATCTCCCTTTCCTAAAACCATGCTGACTGTCTCCCAGGATATTGTTACCATATAGGTAATTTTCCATTTTGGATCTTATTATAGTTTCCATAAGTTTACATATAATAGAAGTCAGGCTTATTGGTCTGTAGTTACCTAGTTCGGTTTTGTCTCCTTTTTTGTGGATTGGTATTACATTTGCAATTTTCCAGTTTGTCGGTACAACCCCTGTGTCAAGAGACTGTTGCATTATCTTGGTTAGGGGTTTGTATATAACTTCCTTCATTTCTTTGAGAACTATTGGGAGGATCTCATCCGGCCCAGGGGATTTGTTTATTTTAAGAGCTCCAAGTCCCTTTAACATTTCTGCCTCTGTTATGCTAAAGTTATTTAAAACTGGATAGGAACAGGTCGACATGTGGGGCATGTTGTCCGTGTCCTCCTTTGTAAAAATCTGTGAAAAGTAATCATTTAATATATTTGCTATTTTTTTTCTTCGTCTATGATTTTGCCATTTGTATCTCTTAGACACTTAACCTCCTCTTTTGAATGTTCTCTTGCTGTTATAATATTGGAAAAACATTTTGGAATTGGTTTTAGCCCCCTTAGCAATGTTAATTTCTATCTCTCTCTTGGCCTTTCTAACTTCCTTTTTGACTTGTGTTTGCAGTTCCAAGTACTCTTTCTGTGTACTATGTTTTTGGTCCCTATTAAACGCTCTGTAAAAGTGTCTTTTCTCGCTGAATATTTTTTTTAATTGATCTTTTAAACCATTTTGGCCATTTTGTTTTAGATTTAGATTTGTCTACTTTTGGGATGTAATTGTTTTGTGCCTCTAGTACTACATTTTTTAAAAAACAGCCATCCTTTTTCTGTGGATGTTTTCTCTATTTTACTCCAATCTACTTCTTTTAGTCTCTGTTTCATACCTTCATAGTTTGCTTTAATAAAATTGTAAACCTTAGCTTTAGTCATTACTTTTGGGGTTTTAAAAAACACTTCATACGAGACCGTGTTGTGGTCTGTTTGCCAATTAATGTTGTTTAAAATGTAATTGTATAATGACCTCTGGCGGCGGTTCTAGGTATGAGCATAACCGCAGCGGTTCTAGGTATGAGCATAACTGCAGCGGTTCTAGGTATGAGCATAACTGCAGCGGTTCTAGGTATGAATATAACCGCGGCAGTTCTAGGTATGAGCATAACCGCGGCAGTTCTAGGCATTATAACCGTGGCGGCTCTAGTGTTAAAAGTATCACATTCTGGAAAATGTTCTAATGTGATAGGCTGTGACGGGGTACGCCCCGCCCCTATTTTTATTTGAATTTTTGTATTATTATTGTTTAAACAAATACCAGTGCATTGGCGACTCACCCCGCAGTACTGAGCCTGTGTATTTCCTGTTCTCATGTCACCCATCAAGCCGTCTTGTCATACAGGCATTTAGAAATTACTGGCACACTAGCACAGTATGTCTACTCATGACAATACAATTTCAACTGATGGAAGCTAGTTGCTTATCCTTTTAATTATATCTCAGTTTTAATAGCTGGAAAAGCTAAATCCCAAGCTATTACATTATAACCAATGCTCTCTGTAACGATGACATTTTCTATTTCAAACTGACATGTGCTGCTTACAAGTGTCGCCTGACTTTAGCTCACAGGAGCTCTTTGAGCTGTGTAGAGGTTAATAACAGGTGTTTTGGAAAATGAACTAAGAATTGCTGTCAGCTTGACTGGAAAAAGAAAAGGAGAAATGGATCCATGGGGGTGACATCCGTCAGAGTGGATAGGGGCAGCCTGTGTGAAGATTGTTTTCAAGGTTACCTACTCTGACTCCCTGGCAGGAAAGACGCAATGCATGTCAAAACTTTGTTCTTCCTTATATTAAACTTACTACCCCCTGCTTTTGCATATAGCATGTAGTTTCATGACATGGACTATCAGACATTGGTTTACAGCAAACTTCAGTGTAACGTTCTACCGGGCATCATGTTAATGTAATTAAGGAAGGACTAGGCATGTTTTTTTATGCTTTTTATCATTTAAAAAAAAAAAAATAACTGATGATTTTGCAGTGTGTTATTGCAGTGGTGTATGTATTGGCAGCATTGTAATAGTTTCCAAAGCTTATTATGTTTTTTTTTTATTATTATTTTTGTATAGGTCAGTTGAGATGCAAGCATTGTGTTCATTAAAGTTGAGTTTTTTCTCTGATTCATTTTAAGTACAGTGCATTAACTGGTTCAACAAGTGCGTATACATCTTTAATTTGCAAAAGATAACCAGCATAGGAGCTGCTGTGTAGATACTGTGCTCCTGGGGGCTCCCGAGTGGCGCATCCAGTAAAGGCGCTCCGCGCAGGATGTGCCCTATAGCCTGGAGATCGCAGGTTCGGATCCAGGCTATATCACAGCAGACCGTGACCGGGAGTTCCTAGGGGGCGGCGCACAATTGGCTGAGCGCTGCCCGAGTAGGGAGGGCTTAGGTCGGCAGGGGAATCCACGGCTCACCGCGCATCAGCGACCCCTGTGGCCGATAGGGTGCCTGTGGTTCTGCAGTGGAGCCGCCAGATCTGTGTTGTTCTCCGGCACTATAGGTCTGGTGGCATTGCTGTGGATCTGCAGTGCGAAAAATGACGGCTTGGCAGGAGCACGTTTCGGAGGACGCGTGTTCCAGCCGCCGTTTCCCGAGTCGGCGGGGGGGTTGCGAGCGGTGAGCCAAGGATACAGATAATAATTGGGCATACTAAATTGGGGAGAAAACCGGGGTAAAAAATTGGCAACGACTAAATTTAAAAAAAAAAAAAGAAACTGTGCTGCTAATACTATAGAGCTGTCCAAATTCTTGTTTCAGTTTGTATATCATTTTTGATAATTTTCTATAGATAACACAGTTTACCTACAGTGCCGTGAAAAAGTATTTGCCCCCTGTCTGATTTTCTGCATTTTTGCATATTTTTGACACGGAATATTATCAGATCTTCAACCAAAACCTAATATTAGATAAAAGGGACCCTGAGTGAACAAATAACACAAAAATGTAATACATATTTCATTTATTTATTAAAGAAAGTTATGCAACACCCAATGCCCCCATGTGAAAAAGTAATCGCCCCATTAGACTCAATAACTGGTTATGCCACCTTTAGCAGCAATAACTGCAACCAAACGCTTCCTTTAGTTATTGATTAGTCTCTCCCAGCGCCGTGGAGGAATTTTTGCCCGCTCCATGCAGAACTGCTTCAACTCAGATTTGTGAGTTTTCGAGCATGAACTGCCTGTTTCAGGTCCTGCCACAACATCTCAATGGGGTTTAGGTAAGGACTTTGACTAGGCCATTCCAAAACTTTAAATTTCTTGTTCTTCAACCATTCTGATGTAGGCTTGCTTGTGTGTTTCGGATCATTGTTTTGCTGCATGACCCAGCTGCTCTTCAGCTTCAGCTCACGGACGGATGGCCTGACATTCTCATGTAGAATTCTCTGATACAGAGCAGAATTCATGGTTCCTTCAATGATGGCAAGGCGTCCAGGTCCTGATGCAGCAAAGCATCCCCAAACCATGCTACTACTACCAAGATGCTTGACCATTGGTATGAGGTTCTTACTGTGGAATGCAGTGTTTGGTTTTCGCCAGATATAACGGGGCCCATGTCGGCCAAAAAGTTCCACTTTTGACTCATCTGTCCATAGAACATTGTTCCAGAACTCTTGATCATCCAGGTGCTTTTTGGCAAACTTGAGACTAACATTCATGTTCTTCTTAGTGAGCAATGGTTTCCGCCTTGTTACTCTGCCATGAATCCCATTTTATTTTTGCTCAGTGTCTTTCTGATGGTGGAGTCATGAACACTGACCTTAGCCGAGGCGAGAGAGGCCTGCAGATCCCTGGATGTTGTTCTAGGGTTCTTTATGACTTCCTGGACGATTTTACGCCTTGCTCTTGGAGAGATTTTGGCAGGACGGCCACTCCTGGGAAGATTCACTACTGTCCCAAACTTTCTCTATTTGGACAATACGGCTCTGACTGTGGTTCGGTGGAGCCCCAGAGGCTAAGAAATGGCTTTGTAACCCTTTCCAGACTGATAGGCATCAACAACTTTTTTCTGGAGGTCTTCAGGAATTTCTTTTGTTCGTGGCATGATGTGCCTCTAGAACCTGTGTGCTGACAACTTCACTCTGACGGTAAGGGCCAAAGTTAGTCAGATTATTTTGGGCAGGGCTGTCCCAAATCAGGCCTGGTTGTTAACCAAAGTACTCAAACAGCTGACCCTAATTATCCCTTTAATTGGGTTGAGTTAACTAGGGGGGGGCAATAACTTTTTCACACCTTTAGATTACATGTTTGATTACCTTGCACACCAAACAAATGAAAGAAGCACCAAACTTTGGTGTCATTTTTTCTCTGACTCCCTCTATATACTACTACAACTCACAAAAAAATCTGACCAAATACAATGTGAACTAGAGTTGCAAGCAACTTTACGGCTTCCAAGCAGTTAGCGTGAAATTTAAGCGCATTGGTTGTTATAGATGAAATGTTATCATCACATATCATTTTGGACACAGCTGACTGTCAATTTTGGCAAAAATATGGGAATCACTGGTTAGATGATCAATGCTGAAATGTCATTGGCCCACAGCAGCCATGTTTTGTACTGTAGCAACACATCACATCTACACTAAGAGACATCTAACTACTATAAATACAGCACTTAACTATCAGTCTGTGTATTCTTCAATTATTCAGACCAGAACTTCTTAACCATACTATATAAACCTATTTATGCATTACACATTCCACTATTTGCATTACCTATAATGCTCATATAAACACACCAGTTTTTGTAAAACAACGAAAGTCACATCTCATAAATTACAAACTACAAAACTTGCAATTATATTCACTCCACAACAAATCAAAACCAGTTCATATCAACACACATCCTACATTAAATAATAAAACGTAAGCACTTTATATAAATAGTGAGTATTTCACTAGATAGGGAACTCCCACCACTTTAAAGTGCACTGCTCAAATTAAATACCATACACTTTATGACTTGCAAATATAAACAAATTATATAACATGCTCCCAAAGTCTAAAGTAAAATAAACAAAATTAAACTAGTTTATGCAATACAATAGAAAAGGAAACTTATGCTGACAACTGAAAAATAATTGTTATTGTTTGCCCTTTTTGTTACACTTGCAAAAGGGTTAATTTCCCCAATATAAATATTTCAAAGGCAAAAATAATACAAGTTAAATATACATTGTTATAGTACAGCTGTAAGTCAAACGGCACCTGAAATAAACAAAACAGTACTTGTTATAGATTTATATACTGGTATATATCTAACATGTGTATTTGTACGTAACTAAAGTACTTGCGTTACTTGAGTTCAGTAACAATGTGTCAGGCCTGTACGTGGCTAGGGAGTGTAGAGGCTGGAAAATGCTGCTTCATCCTACATCCAGGGCTAAAAAATAAATTTAACCAAAACAACGCGGTACATCCAGCTATAAAAAAAAGCAGCGTTCTAGTATCTCCTCCACGAAAAGGAATGGTTATACAGTACTCACAACCTCCCATCTTCTTTGCAACAGGAACCCAATAACTAGTTGTGTGAAGCCAGCATATCCACGAGGTTATTATACGTAAGCAAACAACATTACGCAGTTGTTGTTTTTTTTTTGGTTTTTTTTCAGTGGGTACTGTTGAATTGCAACTGAATCTGACCTGATTTATCTCTAAACACAGCCCTATAAATACAGGTTAATATAATTAAAGTAAATGGTAGAACGTAATTGACATCTGCCATATATTAACATTCTCACCAAATTATACTCATGGTAGCTTTAATAAAACAAATTTGTTCATAAGTATTACAAACCGTGTATAACTTTTGTCTCGAGACTTTGAATATTGCCAATAGGTTTTTGTTTTCGCGTTTATGCAGCTGCAACAGTTCTTAAAATAATGTTTTCTTAGTTTACAGTATGTATCTTTGTATAATGTACTGTGTACGTCTAAATTAATATAATCCTTTCCACTGTAATTACTGTGTTTTAAGTTACGAGTTAGTAAAACTGTTCTCGCACCAGACTGTACTCACGTTTCTATGACAACAGCTGCCCCTAGTGGTGTGAATGTATCATTTCAGGGTAAATTTGGGCAAAAGTGACATGTCACCCATATTGATTGGCTCATTGCGGTCATGTTTGTTGATGTAGGAACTTTTTCCTGACTAGTTTTTTTAGAGGACAGTACAAAGATAACGTATAACGCAGATTCACGTCAATCGGCCAAAGGGCTCGTGAGGAGTTGTTGTTTAAGCATTTCACGCAAAATCCAACATAGCTGCCACACCATGTGACCGATCCATTTTTCCTTAAGTAGAATCAATTGTGAACATGAGCGCACTATGTACAAAATGTTTCACAGCTGTACTATTTACCGTTCATGAGAAGACGACTTTTGATTATTATCCAAACTTTTCATTAAATCCAAGATGGCTGCCACACTACGTGACCAAAGGCCACCATATTGACCACGACACAACATCACACAGTCCTCAACATCCATGTCAAATTTTGTGCGTTTTGGTGTAGCCGATAAGAAGTTATACGCAGTTTTATAGCCAGATGCGTATGTTGATGATGTCATGCAGAGTGGACGCCATGATTTTCACAGTAGCAACTTCCCTTGAACAAGCGTAACAGATGACCATACTGAGATGTTTTATTCCAATTTTTGTTTCAATCGGATAAGTGGTTTCAGAGAAGAAGATGTTTGAATTTTGATGATTTTATATTTTTATGGTAATTTTATGTCATTAATCAATGTGGTTGCCAAACCACATAACCAATCAGCTTCATATTAACAACAGTTAATCATGGACTGTCCCTCAACATGTATAGCAATTTTCAGAACTGCAGTAAGCGGTTTCCGATACATAGGCGTTTTAACAAATTCTGCAAAATCCAATATGGCTGCCGTACCATGTGACTTGCACAAATTTGCTGAATATCACCGACTATCATCCATAGGCATCTACCAGTGTACCGAATTTCCGAGTTTTTGAGCATATTTTGGCAGAAAAAAAAATAATAATAATAATCCTAACAAAAACAATAGGCTTCCCCAGCCTACGTCTGGAAGCCTAATAATCCTAACAAAAACAATAGGCTTCCCCAGCCTACGTCTTGGAAGCCTAATAATCCTAACAAAAACAAAAGGCTTCCCCAGCCTACGGCTTGGAATCCTAAAAATGTGCAAAAATGCTGAAAATCAGACATGGGGCAAATACTTTTTTACGGTACTGTATGCTAGGGAATTATATTACAAAGTTCAGTATCATCAAATTATTGTAGCAAAAGGTACAGAGGACAACATAAAAAAACTAACATCTGAAAGTAGTTCTAGTTTCATGCAGAAGGGAACAAAATAGTCCTTTGTAAAGTAGAATGTAAACGTAAACTGCAAAAAAAAAAGTGTTTATTTTAAGACATTCAAAAAGATAAAAACAGAATAGCTAGAAAGCCATCTCTAACACTTTTGCCGTATGTGACAAAGTGGCTGCTGATTGAAAACAAGTGTAGAGGTGATGCAGTGCAGAAATAGTCACAAGCCAGGAAACTGTAATCCGTTTGGAAAGGGGTCTTTTATTTATAACTCCCGGGCTGGCGACCAAACAATTAAACCTCCGGCAATACACACCAATGTGTAAAGCACGGAGGAAACAATAATAAATGGATTACAGTCCAAATAATAAAGACATGTTATCCGCCCCACAATAATACAAAACACGGTCACCAGTCCAGGTGCGAGCAGTAGTGCTCGTGGTGGGTAACAACAATTAAACAGTGACTGTGGTGTAGTGTTGTTCAGGGTAGTGCTGGCCCAAGGCGACAGCTCCGAAGACGTGTTAGCGGTTTGTGAATTCACAAAAACAAAAGACAAAACAAACAAAATACTCACAAACTCTTTTTAGTTTTTAAAGGGGTTTCTCCCGGTCCTTCCAGTTCCTTGTTTTCTGAACCAAGCGAAGGAAAAGATTTGCGATTCTCCATCCCCTTTATGCTATCACGCATGACCCCTTGGTAAACGAGTGCAGCTCTACTATCTGCAGCTGCTACGTTGTTTATCTTCCGGGTCAATACGTTCCTGCAACAGAGTCTCGCCTTCTTCCAGACTGACCGACTTCCCGGCCCGGGAAAGAACTGTCCGGCCAGCCCGTCCAAAGACTTCTCCTTTCGCTGCTAAGCGCCCTCACGGTTCAGGAGGGAGATTTACAACCAAAACTCATGTAGGGAAAAATTGATGAAACCTGAAAAACAATATTAGTGAAGCCAAAAATATGTTTATTGGTGTAATACAAGAATAGAACTATTTGAAGAAAGCAGAGACAAATTCTCTGTGCCACAGCGGATGGAATCTGTGCAACAGACAATGGCTGCAATCACTTTTTAATAACATAGAACACTCCCTACCTAAACCTGTATACGTGGCCAGTCCCCAAGCCTCACCCACATTCCTTTGCATCTGTAGATTCTCTGAGATTCTCCCATCCCCCCCATGCAATCAAGCAGAGCAGAACAGAGACCCTTTCCATAAATGGTCATATTTGCTGTCTCTATAGCCAAACTAAAGTCTGTGCTCAATATCTCTAATATGGTTCAGTGCCACATGAACTTCTTTGGGCAGCATTTGATTTTTTCAGTGTACCGATGACAATAACAAATTTAGTGAAAGCCTATTTTGGAGATTTGCAATTTAGTTTTTCAACTTCAGAATTCAGCACTACATGGCAATGCCTAGAAGTTGGAATAATGGCAGGATGCACCATTTCTCCACTGGCTTTTACCATGGCAATGGTAGTAATCATTAGGGCATCAAAATGGGTAATGGGAGGAGAACGCTTGGCTTCTGGAATGCGACTACCACCAATTCGAGCATACATGGATGACATGACTACCATGACTACAACAGTAGCCTGCACTAATCGGTTATTGGGCAAATTAACCAATAACATTGAATGGGCATGAATGCAATTCAAGCCCAGTAAATCAAGGAGTATCTCTATAATTAAAGGTAAAGTAGTAGATAAAACGTTCTTCATTAATGGTGAGGCAATACCAACAGTGTCTGAGAAGCCAGTGAAGAGTCTTGGGAGATGGTACGACGGGGATCTAAAGGACACAGTTTGTGTGGGAGAAGTTAGATAACAAGCAGTGCAAGGGTTGAAGAGCATAGACAGCAGCGCTTTACCAGGCAAACTAAAACTCTTGTGCTTTCAGTTTGGTCTACTGCCGAGGTTGCTGTGGCCACTGACTGTGTACGAGTATTCTTTGACAACAGTAGAGAAGCTGGAAGCTTTAATCAGTTCATACATCAGGAAATGGTTGGGAGTTCCACGCTGCCTCAGCAGAGTGGGACTTTATGGTAAAGGAATACTGCAGCTACCAGTCTCCGTTTTAACTGAGGAGTTTAAGTGCGCCAAGGTCAGACTGGAAATGACATTAGTAGAGTCAAGCGACAAATGCGTAAGGGAGGCAGCACCTGTGTTGAAAACTGGAAGAAAGTGGGCGGCAAAGAAAGCTGTGGTGGATGCAAAGGCTGCCCTTCAAATTGGTGATATCATGGGGCAAGTTCAGCATGGAAGAGGGGGTCTTGGTCTCAGTTCAGCTCCTCCTACATGGCACAAGGCAGCCCCAGCTCAACGGAGGAAGCTGGTAGTCAACGAGGTGCTAAAGCAGGAGGAGAGGATGAAGTGCATAAAGGTCATTTCCCAGGCCAAGCAGGGAGAATGGATGAGATGGGAGAGTGCAGAACAACACAAGATTGGCTGTCAAGACCTATGGTCAGTGGAACAGAGCAGGATCAGTTTCCTCATCAGGTCAACATATGATGTTCTCCCATCACCACAGAACCTAAACCTCTGGGTAGGAGAGGATCCCTCATGTCCTTTGTGTTCATCACCTGCAACATTAAGGCACATTTTGACAGGATGTAAGGTTGCTCTTAGCCAAGGACGGTTTACTTGCAGCCATGACCAGGTGCTGCGATGTTTGGCCTTAGCATTGGAAGACATGCGTAAAATGACCAATAAGTTGCCACCTGTTCCATCAAAACATTACACACAAAAGACAACATTCCTCCACCCAGGAGAGCAACCACCAAGAAAAGGTGTTAAAACCAATCCTCGCCGAGGACAACTGGAAGCTGCTAGAGACTGGAAAATGCTGGCAGATGTTGGTCAACGGCTTATTTTTAGACCTGAGATTGCCACCACTAACCTTCGACCAGATATTGTCTTGTGGTCTGGATCAGCACGCCTTGTTCACCTGGTAGAGTTAACAGTGCCATGGGAGGATGCTGTAGGTGTATGAGAGGAAGAAACTGCGGTATGCTCAACTAGCCACTGAAGCGGAACAGCGAGGATGGAGAGTCCGGGTTTACCCAGTGGAGGTGGGTTGTCGAGGATTTGTGGTACACTCTACAACCCGGTTTCTCAGAGACGTCGGATTCAGTGGCCAAGAGTTGCGTCGCACAGTGAAGAACTTATCTGAAGCAGCAGAGAGGAGCAACAACTGGCTGTGGTTGAGACGGAAAGATTCTCAAGCACAATAGAAAGAAAGAAACGCTGATGTACGAGTAAGTATGCTGGGCTGATTTGAGCAGGGGACGGAGGGGGGTGATGCTGGGATGCCAGAATCACCGTCGAGCCCTCTTGAGGTGTCGTGGGCTAATCGACGAAACACCAAGGATGGAAGGTGCCCACTTGAAGACCCCAGAGATGTACCCTACTTAGCTCAATCCAGACATTGTCATGCTGATGCGCTGGGGAGACCGCACTGTGGTTGATCCCCGGAGCCAGCATCGCAGCCGTTGTGTGTGCTGATGCGCTAGGGAGGCAATAGGCTGATCCCTGGAGCCAGCATTACACTTCATCCATCAACATCAGACAGAAGGATATCTACATCATCATGTGGAAGGAAGCGCAAATGGATGGAGACACAGATGGATCACATTAGTTTACTGTAAAGCTACGTCTTAGTTGGTGCTTATCTTGGCGAGAGCCGAGTTCACATCAGCATGAAGTTTTAACATCTACTCTCGTGTAATGGAAATCTCTCCATTGAAAGTACCATACATCCCAAATATTAATATGGACTATCAAATTTTCTTATACTCGTATTTCTGTCACACCGTACAACAGAGTCAAGACAATTGGAGCAAGATGTTTTCTTTATTGCACTAAGAACTATATGAGGGCCAAGTTTGCCTCTGTGTGTTTTGTTTAACTTTTTGTTTAAACTCTATCGGTCTCTATACTCTCCAGTTTTATTTTTGGTGTGAAGTAGAAAGTGATAATGGCTGTTTTTTTGCTTCCCAGAAACGATTGTATTGGACTTCCAATGAGTTCCAGTTTGTATGCCGCAGGAAGCCTCATTTTAATAATACTTCATGATGAGCACAAGAACAAAAACCCATTTTTTTAATCAGCCCAGTGGCATCCATACTGGAGCTATCTACCACAATGTGTCTGATCAGTACCACAGCCGCTCGTATCATGCCAGCTGCTGACAGTAGTTTTTCAACACTGTTGAAGTCGATGCAATGCTGTTGGTGAAATTCACATTAGATTAGGACTTGCTAGTGTTTCTATTTCATCTGAAATGATCACATGGGTACCAAATCACAGCAGTTTATTCCAAATTAATTGAAATAATTAACCACTTCACATTGAAAACCATTTCATTAACCACTTTTTCAAATATTAATTTTACTTCAACCTACAAGCCATTCCACTTTCATCACAGTTTGCTTCTGTGGGTGCCAGGGATTGGAAACACAGAAAATAAACTAACATACGTAATTGCTGTAGGCTATGGGTCAGGTATAGAGAGAAACAAGGAATGGAATAACACAAGGTACATTTTAAATGCCTTACTGTGAAGACACTTTCAATATCATTTAATTTCTTTAAAAATGTCACCCTGCCACTGGACCCAAACTATTGAAAGGTAGCTGTTTCTGGATGGTTATGTGAAGCTTACCTTTGCTCCCCTGGGAAAATAACTATCTTAGTTCCTTCCATATGTGACCTTTTAAAGCTGTCAGATCACATAAGAGTGTGATCTAGATTTGAAAATACACCCAATTGAAGCTTAACCCTTTCCAACTTTAGAAAGATTTAAATACCCATTTTTTCCAACGGAATGTAGACTACATGCTAGTTGAATACAATTCTTTTACTTAGTATAGGCTACATTTCTGCTATGGGGAGCATTTAGTAAATCAAGATATTGCTTGTGTTGTCCTAATCAGGTGGTGTGTATACAACCCACATAAACAGCCTCTTCTGATAACTGATTTCCTGGGTAGGCCTGTATGCTGTCTTCTGTGCTGCCGTGGCTTTGGAGAAGGCACATGATTTCCGAGGCAATTTTATGTTTGTGGTCAGGGTGGTTTGGAATTGTAAAGCCCTCAGAATGAAGAAAATGCCTCTGTGCAGAACTGTGTTCAGCTGAGATACAGATTTCTTCATTCACTCCTACCGTGAAATGACTTTGACCACTCCATCTTTGGAGGTGTGGGAGGAAGTGGGTGTAAATTATGATAAAGATGCCGGATAATAGAAATACTGTGCCTCCACAAAAACAACAGTATTGTTTTTTTTTTTTTTTTTTTGTATAGCTACACTAGTCAAAGGCAGATCATTTGGTGTAAAGTACATGGCATGTAGAAGGAAAATAATTATAAGAGTATAAGAAAATATAAAATGCACAGCATATAGGCCTTTACTAAGCACATAGTGTACAGTAGTAATACATTTTAGTCAGTAATATTACACATAATGGCACATTAATGGTGTAAGTAGCGTCTACATCCATGGCATAGCTGTGTTTGTTAATTCAGTGTTTCATGAGATTGCATAAGACACAGCTCATATGGGATATTTTTAACCTTTTAATGATGCGGCAAATGCGTATATTTCCCATTTAGTTCAGGTAATTGCAGAAATGCCCTTATTTAGTGCTGTTTGAACTTTGAAGCTGCCTGAATGGTTTAAAGCCAGCTGGCCACTAGTTTTCTTGTGAATTTGTCCAAGCATGCATTAATGCAAAATAATAATATCTAGTTAACTAGATTCCTTTATATTCAAGGTGTTGATATGAGGGTGTAGACATGAAGAATGAGTTGATGAGTTGTCGGTAAGCACTTTTTTCCCAGCAAACCAGTTTTTGTTTTAATGTTTTTTACAATTATAGTGTACTGTCCACACTTCATTGCAATAATCGTAAACTGACTGCCAAACAGTTAATACAGTGAGTAACTGATTGTGGATTAGTCACGCTGGTTCCAACGGCAAGCAGGGGGTGTTGGTTGGAACCATAATTGAGGCAGGGGACCTGTGGATTGCTTTATGCTATAGGGTACTTTGGGTATCTAATGTGGAGCAAACGTCAGATGGGTTTAGAACCCAGCGCCACTGATGGCTGGACCGTGATGTTGGTCAAAGGGGATGGAAGTTAGGAAATCATACAGTAAGTACAGGGGCCAGGTGAGCAGGTCTGAGAGATATTACAGCAGAGCTGGCTGTCGGGAACATCAGCCGTGCAATATGTGTTTCTGTAATAAAAGTGCCCAGGGTGTCGCTTCTCTGTGGGACTGAGAAAACAGCTTCTCCTTGATTTTCAGTGTCAGCTTCTTATCCTTTTCTTTATATCATTTTTTTAATCAAATAGCTGTGAAAAACCCTGAAATACACATCTAACATAATGTGTGTATCTTTCATTTAGATAAATATGAGATCTACAAAGTGAATGTAATGCATATTAGGTAAGTGCACTTTAACATAGATAACAAACACAGATAATATGGATCAGCTGGCTATGAAATGGCCAAGTTGTCAACATAATTCAGTAAATGTGTTTGTTATGTGCTAGAATAATATCATTGTCTCATAACGGCTGTTAAAGGTTACAGATGAAGGTTTTACCATCTTATTTCAGTCCCCAATGGAGTTCATACACATACATCACTTCCTCATTAACCATCTTTCTCAGGTTACTGTTTAAGCACTTGGTCAAGTACTGGAAAATGTAATTGGTAGCAGATAGCCTTGTGATCCTATTCTTAAAGGATTTCAATCTTAGATCATTTTTCATTAATACATTTTTTTAGGCACTTAAAGGTGTAGTATGATTTTTTTCAAAGCCCAAAGTATTTTTTTTTATTGCAATTGCTTAAGTTAAGATAATAGACCTTTATTTTCTTTGACTATTTTAGGCCCATTAAACAGGATAGATTTATGTAATGTAAAATGGTTTGTTTCTATTACATTGTGCTTTATTGCAATCTATTGGGATACCAAGGTTGTTTTTGTACATGGAAGTTAATGATTTTAACTGCCCATGTGGAATTGGCAAAACCAAAAAGGAAATGATGCTGCATATTGCATAGACAATATCAATCAAGTAGTTCATAAAAACATGAAACATTCTGTTAAAATTAAATAACACAGCTGAGGCTAAAACATGAAATTCTGTTTATAATTCTTCTTGAAAAAATGCCAGTCATGAGTGGGGGTTGGAACCGCTCCTTTATAGTAATGGATGGAGGAAGATGGTGCTTATGACATACAGTGCAAGATTAACAAGATTATACACAGATTGTGGATTACATTTAAACAAGAGGAAACGTAGACGTAAAGGTGGTGATACTATTCCTATATTATTTAAAGTAATTTGAAGCACGGTTTTGAATCTGAATTTGATCTTGAGTAGGTATGTATTTAGATTTGTATCTGGCTATTCTATTATCATGTTACTTAAATGGAAAAAAGGGGAACTTCAAGTGAGAAGTAAGTTCATACAGTATGTACAACCGAAATGCCGACCTTCCATAGAGATATGATGATACCATTATGTGTGAAAGGGTCAGTCTGTCCTATATAATACACTGATGCCTCATGAGAAGCATCGAGGGCAGTGACATTACTTGGGTAATTGAAATGATTTCATGCACATCCTTCGAAAGAGATGTAAAACCAAGGTCCTATTGTAAGTGACTCTGCTGCAGCAGTTGTGGTGCATTGTTCACCCCCTAGTCTCTGTAAGTCGCTTTGGATAAAAGCGTCTGCTAAATGACTAATTAATAATAATCATGTCTGAATACGTCAGTAAAGATCTGTGAATGCAGTATTAAGATCAGTCTTGGTCTGAGGTTTGATATTACAAACACAAAAGTACATGAAATCATTTAAATTACACAACAAATGTCACTGCACTTCAGATGCTTCTCATGAGGCATCAGTGTATTATATGGTAGTAATAATGTGGGATCTCAATGGTCCATCCTCTTAAATACATAAGCAGCTCTCTTAATACTCTGTGACATTAGATATATAATAGACATGCTGTCCTCCCAATGCGTTCTTCAGATGAAATCCATATTAGCAGTGTGGTTTCATTCAATAATTCTCTCAACAAGGCCTGCTTAACCAATACAGGAATATGTTTTCCTGAGACTCAAGAATAAGAAGGGTTAAAGACCAACATTGTTTAATAGCCTGAAAACCTAAGGCTCAAGGGCTCACTGCTCAACAATGCTAAACAAAACAATTTTATCTACCTCAAGAGCTTTTCTTGGGTGTAAGACAAACATCTTGCATTACATTCACTGACCATAAAACTGACAATCGCCCTTTAATGGCTCTGACATGAAGAACTACATTGCCGGCCAAATTCCTACCTGCCAAATAGTAACAATTACTGACTCTTGGGAAGCATTCTTTTTTAATAGATTTTTTTTTACACAGGGGCTGGAAAACCTTAGTGGACCATTGAATAACCTGTTATGTATAGCATACAGTTTAAGAAACATAAACCCTTTAACAATAGCAGATGTCTGTTTTTCCCATGGAACTACATTACAGTAAAAGAACATTATGAACTTTTTTCCAGAGTATGGAATTTGCTAAAACTGAAAGCCAAATTATGTGTGAAATAATCTGTAAAAAAAAAAAAAAAAAAAAAAACATTCCAGAGACCCAAGCTAAACAAGTTCTTAAGGTAATATTTCCATCTAGAGCTGGAGCATGTGTTAAGTTTATACTGACAATTAAGGCAGCTATATGTGAGAAGAGTGTAAATGACAAAATGACAAGATAACTAGGAGTTCGACAGATGTTGGTGTAGATGTGCTGTTACATGCTGCTGCATTGACAGGACTGGTACATCTTGCTTATCGAGATGGAGATACAAGTAAAGGCTGGGATGAGGAGAATGCAGCCACTTTTGAAAATATGCATATTACATATAATTGTTTACTAGAATGATGGTGTCAATATATATTTAACGTTATACATTTTTTAGACTTTTAAAGGATTAATTCAAAACTTGTATGCAGTGACAGAGCAGTGCAGCAGTTTTAAGCACAGTTTTCTCCTCTAGGAGACTTTGGGACACAAGTGAAATGTTATGGCCTTAATTTACAACACACCACAGAGGCTAGAACAATGTGTAGCCTGTGCTGACTGGGGCACTGGGTTAAATGAGCATGGGCAATGACCAATGACCCCTCGAAAGAAGTGCTGAATGGATGTATTTAGGAAGGAAGGGGAACCCTTCATGAAATGGAAAGAACTTCCATAACTTTGCTCCCATTTTGGGGCTTGTTGAAACAAGATGGAAACGTTGTTAAGAACACTGGCTCTCTTGTTTTCTTTTTTATCAAGTTTGCAATGATTCTGAGTGATTGTTGTTGTACTTTTATTTTTTATTTTTTAACTTTATGATATCTGTGATAAGATGCATTCACCTGGTTAGGGAGCTGCTCTTCAGTTCTAGATATCTGTCACTGACATACTGTATGCCTGTAATATACTGTAAATGGAATCCAAAGGAGCTGTTCACTAGATGGCGCTGGCTCTTACCTCTATAAGAAACTTTGTCTAGCCTACTGTATGTTACATATGCCTTGGAAGCCTCTCATTTATATTCTAGCAATGAGGTTTAGATTGCATACCAAGTTAGTTTTAAATTAATGGTGCTGTGTCAATACAGTGGTTCATTCCTTATTCTTCATTTTTTCTTCAATGCAGTGATCCAAGACCATTCTCCATTGATATGCATTGTTGTGACAAAAAACTAAAATTCATTAGACTATTCCTTCTGCTCTGAACCCAACCGTCTGTCTGGTGTGATTGCACAACTGAGTGAAAGGTGAATTTACATTTGGATCCAATGACATGTCAGTCAGTCAATTGCAAGTAATACTATGCAACAATACTGATTCGGTATTGGAGTTTAGGATGAAGGGCAGCATATTGCATATTGATTATAGTACAGTTTCTTTTTCAAACATAAGTTAGGTGTGAATATATAAAGACAAAAAAACTTTTAAATGGAACAGAATTCAGGTAACAGTCACCTTTAAGTTCATATACTGTAGCATTAACCATCTAAACCAACTATTTTTGCGCTCGTATGGGGCACTGCCCCTTTAACATGCTGTATGCATTGAACTCAATTGTGTTACTTACATCTTCTTCTAATTTTCAATTCTTAAAGTAGGAGCAAGATCCAAACTTCATAACTCATTACAAAAGAGCTTAAGGCAGTTACTAACATGACAAGCAACATACTGTAAACGCTACCTCATGTTTAGAAGCTAGTTGACATTGTATTTTACATAAAATGTTTTGCCAAAACCTCTATAACAGGAAGAACAAACCATTGTGTTATAATCTGCTGCATTACATTCAGCTGAACCTATTAAAGGGTATAACAAAAAAATCAAAAAAACATTGTTGTACTTTTCTTTTGTATACCAGAATGGCTTCTGCTAATTGAAATTGATGTATAGATGGTCATTTTAATGGCACTGGTAGAAGGGATGTATTTGCTGTTAACAGTGCGTTCGTTGCCTAAATCTTAACACTTCTTTCAGAAGGTTATGTCATTTTGCTGCCTGTATTGATATTATGTAACATCCTATTGTATCTACACACTGAGAATAATGGATTAGTAAAGTGTACCACAGTACAGTAACCCTTTAATGAACATGGCAAAATCAACGATGTATAATGATTTACAGACGCACAACCATGCTTAAGCTGAACAAGGGTGTATAGTTCAGCATGTGGTTCTTGAGTCAAAGACCCCAATTACAATTTCTCAATTGCGTTTTACAGAACATCACGTAAATGTGGATGCATTCTTTCAAAACTGAATGACTAATTATGTTGCAACATTTGTCTTACAAAAATAATTAATCTCTCCCAGAATTTAATGATGCAGCCTTAATAAGTCAAGAATATGTTTCTGCTTTTTATGAATTAGGGTCATTATCACTGAACTGTTCTAATTAAACATTACTTTAAATATCATCTATTAATGCCATTTATTAATTTTATTAAAAAAAAAGTGTACACTTGGCCAGCAGTCAATTACTGGAGGGACTTTTTGTTCTGGTGGATATTGCTAATGAGATAGGGAACATGAGACTTTCAGGCTTTAGTGCAGTTAACATTCTAAATTCAGAAAACACAAAGCAATTAATCACTTGTTTGAATGAAAAATGAAGCAATACAAAACCATTATGTGGCCTGATTTGAAGTCATTCAACAAGGGTGTATGTGTCTCAAAGATTAAAAAAAAAAAATAGAAATCATAGTATATTGGGAGGGTTTACTTTCCAAGGATTTTCTTTGCTTCAATTTCCTAAGCTGCTATCAATTCAAAGAACAGAAATACTGTGAAATATAATTAATAAAGCAGGAATTCTATCTGAGTGACCACATGTTCAACTGTTATGAAAAAAAGAAGTGCTGTATGTGCATTTGTGATTAAAAAATAGTTAGTTTTGCTAACTACATTAGTTTAACATTGATCTTGCTGTAGAACCCCACCTAGTTAACAACAAAGCACAGCTGAAATATCTGTTTGAGTTTAAGACAGGTGGTCACTCCAGCCGTTACTGGACTTAATGGAAGGAATCTGATTTGTTTTTGCAGTAATGTTTATTTTCTGTAAACTATAATTATACACATTCCTACTGTCCCCTTTCTTTACTTGTTTTGGTGGTTGTTTTTTACCATTTCCTTTTATGTGGTTAGTGACCAGAATGAATATGTACAGTAGCTAAGGAGTGGTTCTGTTTTTCAGGCAAAAATAAGGACCCCTGAGTGTAACATTACAGTTTACTGCTGTTTAAAATACTTTTAGTAAACTACCGCACTCAAGGTCTCTCATGACAAAAACGTATGTATGTCATAGTGATATAACAGACTGAAAGGTCAAATCAAGCATATATGCAGATACTATTGTTAGTGCACATCTCCATAAGATTCTTTTGGAATAATCCTATTACACTGCAGCAGTTGGAAGGTCATGAATTGAAAATTACACCCTATCCTTGACTGCCAAATACCAGGCTTCAAGAAGAAGATGAGCAACAAGGGCATCATTAAACCTATGGACGAGACACCACCCTGATTGCAGTGCTAGTCGTAGATGTGCAACTGATTGAATTGTGTTGCATTATTTACAATTAGGCCTAAGCTATGAATATTGACCTGGTTGCAGGACTATACTGTATACACATTTTTGTGGGTTAAATGATTAAAAACAAGTGTTTGCAGCTAATTCATTGTTAGATGTCAAAGTCTGAAGTTAAAACAGCCATGTTTGATGAAGCCATAACTTCTTCTGAGATTCAGACTTCATACATGTTATATTAAAGAAAAATGTGTCAAATGACTTTTCCTCATATGACTGCTGTATTATACATGCTGCATGTTATGATTCTCTCTGTCAAGTTCAGTAAAAAAATGCTTTTTTTGCAGGTACAGTACATTTATTTGACAATAATAAATAATAAATTAATATCTGGTCATATCAATAATAGAGTCAGCTGTGCTTTGAGGTATTTGGCCCTATTCCAAAATGCTTTAACTCATGACTGCTTTAAATAATATATGCTATGAATTAAATGTTGATATCTGTGTAGCTGCTCAAGGCAAAGAAATCAACAATGGAACTATTTAATGAAAATAAAAGCTTTGTGAAGAGCTTTTGCTTTCTATTGTGGTACTCAGATGCTTCATATAATTCTCCCAGTCCCCCTTGACTGAATTATCATTGCATGACCACATTTGTTTTCAACCTCCACCCTTATTTCAGAAACCATTAGCAATAAATGCTTTATTTATATTTCTCCCAACTTTACAACACTACTAATGTTTCCACCTATCAAGTCCCATGTTTACAATACATTCTGCTAGCAGTGCCATTCTCTTTACACAATGTTCCTGCTAATGGATTTGTAATCTTCATTTAAAAGCATTGGTACTGTAAGTGAAGTATTCTCTTGCTATATTGATGCATGGGGTTTCCTACTAAGTACTGAAACAAAGGTTAACAAAACTATTAAAAATGCAATTAATCATATCCTGATGTAACTTTCACTATTATCTGCTGTATTATTGAATTGTGGTTTGTCACACTTGAGAATTATTGTATTTCTTGTTCTTATTGTATGACTTATATTGTAACACTTGAATGTATTTGTATTTGCTTGCGATTGTAAGTCGCCCTGGATAAGGGCGTCTGCTAAGAAATAAATAATAATAATAATAATAATTCTACTGCTTCTACTTTTTTCACAGCTATTACCTATTACTGTTTAAGCCTTATCCATAAATATGCTTGGCTACTTTGACATTTACAACCAATCTTAAACTTTTCCAGACTGTAATAAAACCTGAACTGATTCAGGGTAAAGAATGAATCCTGGGATATATTTTGTAATGGCCATGCAACATTGAAGAAAAAATGTAAGCGCATTGTTTTTCAGTATCTCATATCCGCTGTCAAAACTGAAAGAACAAACCTTAAGGATTGACTATTGTAGGAAGGCGGTAGGATAATCATAGATTCTGGTGGTTTTATTGATTTATGTAAAATCTTCTAAATGATCCAAACGATTTAAAGAGATATGTTTATACAAGATACGTGATGAATAATATGATAAAAAAAAAAAATATGCAACAAAAAATGATTTACAGCAAGACTAGGGTTGGGGATTGTATTGCCTCACTCATATCATATTACTCATATCATTTAATTACTTAAATATACAAGGGATTTTAATGAACAGTCTCTCCCACAAGTGCTGTGGTATCCCAATGCAGAATGACTGGGTGTGACATTTCTCTTCACAGTTTATAGTTATTGACTTAAAGCCCGGTTAACAGCCACCCTTCCATTAGTGACTGAGAGCTGTTCCCTTGTTCACCTCCAGTTATGTGATCTGTCACTTAATTGAGAATTGCAATGATTTTATATCACAACATAAAGTGTCTCATTTGAGGAAATGTGTTGCTTCTAAATTAATAGCTATCGATCTGATGCGTTTCTCTATTCTACTCCATCCGCTTCTCAGGTTAGCCTAGCATTGATCCTGGCAGCATACCCGTCTTCAGAATTTGTATTGACCGCAGTTTAATAAATGACTTTACTTAGATTATAATATATCCATCCATGCGGCTGTCATTGAAGCAATCCCTGTAGCTCATCTCTGACCAGGTAACAAAGAGGGAGTTCAAGGTGGTAATAAAAATAAATTGTAAAAATGCTCTCAATTCCCTATTCTGGGAATTTTATGTTTTGTTTTTTGTATTTGTAATTTGCTGTACTTGTAACTGTCTGCAGTGTTTCTAGTTCCAGTGAGCTATACTCAGGTAACACTTATGTAAATAACTAATGTGACATTATTACCTTGATTACCAATAATAAAGCATATTTATAATTATACCATAACAGATTGATGTGAGATGTCACACTGCCATTTCGCTCATGAAAGAAAGTTTAGTGAGAGGAAATATTCAGAAGTCATGCCCTCACTACAAGGGTAATGGTGTTGTTGTGCAGAATCAGTACATCGCAGCTGATGTTTGATTTCAGCTGATTTAAAGTAATGACTGGAAAACATGAGGGTAGTGTAGGCCTTACATAAAGGTTCTTTATATAGGTAGTACTCCTTTAGTGAGATTAGGCTGGGCAGGTATACAGCATAGAAATATACTGTATTCTGGTCACATTTCACCTACAAGCTACAACATGTTTACTTGCATATAATGAATGGGTTGTAGCAGTTGCCTACTGACTCAGGGGAATCCTGAAAAATATATAGTACTACTGCATGAAAAATAAACAGTGATGTATGGGAAATGAGCTTAACATTCTCATCTATGAAAACATCAAATAAAAAATGCAGAGATGCAAGTGAAATGATTGTAGGAAACTATGCATATGCAAAGGCATTTATAGCGAAGTAGACTTAATTTCTTAGATATAATTTAACTGAAGACATTCCCCTTTTATGTTGTTCACAATAAAGTTTGCCCTTTCATTATTTCTTACTTTAGAATGTAGTAATGCTGTGAGCTTTCAACTGTGGTGCCTTTCCTGCTCAATAGTACAGATCAGAATAAATGTAGAGGCTTCTACTGTATGTGTAGAGGCTGACATAACATAATAACATGACATTTCAAAGGTAAGCAATAAACTAAGGCAATCATAAACCCAAGATAACAAGATATTTTTTGCATGAAAATATGCATATTCATGCTGACTGTGGTCAAGTTTTCGGTTGGCAAACACAAATAGAATAAAGTCAGTCATTTTAATTGGATATTTTTTTCACAAGTCACTTCTTTAGAGAAGCAGAATTGAAATTCAGTTGACTTGTTAAATATATACTTACCCGCACAACTCCCAATTTTTTTTTTTTTTTTTTTTTATTCACACAAAGCACAGCTTTTGAGTATTACAAGTGAAGCTGCGTTTCAAAAGTTTCTATTACATTTCTTGGATACTGCCTGCTGAGAACTTTCACAGCACAAGGAAGCAGATACATTAAAATAAGTCTGCCATGTGTGCTGTGAACAAGAGCTGCTAAGAGCCTGCTGATGAGCTGAGTGTTAGAACAAAAGAACTAAGAAAATGTACGAACGATAGGAGGCCATTTAGCCCATCTACGGGTGCCTAAGTTCAGCAGGGAGACGGCTGATATTATTGGCTACAAATCTGTATGCATACATACTGTATGTGCTCACAGAGCCCCCAGAATAATTTACAGCAAGTTCCCAGTCAATATTCTAAAAAGGTTAAGTTATGCAAACAATTTGCAGAATAAACACTGTTTGTTTCCTGATCCTGCTTGACAGATCTGGACCCCTTCCTCTTTCCATACTCGTTCACTCTTTCAGATTATACTGGCAACAGTCTCTGGTAAAGTTGGGTGCCAGCTACTGGGAACATTTTTGCCATAGTTTGAGTGTCAAGAGGTGCTCTGCAAGATGTTGCTAAATTCCACATTTAATGCATTTCTAAAATGTTGTTTGGGCAATAGATCAATTAAAGTCACAGTATAGATGTTGTCTCATAACTTACATTCCAAATGTAACATTAGTTAGAAAAATAAAGAAATCTTTGTTAATCTTTTCCACCAAGAAACAGCTAAAATGACAGAAAAGGACCATCTGGAAAGAAGCGAGGAATGGTAATTAATAAAATGCCTAGTGAGGTGTTATTAATTCAGCCATTTTCGGTTTATTGCTACTATTGTGGGCAGTCACACAGGAGTGGGTATAGTCTAATTATGTGCAGTGGTGGAGCTACATTTTGTATTTGACAATTAAAAATGAAAAAAAGCATTTAATTTTATTATTTTCCCTCGCAACAGACCCACTTTCCCCATCAATCTTGAGTTTGCTTTGCATGCCAGTGTCATCAACAGTTCTGTAGAAACCATCTAAGCATAACTACTGCCTCTCCTGCATGGAAAAATGTTTTCTATGTCATTGCAGGTCATTCACCCAAAAAAGTAATCATTACAGAATTGTTATTCAAGAACAACTCTACAAGTCTGCACTCAATTACTTGCCAAAATCCAGGACGACTCACACAATTTGAATCCTTAATTCCTCCCCAAATCATACATGAAATAATAAGTATAAAACTATTCAGATTGAGAATGTAATTTCCTCTGTCAATCTAATAATTGATGAACAATTCAGGATGTGAATGAGATAGTACGGAACTGGGCTGTTTTTCTCAGCTTGCTGAAATTAGCCATGGTTTTCTGACCCTGTTATAACAGATTTGCTATGATTTGTGCATTGGAAGAATTCACGAAGCTTATAGATATGTTCAAGGCATTTGTTCTGTTCTTGCAACTGACTTTGTTAAAAAAACATCTTATACAGTATAAGCAGTTATACTTGTACTCTAATTTTCAGTCTATTCTGTACTTTTGAACTTTTCCTGGCTTCTATATTATATTAAAAAAAAAAATACCAAGCTACCCAAGTACTGTCCATTTTGCTTCTGCATGTTGACCCACAATGTGCTAACAGTATGTACATGATCTGAAGTTTTAGGCATCATACTGTAATATCTAATAATTACCTGATTGTTCTTGGCAAGAGTTTTTAGTATGACGAAACATTGAATTTGGTACAATGAAAACCTACTGCAAGGGATCCAATTTCACATTGTGTTCTGTGAGAAAACAATAAATCTCATAACAGATCCAGCCTGGAGCCCTCGGTTTTTTATCCCAGAGTTCTGTAGTACTACCTAAGTAACAAGTAATAGCTCATACGTGATGGAACACTGTGAACAGCATTAGAGGAGGATATGTCACATGCATTAATTAAGTATGGAAATGTTTGAATAAGCATGCTTAATTATGTCAGAAACACTAAAGTGAATGCTTTTATACATAAATATATAATGTATAAAACAAAGGAACTGACAAAAGGCAATATAAGCAGACAGCTTGGAATAATATTTCAGCTGATGGACTTGGGAGTTTTTGGTATTTCTGCAACAAAAGAAAATATTTTTGGTCAGGCATGTCATCAAATCTAACAAATCCTTCTTTTGGCAAGCTATACAAAAATAAATAGTTTCCAGTACAATGCATGCTAAGCAGTATCCACATGGTTTTAGTGAGAGGAATGGTTGGATATATCCAATTAAAAAAAAAAAAAAAAGAGACAAAGATACTGTATACAGAATTGCCTGAAATTCATTCAACACATATCCTTGAAAACCATAATTAATACAAAGAAGAACCACCATGCATGCTGTAACCATTCCCCCACAACCGGTGTGCAAGACCTCAAATACAGGTCATTGTTTTAAAAATATGTTATATATATATATTTGCCAGCTATCACCAAAGGTGTTTTTAACTTGATTTTTGTTTTTAGAAATGTGCCTGTTCCCAGCCCTTTATTGTTTAACTTGAAAAGGATCGCTCGGGCCGTTTTATCTAAACCTTTGATATTTGATCTCCTTTGGCAACAGATATTCTCTGCAGACATTAATAATAAAATTACTGCAGCAACACATTCCACTGCACAATTTTCTTATCAGGGTCCAAAACTATATTCACAGACGTCTGCTACAAAATGCAAGGCATAGAGCTGCAAAATTCAATAAAATACATGTAGAACTAAGGGTACATGAAACAAAAATGTTCTCAATGTATAGCATACAGAATCATCTAAATGGTTATTTTTTTATTTAAACAAACTTATTCATGAAAATGCCCTATTGATTTTCCTTTTGAAGTATTCTTAATTAAAGCACTGGTGCTTCAGATATTTTCTTATACAGTACTGCACTGTATTCTCCACCGACCTTGAATTATTTAGTTTGAGAAAAAGGTAACCTTGTGGCAATGTTGTTCTTCTTTTAATGTACAGTTAACTACATAATGAAAGCTTAGTACTTCCTCTAGTAGTACTGTATATTCTATTGCACTTTTTATACGCTGAAAAGGGGTGTTTGAAGTTTATGGCAGGCTAAGTAAAGAATAGGAGATACTTACACTGATGAGATACAGTACCTTAAATACAGCACATAGTGTACCTTTATGTTTGAAAACTTCTGTGCACACCGTTTAAGCTACTTACTTCTGAAATGGCATGTACTTGCAACGATGGCTTCAGATGGCCGTTATTGTTACTTTATATGCTGGTGATTTACACAGTCGTCTGGAAATAGCCTTATTAGTGTTGTCTAATAGTAGCCAATGGTTGAAAGTTAATCCTTTATAAACAGGGCACATTATTTTATTATTTAGGTGTACAAGACACATTTGTTTGGATTTTTGTATGATACTGAGATTCAGGTTCTTAATTTTATTTTATAAGGGGTGTGTAGATACCAGAACAATCTGGGTACTTCTCTTAAACGTGTTTTAAGTTAGGTATTAATTAAAATGAAATAAATCCCCTTAAAAACACAAAACAAAGCTTCCCTCCCATTCCCTCAATAACAATCTGACAGTGTGATTTAATATATTACCTGCCATTATTGAAACAACTACAATCCCTCATAGTTCATCTGGGATTGTTTTTTTTACCGTTTGATTTAATTTCCTGGAGCAATTGTTGCATTTCATGCATCATGGATTTGAAATAAGATTGGCATGCAGGGGCTTCAATCTTCTTGATTGTTCATAATGATGTAAATCCCCTTTTAACCCCTAAGAGGTGCGTTTTCAATGTTCCTGATGTGGCCACTGCAGCCTATACATTATTGACAGAATACGTCTTATTCAACCCTGCACCTTTCACAATTTCAGACGATAAGGAAGGCAAGGAAAGCAGTGATTGATGGGGAAAACATTTGCAGAAACTAGGACATTTCTAGGACAAACAAAGTATATTTCAGTAAAAACCCAGTAAATGGCTATTTTAAACCCACATTTACATTGCAAATATTAATAGAAATACATCAATATTCTCTGATATACCTGTGTAAGAATACCAATTTAAAAAAAACGCTACACATATTATGACAATTCTTATAATAGCAAATGAGCTTAAGACTTAAACACATATGTACAGTATTAACAGATTACACACTGTGCCACATTGAAGGAATGCGAGGTTTCCTGGTGTTTTCAATGTTCTTAGACTGTAGTATTTCTTTGGTAATTTTATATTTTCTTTGGTAACCCACTTTGAGAGAAACCTCTATAACTGTCATGTAATGTCAAAAACCATAAGGATGCAGTATTTATGAAACTATTGATTTAGATTTCCTGTAATTTTATGGCAAGGGGTTATACACGACAGGTAGTCCAAAGAGCATGGAATCGGGCAGATTCTACAAATAGGGATGACTTATTACAACAAAAATGTAAGAACAAATCAGAATCTCCCTTAATCTTTTCAACTAAATTTGCAGCGGGACCTATGGAAATCAAAAACATAATTTTGAAGAAATGGTCATAGTTTGTAATGATACTCAAAACTCTAAGATTTTTTTCAAAAAAAAACATTGTCTCCTTTAGACGAGGGCAAAACATTAAGGATAACGTAGTACATAGTATGCATACTGTAGAAAAGGAATTGGTGTTGTCTTTTACACTGCCCTCTCCCCCAGTTGGTAACTATAGATGTGGAAGGTGTGCTCAATGTAATAATACGCATAAAATCCCTTATGGAACAAACATATATTTTTAATATATGGCAGAAAAGTATGATCCTTATACTTTTCATATATAGAAATTGACCCCTTTTTATATATTTAAATATATGGGATATATTTAAAATATATTTTAGTCTGTAATCCATATTTATTTTATATGGATTACAGACTAATGAAAATATACGGTGCCCCATATATTTTCAACATATAAAATAAATATATGGATTACAGACTAAAATATATTTAAATCTATATAAAGGGGGCCAATTTCTATATATGAAAAATATAAGGATCATACTTTTCTACCATATATTAAAAATATATGTTTTTTCCATAAGGGAAAGATTATTTTCATCTCCCATACACAGGAAAGAAATACCCCATTTGTCAATTTATCAATTGTAGTACCACCCATGTAATCTATATTCTGAAATGCCTGTGCGGTTTAATGTATGTTGGAAAAACAACTCTGCAACTCCGCACGAGAATGTCAGAACATAAGAGTTCCATCAGAAGGAAAGATCCAGATGATCCTGTAGCTTTACATGTTGCCAAATCTGCCCATCCCGTCTCCGCATTACAATTTATGGGAATAGAGAAGGTAAGGGGAGGTAATCTGGATAAAAAAAAAATACTAAAAAGAGAGACATATTGGATTTACACTTTGGAGACTTTGAAACCAAAAGGCTTAAATGATGAATAAGATTTTAAGCCTTTTTTATAGTTATTTGAAATATGATGATGTTTTTTCTATCCCTGTCTTACAATACTGTTGTTTTGAATTTTCACTTAAAATAAAAATTCTGTACAAAAGAAAATGTATACAATATAATTAAATTGATAATTGTTTAATTGTGCAGATCTATTGATTAATTTGAAAATGAAATATCTTGACTTCTGTGAATGAAGTGTTTTTTTAATTGAATACATTTTTGGGTATTTTTTTGTATTGATTTGAATTATTTTGCATTTATAAAAGAAAACTTGACTTACTTATATTTAATGGTCAATTGGGGAGTGTCCCAATTACCATTTATAGTATAAAATGCAATTATGTTTTGAATCACTTTAATTGTCTTGATAAAGGTTAAACGCAAAACGTTGATATATTTTTCTGAGGTCTCTATGGGTCTCAGATTTGACATCATGGATTTTAAATAATAAAGAACCTGATTTTTTAAATGATTCTTCGTGCTCCTTCAATATTTTTTTTTAATTTATATTTGCCTATGGGACATGGCATGAAAGCTTAAGCAGAGATGGTGATGTGCGATTTACTATTGACTGCATTTTGATTGACCATTTCACCCTAATCTTTATTTTCACAAGGAGTATATTTTGCTTGGAGCTAATTTAGAGTGCTACTTGAGAACTATTTTGACATATTTAATGTAAACTTTAGTCAGGCTAACAATTTACAGCTTCTAATGGGTTCAATTTAGCAGTTACTTATACCTCCTTTTTCAGTCTACTTCTGTATAAAGCAGGGAGAATTAGCCCATTTCAATATAATTCATATTGAATAATTTGTACAGCAAATGAGCTCACAAATTGCTAAGTCAGCTTTATACATTAATATCACATTACATCACATATTTCAATTTGTTAAATGCTCTCTCTTTCTTTTTACAAGATGTGTTAATTGACTGCCAATCATTCTTGTTCTAAATTGCTGATCACAGCTGGACAGATGCCTTCATAGGTTTCTGATCTGAAGTGCATCAAAACCATGCAGCCTCATATTGGCCCCCATGGTAGTCGTCTGAAATTCTTTAATAAGACAGTAAAAACGAGAACCTACTGCAGGCTTTTTACAGCAGGATATGTGGGTGGTGACTACCAAGTCACTTCAAATGTATTTCAAGTAGGTTGTTGGTCATGCTTTAGAGGGCCAGCTTCAAACGCAATGTGATTATTCTGGAGCTTGTAAGCAAAGAAAAAAGGAAACATTTTGTAGAAAGAATATTCAAGCAGTCAGAGGGATGCTTTTCTTTTTGATGATATGCAAGTGTATCCAACATTAATTGCTATGCCGGTGCTGCTGCAGTTAGTCCATATTGTGTATGGAAAAGCTTTTTTTAAAGAAAACTTAGCTTTGTACTGGGCAATAATGAAAATGTGTTACTTTTAATATGGCAAATACTGATAATTGATTCTGTGAATAGTAATTATTTGCTTTTAAGTATTCTTTTATGTGTCAAGTGTCTGGTTACAGGTAACTGGCTCATATTGAGGTTGATATCTATACATTACTGTAGAACTGTAGAACTAATAACTGTAGAAGCTCCTTTATATTTGCATAAGCAGCAACTACGAATAGTGAGTACTAGCTGACTCATTGTTCAGCAGCTTCATTTTGATTTGGTTCAGTTTTCGTTCAGTAGCAACTATTGTGCTGGCTGGCACTGGTTTCAGCTCAGTAGATAGACTTGAGCTACTCTTGTGATCTTGCATATATATTCAGGCTCTTGACTGAATCCTTTTAAGTTGCTTCAAAGCCTGTATCATCCTGGCATCCTTGTGTATGGCTGCTGACAGTAATAGCTTAGTGCAGGGAAAGCTGCAGTGCTGAACATGCTGCTGAACCACTACTCATGATGCCTCCTGCTGTCTGCTGAGGAACCTGTCCAGCCTATATAACATTCTAATAGGTTTTTGTATACATTGTATATAGCTGGGAAGTTTTTTTGGGTATCTGTATTTTAGACCTTCTTCCATTAATCCAAAACAAAGCCCCACAGGGTATTTTTTTAAAGAGACCACACATTTTGGTTGCATTGTGTTAGTAACTTTATGTTGCACAGTATATTTATGAAGATACCTCTTGTCATTGGGGTACATCAAAATATGAGGTACAATGACAAGACCTCTTATCAAAGGCCCTGATAAGAGTGAACAAAACAGGTGCCCAATGATAGAGCTGCCAGTTCTGGTGATCAAGGCAGTAATCAAGGGTCTTTCTGTGGTTTGGGGTCAATTGAGAAGCTGTAGCTGTGTATTGAGGAGCTGTACCTTGACCTCAAACAAGACTCATGCAATGTGTTTTTCACATTTTGGTTGCTTATGGTGATCAATTGCTTTTCTGAAGTACATTCATTGGAGTGGTGATTCCTCAGTGCCATACTGTGTAGATATCAGCTCTGGCATGTCTTTGTGTCATTGAAATGACTGGTATTTAGCTTCACTACTACTATGACGACTACTAATACTAATACTACTACTACGACTACTACTACTAATAATAATAATAATAATAATAATAATAATAATAATGAAGTATACCTAATTATATCATACTAAACAAATATAGTACATATTCCAACTTGTATACATCACCACTATGACAGAGAGCAAGTCCTATTCAATGCCTGAGACACAAGAGTCTGGAAAAGCACCCAGGAGCCAAGCTACTGAGAGGGCAGTGGCCTATGAAGGGAGCCAGATGATATGAGTAGAACCAGCAGCATGGGCAAGGACTAACAGTATGCAGCACGATACAGTGTTAATCTGCAGATCAAAGCCGAGACAAAGAAGATATTTGAAGTCCACTGGGGTGAACCGTTGTAAATCCACCCATCTGGATAGCTCGGTTGTACCATACCGGTACCATGCCATTACATTACAGTGTTGTTTACAATATTTTTCTGTAACATACATGTTTTATTTTAGTTTGTAGTTCAAGTTCAGCAGCTATGAGAGGTCTGAACTGGATTTTCTAGTTTACTTGTAAAAGTAGGAGGTTGGTGTAAGTCCTTGTAACAGGAAACTGTCAAGACATTTTTTTTTTAACTTCACATTGACAAGTGGACAGCTACTGTACCTGACCTTCTGCATTATCTTGTAGTCGCCTCATTCAGAGGGAGATTGCTTAAGCGTAGAATATTTAAAGTCATTAGAATTTAGCATTATACATTTTACATTCATTATTATGTTTATCAATATCACATGTTTATACCACTTGATACAAATGATAAGCACTACTGTGTGTGTAGTCAATCAATCAATCAAATTTATTTTGTATAGCGCCTTTCATGCCAAGGCATCCCAAAGCGCTTTACATTACAAATAAACACACTATACAATAATACAGTATAATATACAATAAAATATCAAAAACATCCAAAAACAAAATGAGAAAAAAAAAACTCTAAAATAGGCCATCCCAATCTACAAAAGGCCTCTGCATAAAGATGTCTTCTAAGCTTTGATTTAAATGCATTTATTGAGTCAGTTCTACGGATTTAAATGGGATTGTTCCATAATACAGGTGCATAATGACTAAAAGCTCTTCCACCACAAGAACTGTGCTTTATCATTGTAGTCACCAGGTGCACAGCATCAGTAGATCTCAACTGGCGTCCAGGGACATAAGGCAAAAGCCTATCATTAATGTAAGCAGGGCCATTTCCAGAGACAACCTTAAATGTCATTAACAACATTTTAAAAATAACTCTGTACTTCACCGGAAGCCAATGCAAGTGTGCAAGAACAGGTTAAATATGTTAAGATCTTTTTGTACCTGTCAGAATTCGTGCAGATGTATGCTGAACCTGCTGTAAGCGATTGATTAGTTTACAAGGTAGACCAGACAATAGGGCGTTACAACAGTCCAGACGGGATGAAACAAACGCATGAATTAAAATTTCTATATCAGATTCTGCAAGATACAAACAGACTTGAGCAGTCTGCTTATTATCCGCAAATGATAATAAGCAGACTTCACTACAGCTGAAACGTGATGCTGAAAACTAAGAATAGAATCAAATAAGACTCCAAGACTTTCACATCTCGAAGAGCTGATGGGGGGCTGCCAAGGGTCAATGAATGTGGGATTTTATTTAATGCTGTTTTAGAGCCAATTAAAAAAAATATATGTTTTATTTGCATTTAGCTGCAATACATTTTTGACATCCAATCCCCTATTTTATCATCAGAACTCATTTTGAAATAAATCTGGGTGTAGTCGGCATAAGAGTGGAAATTAAAACCATTTTGTCTGATCACATTACCCAGCGGTAGCTTATACAAATTAAAAAGTAAAGGACCAAGAACAGAGCCCTGTGGAACCCCAGAAACCATAAGAGAATTAGCCGATTTTGATCCTCTAAAGGACACAAATTGATAACGGGAGGTTAAGTGTAGTGCAAAATGTTCAAATTGATTTTAAATAATAAAAATAATAAAAGTACAGGTATGTTTGCACTTTTTCCATGTTTTTCCCATGGTAATAACGTGCATTTACCATAATTTCCCTGGTTTACCATGTTTATTAATATGCTTTACCATACCTCACTGTTCTTTATAATGCTTTCCTATTCTTTACCATGCTTTCACTATGCTGTATTAACGCTTTGCTATGCTTTTACTACGGTAAACATTTATAAGGGCAGTCACAGAAAGATCAAAGTATCGGTATCCCCCCAGTCTCATAACATTGCTGCAATGCAATAAAAATGAATTTGTTTATCCTTTCCTTGCCTCTCCAGATCAGTCATTTCTTTCCGTTAAAATACCAACTGCCAAAAAAAGCATGACTGTGTTGTAATGAAACTAGGGTCTTGCTTAAACCTCTGCATAGAATTTGAATTTGAATTTTGCTCTGTACATGCAACCCCAGCTGTACGTCTGGAACCAGAAGTAACTTGAACAAAACCAGCATAAATTGTAAATGTGCATGTTCAATATGCAGTTGAGTTCACTGTATCTGCATGCAAATACTAAACAACTGCCATGCCATGACGTCACCTCTGTTCTTAACCGTGCCTATCTATATTTTTGGTATACCACAGTAAACTTTTATGAGGGATGTTTTTAACACTTGTAAATCTCATCCGTGATCTGCTTTTTGTATTCAGTATCATATAATAATGGAGTAGCTGATGTCTTTGGAAGAGTAAGCAAAATCAATATAAGAAAAATGTCCCTCTGTTCTATAATAGAGAATATACAGTAGAAGTTGTTATAAAGTAACAACTTGTTTTAACTGCAGGGAAAATACTCAAACCAGCCCAAGCATTTCATTTACACAGAGCTAATAAAATAATTACACTATATATAATATAGGTTTACACTATATATAAATTAGGTTTCTCCTTTTTCCCAGTGAAACACTTACAGTATGTAAAATGTGTATTGGTTTTTGAAGGGTATTGTGTTCAAAGCTATACCTGAATTAATCTTGAGATGACTGCTTCCAGATATTCTAACAGAAAGATGAGTCCTTCCAGATATTCCAATACTGTACTTCCCCTCTTTAGTCTACTCCAAGGACACAGGAACTAACAAAGAAACGTGAGAGTGATTGGTTACTGAGAAGGGGAACCGAAGTGTGAGTCTTCTGCGAGTTTGAGTACTTATAAACAATTTGACCAACTGAAGTGCAGCATTGAAATATCTGAAAGGAGCGATCTGTAGTTCACTGGTATCTTCTGAGGAAAAAAAAAAAAAAACTTAACAAATCCAATACAGTACACAATTACCATAATGTGTGTGTCTGTTACATAGAAAAATGTTGGATTACTATAAATATTCTGTTATTTTTACATACTTTAAGGGTTAAATAATCTATAGTATATTGGCTGGCAAAATGTTAGCACCTTTTATTGCACTTCTTTTCAAGAGCCTTAATGATTGTAGGTTAACAGTAACTGGATTTAGAGAAGCACTTGTTCAGTAAAATCAGAATTCTTCCATTTGACGGTCACTGAAGATTTATTTTTTCCAAGGCCTTTTATCTTTAGTGATTGTTTACTTTTGCTGTTGAGACTCACTGTAATAGAATTGCAGGTAAAATATTGAATCAGACCCTTGTGTACTTTCAAACCATGCTGTTAAATATAATCAGTTTTATATACTTAGACACAAGAAAACATATTGATTATATATAAGTGCTTCTCAGTAAAAGTGTACTTTTTTGTTAAAGTTAAGAAAATCATTTAAAATCATTATTTATGTATAAGAATCCCCATGAGGGGAACTTTTAAAACCCTCAACCACTACTGCTGACATCTCACAAACCACTTCAGCTGGCAACTTCATGTTTTTAGTCTTATGGACACTACTTGAGCAAAATGCAATGGCACACTTTACTTTGACCTGTGACCTACGATGACTGGGGTCATGTGACATTTTGGTTTAAATACCTAAAACTGGCTTCATATCTGGTACATGTATTCTTCTTTTTTTTTTTTTTTTTTTAACCAAATCTGCTGCTGCCACAGTGTCACAGCCTTGTACCTTAGAAACTATTTGAGGTAGTGACTTCATATAAACCCTGCAAGTTAAATGTGCTGGTGATTATGCCATTGACCTCTGGTCTAATATGGCTGCCTTATTGAGGTCATGTGTCTTTTAAAGAACTTTTTCACATTTTCATTTTACTTCATGTTTACAGACCATTCGATTTGATGTGACATATCCATTAGATTAGTCTTTCAAACACTACCAGTACATTTTTCTGATTTTTTTCAAAGCAACAATTAATGCTGCTGTCTGGAAGACTAGCTTTTATTTACAGTGTATTTTGGTTGACATCATTTGTTGTATTTTATAAAATGTCTGGGATAAATTAACACTAGAACTGCCGCAGGCAGTCATTATAACATTTTAAAGAACCTCAATATTAAAATGAAAGACAAACTATCAGATACAACTCAAAAGTCTTATTCAAGCACATCATATCAAACATCTGTACAGCCGAAACGCTGTATTTAAATGAACAATTAAAAATAAGTTTTTTTTTTCTAACTTACCACATATAAAGCACTACTTCAAAAAAAGAATAACTTTAATAAAATAAACATTTCAAAAGAAACTACTGTGTAAACAGGTATATGTACATACAGAACTGTAAAAATAAATTATTTTTAATTTAAAACGAAAGTAACATATGGTTTCTCTTGCGTGTGTCACTCGGTACAGAACTGAATCCAGTTTGAGCTGCTGCAGTCTGCAGCTTTGCAGTTATCTGATTGAAATGTTTCTGCCGAAGCGCTGTGGCTAGCTTCAAGATGAAATCTCTCTTACTAATATTTTCCCTGGTGCATTCCTTGTACAAAACGAAGGAATTGATGCCTGGCAGGTCCAGTAGCGATAACAACAGGCTTGTTTATATTCAAAATAAAAACATGTATTGTAAAAGGCAGTCAATATGACTGCTTTAGCGGTTCTAGGTGGGCGGGAGTATAACTTCCTTATTTTCGTGATCCTGCCTTTCAAACAGTATCAGGGTATTTAAAAAGTCATGAACAGACAACCGCATAACTTTCAGACACGCAGAGTCATTTAAATTTGAAAACCTCAAACCGTCAAAATGACTGCCATGGCGGTTCTAGTGTTAAATGCAGGGATTGTCAGCCACAGAAACTATATCTGTAAAGCCTAATTTCCACTGCAGGTCAGGAATGGCCGCGGCTGACCCTGGTCAGCCTTGGCCAAAGAAAAAAGCGTGTTTCTATGCGTGACCAACCTCGGTGGTTCTTGTCCTGCGTCAAAAGGTCACTTGGGAATTATGGGATAGTATTGTGCTGTGATTTAAAGAACCCCTAGAAACTGTTTGAGCAATGGATGCTACAATTGAAAGAGTGCTCGTCACTGTTTTTATTTTCGCACTACATGCAATTTTAGACAGCCTTCTCCATGTTCGCCAAGGACTTTGGCTATTTTCTTGGTATATTCTGCACAGCGTCCATTAACTGTTTCTGGATTTCAATCAGCCCAGATTGTTAAAAGAATTTTCATTTCTTCGCTCTCCGACATGCAGCCACAATTATCTTTTTTGGAGAGATTCTTCCCGACAGCCATTGTAGTAGTGAAAAAAGCTTGAAATGTGTAGCTCTGTTCCCCTGTCAGTTTCTTATCCAGCACATGCCTCCCTGCTACGTGATGACGTAGTTCCTTTGTGGCAGGTCTGGCCACATCGGGTACGATATAGTAAACCAGGCCAGGAAACGTACCCGCAGCTGACCAGGGCTGATGTGACTAGCACTGGAAACACCCTTTTTTAGGGTAGTGGAAACAGGGTATAAGATAGGCTAGATGAGCCAAAGAGTCGATCTGTTCTCACTGTGTGTGGTACTCTCTTTCTTTTCATTGATTCCTGTATAGCTTTCCTCCTAAGCTGCATAAAGCTAAGAATATGTTTAAAAATGTATCTGCCCCTTCTGCCACTGAGGCAGCTGTGAGTAAGTAAACTATCTCTATACAAAGTCAGAGTTTCAGAGGGGACAAAAGAGAAGCCTGATAAATAATGATATAAGCAGAAACAACAAAACAGATTAATAGAGAACACACCTTATTTAGTATTTGATTAAATAGGCCATTCATTTATTAAGTGAAATATAAGGAACATTGAATAATACAATTTTAAAATAGGAAAACATTGGATAAACACCCTGTCATCTTAAAACCAAAGTACAGTATGACAAGGTCACTCGGATTTCAGACTCCCCTGTTCTGCTCGTGAAAACTCGCTGGGTTTTAGACTCCCCTGTCCTGCTTGTGAAAACATGTACCGCATGGAGATTAAATAAAAGAACAGAAATACAGCATGCGTTCCTTCACAAAACATGGCACTAGATCCCAGAAGCAGATGCTTTGTTTTAATTAACAGTTCTGTTATTTTGAAATGTCACCTTCTCTTGCCTTTGGGGCATGGTCGTTCTTAAGAAAAAAAAAATAATTGTATATATATATATATATTTTGTAATATTTATATTTCAAAGTGGTTCTTTTTGCAATTATTTAAAATAATTTTTAATCTGCTGTGACAAAGTGGGGTGCTTTTAGTCACAGTTGTCGGTTCTTTTCCACGGTCTTCTAGTGTAAACAAGTGAGACGCACAACAACAGGAATCTGGTACTCGTATATTTATTTTCTTCTTTGTTTTGAAGTATGTTGTAAATGACAAATATACAACACTGTTTTTCAAACAAAAAAAACTAAACAAAGGCCTATCTCCACACTGGAGAACTAAACTAAACACCAAAGTAAACTGTGGTATCGGACGGCTAAGCCGTTTTACGGATCAAAACACTTGGTATATCTCTTAATAAAGAGTAGAGACAATAACTTAGAGTTGGATGCAACACACAGGGTCTGTGGTCAGGACTGAACCTTGTCAAAAATCCAGCCTGTTGTTTCAGCCCTGCTTAAATACCTGCCTTAATTGATCGCAGGTGTTTCTAATTAACCCCAGGTAAGTACCTGTTTTGACACGTATGTTACCATGGGAAATGTAGTTTAGGATTCTTTGACAGCTGAACTACACTTTCCTTTACAACACACAGCTATTGTGTATAAATTGTGGTTGAATATATACTCCATCCAATACTTTTCCCTGCACTTTGTTACACTGCTTTATTAAGAAGCAGATCCCAAGTTGTAGATCCATGTCATAGACATATGTAATATAAACAAGATCACTTCAAATGTCTTTATATTAGTAAGCACCAGTGCTGTCTAGTGCACAGTAGTGTATTGCCACCCAAACAAAATCAGTTGTAGGGCTGGGATTCAATATAATGTTAGTAACCAATTCATGAAAGCACAGTAATATATAATAAAAGACTTAGATCAACAACCATAACATTATCCAATTAGACCAAATAAACAGATGGATTGCCAATTGGACGAAAAGGAAATAACCAATCTGAACTGAAGATTTATTTAAGGAGAAATTAAATATTTGAGCTAGAAAAGCCAAACAAATCAAAATGGACAACCAGTTACTAGGTAAATAGATTTTTCCTCATCTATTTACAAAGACCCAAACCACTCGTGCAGAAAAAAATAAAGGAGGGAGGGGGCGGAGGTGTTGTGTGTGTGGGTGGTATCATTACAGTTATAATGCTATTAAGCTTGCATTGTAACCCTACACTGCCCTATAACACCTGTAACTCACCTTGGATAAAGACATCTGTCAAATAAATAAATACTAATAATTAAGTGCCATTAAAGGTACAGGATATGCAAAAATATAAGTGTGACATTGGTACAGTAAGTGCTGGGGATAATGAACCTAGCTGTCAGTCATTACAGCCTACTAGCAGTGAAACAATTAAATATACAGTAATAAAATAATAAGCTAAAAAAAGGTATTGGTGAAATTACAAGCATGCACCAAAGAAAATAATATGGAAATGTGCTGTGTACAAAGATAGGTAGATATATAGATCAATAAAAACAGATAGAAATGGTAACACAATGTCTCCCTATGAACATAACATTAATGTTGTTATTGGTTTCTTTTGAATGCTTTTGCTTTCATTCGTATGATTTACAGACAGCAATACAGTTTACATAGCCGTGTATTCACTGTTTTAATGAAGGTGCTTTTAACGTTAAAGCCAAGGGACATCACAAAATAGGGTAATGTACTGGGATATAGTCCCAGAAATAACCAATACAGATGGTACGAAATCTAGTGCCATACCGAAGCATTTCACTTGGGGTTAGCACTCAAATAAATGAAGCACAACTGTTTTTGATACGTACGACATCTACTTAATGTTGAAATGACAGTCCCCACCTTGAGGAAATGACCTCATATTAAGGACGATTTCTCTGGAGATAACATTTATGTATGGAATACAGCTTCATTTATAATGTGTTTGGTCATTTGACAGAAAAAATGTGTTTGGTGATGTATCATTATTTATTTTCTTAAGGAAATACTGGGTAAGCCTTGATAAATTCAAATGTTTTATGAGGCATATTCAAACCAATGGGTCTTATGACCTTTGGTTTGAAATTGAAGTTCAGCTTCAGTCATTTGTTCTGCCTGTTAAATGGTTTAGTTTAAGAATTATGATAAAGTTGAAATGCTGAAAAGAGAAATACATCTTATACAGTTGTATCCATTTAATGTAGAGCCTTTTGAAAATGTACTGCGGGCCATTACTGTGCTACTAATGGGATTGTCAAGTGCAAACTCACATTGGTTTATCAAAGTAATTGTAATAATCATCTTAGTTTGTAATATTATATGTCATTGTAAGCTTTCATCAAATAAAAAAAAAACATTTCACCATCATTAATTCAGAAAACAATATTGGTCTGTGTTTAAAGAACTTCTGATTTGTGGCTGAGTCCACTAAAATGAAACATCTTTATTTGTAGATTTTATATTTGAGACCAGTTTTCATTTGCATATACTTTTAAATTTGTAGTTGTGAACTGAGGAGCAAGCTTTCTTATCCCTGGTGAGAAGGCTATATGAGAAGGTGCCTGCATGTATTGCATTGCTAACGTACAGTACTATACTTATAGCTTGGGAATCCCTCATTTAAATGTGCATACATTATAATCTAGATCAAGTCGACCTGCTTTTGCATTTTTGATTTTTGGATCCCAGTTTGGTCGCCATTTTCTTTCTGTTTTACTTTGATGCCATTTGGCAGCCTTGCTGAACTAATTATACATTTTATGTTACTTTTGGATAAATGTAATACTTATTTTTCTAAGCAATAACTTTTCGTTAGTAAAACATGACTTCCAAAGTTTAAAGAAAAAATATTTTACATAGATTCTGGTAGTTGTCCCAGTGCTGATTAATTGCTTATCTGAGTCTATTCATCTGTTTAAGCACTTGGATTACTTTACTTCCAAGGAACAGGACTCACCCACACTCAGACTGCTGGTTTTTATTTTGATTTGGAGTGCACATTTACTATGATTAATCTGGTTCTTGGATAGCCATTAAATGTAATGTAGGGTTGAATAACATTAATTTCCCCACCAGAGTAAAGGGCAGGTGCAACCCAAAGGAAGGAATCTAACAGATTTACTGGCGTTTCTTTGCCTGCTTCAGTACTGTACATACTTGACCGCAGTGACAGTTAAGAGCCCTGAAAAAGATTGTGTGTGTGTGGCAGTATAGGGGGGTGAGGGGGTTGGTGACAGTCACATTCTTAAAGTAACCACCTGTTACTTTGAGAGATTCCAGATTCTAAATGGATTGAATGTGAAATCTGATTGGCTAAAACTAGCTGTGCTTTATAATTAGCAAATATCTAGTAGTGTCCTGTAGATGAACAAGATCAATAAGGTGCTATGTACCTATTTATAAAACGTCTTTATTTGACATATGTTATGGTGATTCAGAATTGAATTATTATGACTGTTTACAGTAATAGGGCAGGTTGATTACATTTTATATAAATTATGACTTTTTTAAATCAAATCAACATAAATTAATTCAAGTTATACTAGACACTTCAAACATTTCTGTAAATTAAATATTCGGTTATCACACTTGTTTGACTAATTGCCCTACTTGCATCTAATAAAGGCAATACTACAGCTATGGCCAAAGGTTTTGCATCACCCTATAGAATCAACATATTTTGCTTCATAAAGTCAAATGAAACCTGCTGAGTAATGTTACATTAACATATTTAATTACATACCGCTTTGTAGTTTTCCATATTTAACGAAAAACTGACAAATTAAAAAATGTGACATTTCGAAATCTAACATGAAATACTGTACTACTTTTATGGCCTCCGGTAGACTTTTGCTATATAATTTTGTAGTTTCTTTGATTACGTGATGTTAAATAAAATATCTAAATTATGTTCATATCATTTTTTTAATTAATTATGTCTCAGTCCTAAAATTCTAGGTGATACTAAACAGTTGGCCCCAGCTGAAGTTTTATCTGTTTATGTTTGATGTGACAAGTGTGGGGAGTCTTTTAACCTTCAAGCCAACATAAAGTTTCTGTGAGCCACCCCCGCAGAATCAGAAGTCCAAAACATCCACAAAGACCACATGGAGGTACATCGGTCCCATCTCGAGGGAAGGCTTGACTGAAGTCCCCTTAATGATTTTTTTCCAAGAGTCCTCATAGCCCATTCTCGTCCACTGTACAGGGCACATTTCCCTGGAGTAGAGAACAATGTTTTGCAGTCAGTTAAAAGATTTCAAAGTTAATCAACCCAAAGTGAAGAAAAGCCCTTCAGAGCAGATCCTTTAGAGCAACATCTTCATGCTTCAGGAAATTCCAACCCCTTCTTAGGTGGGCTTGAAAATGAAAAGGATCCATTTCACTGATTACCCAATGTTTGAAACCGTGAGATGTCATAATAAAATGCACAGTAAAACATGTTTATAAACCATTCAGTCTGGTATCACAGTCCCCTTAGATTATGCCTCTGGCATACTCAGTTTTCTTAAAAGAAAACTCAGTGCTAATGCCACTTTTATTATATTTCTAATACAGTAAATGAGCATGCTGCAATATTAAGAACACTGTTGGCGATAAGTGAATATCCTTCTTGTTATTATTATTATTTAGTTCTTAGCAGATGCCCTTACCCAGGGCGACTTACAGTCGTGAACAAAAAAAAACATTTCAAGAATCACAGTACAAGTATTAATACAATTAAGAGCAAGATAAAATACAATAACTTCAGTTCTAGTAAGTAGAAGTATATGACAAAATACGATTCAATATCGGAGCAGATAAGTGTTAGTGGTAGTTACATCAGTGTCAGTGGTAGTTCTTGTGCTCCGTCTTTTGGGTGAGACGTTGCAAGTGACTCTGCAGCTGATGCATTGTTCACACACCGTAGTCTCTGTAAGTTGCCTTGGATAAAGACATCTGCTAAATAAATGAATAATAATCAGAAACTTGCTGCCTAGAGAATTTGATATTTAATATCTCATAGTCAACTTGCATATTACAGCACTATGTTACCATACCTGTCAACAGTTAATGCGTGACCTTGTTACAAAAAAAAGCATTCAGTAAATAGTTACAGTATAAGGGAGTGTTTCTCTTTTGAAAGATTTCAATCTATTAATATGGTTTAGGTATTGTCTCATAAGCTTTCCAGACAGCGTGGCATGCACTGAACATTGATTGTGCTGGGAAATAGTTTGCTCTAAATAACATCTTGTAATTTAGAAACAGCTTTTTCAGCCAAGGTTTTTAGTTATTGTAATAGTCTCCTCCTGGAGGCTGATGAGTTAATAATATTAATATCAGCATAAGACATGTATTTACCTCTCAACTGCAGAGCTTGCTCTTGTCGAATGGTAAAACATTTGTCTTTGAACCGAACTGAAACATATGATTAAATATCTTTGTTCTTTGCATGATGGCTAGAGCATGCATTCTGGCCTGTGAGATTCTGGATCATGGGGCAGGGTGAGCAGTTGTGGTTACAAGCTTGACGTTGAAACTCCCTGAGCATAACTGGATGCACACAAATAAAACTACATCAGTCTAATAATCTTCATTTGGCATTATTAATCTTATATCACTGTCCAATAAAGCACCTTCAATTCTTGATTTTATTGTAGATCAAAAGCTTAATATGTTTTCTCTCACCGAAGCCTGGCTTGGGGTAGATGATAATGTCTCATTGATTGAGGCTTCCCCTCCAGACTACACCTTTATCCAGAAGGCTTGTACCAGTGGGAGAGGAGGTGGACTTGCTACAATTTATAATTCTGATCTTAATATTAAACAAGGAACTATGGACAATTATTCATCGTTTGAGCTATTATCATTAATTTTACATAATGAAGTACCTGTGTACATTGGTATTGTATATCGTGCACCAAAGCCACATGCTTCATTTTTATCTGAATATGGTGATTTTCTATCTTTCCTATCTTCCAACTATGATAGAATTCTTCTGTTGGGTGATTTTAACATTCATGTAGATATCGAATCAGACAAGTACTCAACACATTTTTTTTAATTTATTTGATTCTTTAGACTATGTCCAGCATATTACAGGTCCTACTCATAATCATGGACACATGTTAGATTTCGTAATTTCTCATGGCCTAAACGTTATGGACTTTATAATTACTGATCTTACTATTTCAAACCATTTTGCTGTTATTTTTGAGGTTAATGTGCCAGTACTTATAAATAAAGTGATACACTCAGGAACATAACCCATCAGCTACTTTAAAGTTTCCAGAGGCACTCTGAAACTATGGATGAGCTTGTTGATAATTATAATAGCTTTCTATCTAGTACCCTTGATGCTATTGCTCCAGCTAAGGTTCGAAATGTTTTGCTAAAAAAATACTCGCCATGGTTTAATGATGCCACTCGAAAACTTAAACGGGGTGGTTGAAAATTAGAATGTAAATGGAGAGGTACTAAGCTACATGTAAATAGTGCGTTATTTTCATATATCCCCAATTGTAACCTTAGATCCCTGAATATGGGATTGCTAGTAATCCCTAAAATAAAGTATGTTAAATGGGGAAGAAAGGCTTTTTGTTATAGAGCCTCCAAACTTTGGAATGAGCCATCAACACATGTGAGGGAAGCTGAGAATACAGACTCAAAACATATTTGTTTGAGCTGGCATTTTTATAATATGTATATATCCGTTTTAGTTATTGTTGTATCTGTTTGTATTTTTTCTGCATTATATATATATATATATATATTGTGACAACTCTGGAAATGTGTGTTATGGTTGTCACTTCCTCCGGACCTTTTACACTGTCCTCTAGCATTAAAGAAAGTCAAACTTCCAGGAATGTGGTTCAAACAGGTCGGCACCTGTGCGTTTATTATTTACAGTGCTTAATAAAACAAAATATCCAAAACAAACAAAAGCCTAACTCCTTTATGGATTTCTAACTCAACAGCAAGTATCCCTATCTAACAGTCCGGGCAGCTAAGCTGCTTACCGGCCCCAAAACACCAGGACTTTTAAGTCCCCCTTTTCACAAAAGATTTGGTTCTTGTTCCCCTTTTCAAAACAGCTCACAGCTCATCCTTCAACTCTCCTTCTCTCCCTTTTTCAACAGGTTGACCCTGCCCTTTTTAAAAGGTTCCCAATTGTTAAATTGAAGGCAGCTGTTGAATCAATTACCCAATCACCTATTATAATTGGGCCATCTAAAATGGCTGCCCATCAGTCCCATGGCCTCCTGGGAATTGAAGTCCTGTTGCGCCAGACCAACAGGACTACATTTCCTTAAAAAGGGTACAGACTGCGCAAAATCCGAGGCCCAAAATACCGGCCCTCGACCACAGTGCCCCACACCTCATCACACATCCCCCTCCCCAGCTCAGACTCGAGGGGTTGAGCGACACCGGACAACAAACAATGAACTCTGGATAACCCGTCTGCATTCCCCTGTTTTGCCCCAGCTCTATGCTCAATTACAAAGTTGAATGTCTGTAAACTCAAGAACCACCTTGTGACCCTTGCATTCTTTTCCTTGCTTTGGTGCATCCAAGTAAGAGGGGCATGGTCAGTAATCAATGTAAACTGCCTCCCTAAGAGATAGTATCTTAACGTTTCCAGTGCCCACTTAATGGCTAGGCATTCTTTTTCTACCACTGCATAGTTTCGTTCCTGTGGATTAAGTTTCCTGCTCAAGAACATAACAGGGTGTTCTTCGCCTTCCACCTCTTGTGATAATACTGCCCCTAGCCCAACCTCAGAGGCATCAGTTTGCACAATAAACCGTTTGTTAAAATCAGGTGTGATTAACACGGGCTGTGCACACAGAGCATTTTTAAGAATTTGGAATGCGGATTCAGCCTCCGCACTCCACTTTACCATTAATGGCCCTTTTGCTTTGGTCAGATCTGTAAGGGGAGCAGCAATTGTGGCAAACCCTGCGATGAATCGCCTGTAATACCCAGCCAAACCGAGGAAGGCCCTCACCTGTTTTTTATTGACAGGTCTGGGCCAATTCCTAATGGCCTCCAGCTTGTCTATTTGGGGTTTTATGACCCCACGTCCAATTGTGTACCCCAAATACTTTGCCTCCTCCAGACCAATGACACATTTGGTTGGATTCGCAGTTAGCCCAGCCACTCTTATGGAGTTTAAAACAGCCTGAACCTTCTCTAAATGTGTGTCCCAACTAGTACTATGCACTACCACATCATCTATATAGGCGGCGGCATACTCCCTATGAGGTTTTAAAATCTTATCCATTAAACGCTGGAACGTTGCGGGAGCCCCATGAAGACCGAAGGGTAGTACATTATACTGGAATAGGCCCTCAGGAGTGGAGAATGCCGTTTTGGCTTTGGCCTGTTCAGTAAGTGGTACTTGCCAGTAGCCTTTAGTTAAATCTAAAGTGGTGAGATACCGTGCATTTCCTAACCGGTCTAATAACTCATCAACCCTGGGCATAGGGTAAGCATCAAACTTTGAAACCTTATTTAGAGCCCGATAATCATTGCAAAACCTGAGCGACCCATCTGGTTTTGGCACCAACACAATGGGACTGGCCCACTCACTGTCCGATTCTTCAATTACCCTCAAATCTAGCATTTTTTTTTACTTCCTCCCCTATGGCCTTCCTACGGGCTTCTGGGACACGGTAGGGTTTTAGGGTTACCCTTTTCCCGGGCTCTGTTACAATATCATGTTGAATAACATCTGTTTTGCCCGGCTTAGTTGAAAATATATCACTATTTCTCAGAACTAGGGCCCTAACTTCCTGCTTCTGAGAACTAGACAAACCTTCTGCAATCCTTACCGTGGGTTCAGGGTTCTTAGGTTTGGGAGGTAAGTTATCATTAACTGCAACCAGTACCTCTCTGTCTTTCCACGCCTTTAAAAGGTTTACGTGATATATCTGTTCCGGCTTCCTTCTGCCTGGCTGCCGTACTTTATAATTGACTTCACCGACACGCTCAATAACTTCATACGGACCCCTCCAGGTGGCCAAAAACTTGCTTTCTACAGTGGGCACCAAAACTAAGACCTTGTCCCCTGGTTGAAAAACCCGTACTTGAGCGGTGCGATTGTACGCACTTCTCTGGGCCTCCTGTGCTTGACGCATATGGTCACGTACAATGGGCATCACTGTGGCAATGCGATCCTGCATTTGCGACACATGCTCTATTACACTACGTAAGGGGGTAGGCTCACGTTCCCATGTCTCCTTGGCAATATCCAAGAGACCTCTGGGATGTCTCCCATATAAAAGCTCAAAGGGAGAAAACCCGGTCGAAGCTTGCGGTACCTCTCGGACAGCGAACATTAAGTAGGGTAACAAAAAATCCCAGTTTTTCCCGTCTTTATCTATTACTTTACGTAGCATAGATTTTAAAGTCTTGTTGAACCTCTCCACAAGACCGTCACTCTGGGGATGGTAAACAGAAGTTTTTAAGTGTTTAATTTTTAACAACTTGCACAACTCACTCGTGACCTTGGACATGAATGGGGTCCCCTGGTCAGTCAGTATTTCCTTCGGGATACCGACACGGCTAAACATGAGCATGAGCTCTTTAGCAACCGTCTTAGCACTAGTGTTGCGAAGAGGTATTGCTTCGGGATACCGAGTGGCATAGTCTAAAATGACTAAAATGTGTTGGTGGCCCCTAGCGGATTTCCCCAGGGGTCCTATGAAATCCATTGCTATTCGCTCAAACGGCACCTCAATTATTGGCAGTGGCACTAAAGGACTTCGGAAAGCTTTAAACGGGGCTGTCTGTTGACATTCAGGGCAAGACGTGCAGTGTCGTTCTATATCGGCGTGTACGCCTATCCAATAAAACCTTCTCAGAATTCTGTCCTTTGTTTTCTTGATACCCAAATGACCTCCAAGAACATGACCATGGGCAAGATCCAGTACTGTACGTTTATATGAAAGCGGCACCAGTAACTGTTCTGTTATATCTTGCCCGGTTTTTTCTACACGATATAACAAATCATTTTTTTGTATAAAATGAGGGTAGGTCAAGGGAATCTCCGGGTTAACAGGAGTTCCGTTTATTATGCTTACACCTTTCCTTGCACTGTTCAAAGTGGGGTCCCTTAACTGGGCAGTAGCAAAATTCTCTGAGTTAACCTCTGGTAAGACTATTTCAGCGACACTGTCAGTGTCATTATCATGGGAGGTACCTGGGACCTCTTGACCATGTTCTTCTCCTACTAAAACCTTCACTAGCTGGGTTTTCTCAAACACATCAAAAGGAAACAACTCCCCTAGCTCACCTCTCTGTAGCTCCAACTCGGCCACGTCATTTACATTGGGCGGTTCCAATTCACCCTTTTTGTCCCATAACTCCAAAAAGTTGGGGAAATCCCGCCCCAGTATTACGTGATAGGGTAAAGTTGGTACCACGCCCACTCGATAATCTACCGACCCGGCGTTGGTTTGTATGTGGACTACAGCAGTCGGATATGGGCGGGTATCACCATGCACACACGTAATGCTGAGTTTACGGGACTGATCCAATTTAGTGTGGTCTACCAAATGTTCGGCCACCAATGTTACCATGCTTCCCGAATCAAGTAGAGCCCTGGCCGTGTTTCCTTCCACAGTTATCTGACAGAGATATTTAGTACCATACTGTACCCCCATTAAAACAGTAACATCTGTGCAAGTCAACAAAGAATACTTCCGCTCCCTTTTCCCCATATTACATTGCATGGGCTCATCCGCTAATGGACAATTACTGGCTATATGCCCTATTTCCTGGCATCTAAAACATTTCACATGTTTTCCAACAAACCACGGTTTAACCCGGTCGGGTTTATCATATTTATACCAGTTCCCCTGGTTCATTTCCCCATAGTCCCCAAGTCCCTTCACAGCCCTGGGCTGCTCTTCGGCTCCCCCTGACCCAAGAACAGTCTTACCGGACTTGTTGACACTCCGGGCCTTCGGGTTCTGGGGTCGCTCTGGTCCGGTGGTTCGGAGTAGTTCGCCCGTTGCAGTGTATCGCTCTACAAGTGCAACCAGCTGCTCAGCAGTTGAGGGGTCCCCTTGTCCAACCCACCTTCGCAAAGGTGGTGGTAGACCTCTCAGGAAGTGATCCATCACGATCCTTTCGACGATTTCTGCAGCAGTGCGGACCTCGGGTTGTAGCCATTTTTTTGCCAAATGTATTAGATCAAACATCTGTGACCTTGTAGGTTTCTCTGGTTGATATGCCCAGTCATGGAACCGTTGAGCTCGGACAGCAGTGGTAACTCCTAACCGAGCCAGTATCTCTGCCTTGAGTTTACTGTAGTCATTAGCTTGGGCTTGGTCTAGGTCGTAATACGCCTTCTGAGACTCCCCACTCAGAAATGGGGCCAGCAATCCAGCCCACTGTCCTGCCGGCCATCGTTCCCTCTCTGCCGTCCGCTCAAAAGCCCTTAAAAATGCCTCCACATCATCAGTGTTAGTCATTTTCTGTATATAATGACTGGCCCTGATAGATGCAGAGGGACGCGGCGCCTCCCTGGTCATCTCATCCAGCTTCTGGGTCAGCATTTGTAGTTCCTGTTGGGTCTGAAGTGCAGTACGTTGCTGCTCCTCCCGAAGTAATCGGTTTGCATCTTGTTGTGCTGCAGCCATTTGTTGCAGCGCTGCCGTGCCTTGCAGCAGGGCCTTGAGGCACTCCTCCATATTCCGAAAGTTTTTCTTTTATGCACAGACAAGTTAAGGTGTTGCCCGCATTCTCCACCAATGCGTGACAACTCTGGAAATGTGTGTTATGGTTGTCACTTCCTCCGGACCTTTTACACTGTCCTCTAGCATTAAAGAAAGTCAAACTTCCAGGAATGTGGTTCAAACAGGTCGGCACCTGTGCGTTTATTATTTACAGTGCTTAATAAAACAAAATATCCAAAACAAACAAAAGCCTAACTCCTTTATGGATTTCTAACTCAACAGCAAGTATCCCTATCTAACAGTCCGGGCAGCTAAGCTGCTTACCGGCCCCAAAACACCAGGACTTTTAAGTCCCCCTTTTCACAAAAGATTTGGTTCTTGTTCCCCTTTTCAAAACAGCTCACAGCTCATCCTTCAACTCTCCTTCTCTCCCTTTTTCAACAGGTTGACCCTGCCCTTTTTAAAAGGTTCCCAATTGTTAAATTGAAGGCAGCTGTTGAATCAATTACCCAATCACCTATTATAATTGGGCCATCTAAAATGGCTGCCCATCAGTCCCATGGCCTCCTGGGAATTGAAGTCCTGTTGCGCCAGACCAACAGGACTACATTTCCTTAAAAAGGGTACAGACTGCGCAAAATCCGAGGCCCAAAATACCGGCCCTCGACCACAGTGCCCCACACCTCATCACAATATATATATATAGTAAAAGAATCACCCCTCATCGCAGTTCGTTGCCCCCTTAAAAACACTGACCCAGGCACAGAAATGGATTTTCAAAGCACGGTTGCGCTATTTTTAATGAAAACACAAAAGCAAAATAAACAAACCAAACACCTAGCTCTTCTTTGAGCAATAACTAAAACACAAATCAGGAACCTAAACTAAAGACAGGACAGCTAAGCTGTTTACCTGTAACAAAGAACAAACAAAACAGCACACACAAAAAAGGCTTCGCTCTACCTTTTTCCTTTCTTTTATGGCTGTACCCACACCAGCACAGTCGGGCTTCCACACACCAGGAGCAGACTGACTGCTCTCCTTATAAACCCTGCACCTGGCTCTAATTTACAATCATAGCCAGGTGCAGGTGATAATTAACAATAAAACAATTAACAAAAACAATCCCACAAGGTGCCTACGCACATGTTTTTCTGCAGGGAGGATTTAACCCCCTCCCTGCTGTCTTACTATATATATATATATATATATATATATATATATATATATATATATATATATATATATATATATATATATATATTAAATGCAGTTACTGGTGTTTACATTTTATATTTCTTTAAACTTTTTTCATCTGACATGTTTGTTTGTTTGTTTGTTTTGTTTTTATAAAATTGACTATTTTGTCCTGTATGACGAGTGCTATATAAATAAACTTTGATTTGATTGAGTTTACACTCAAGTGCAAGCTTTGATTAAGCACAGGGAGAATGTAATGGATCCCCTCCTGCTGGCTGATGAGTTAATAATACTGACATCAACATAAGACAGGTACTTACTGTACCTCTCGACTATCGATCAGTCAATCTTTATTTTATATAGCACCTTTCATAGTGGCCCACCATCAAAAAGCGCTTTACAAGATGCAGTAACAACAAGAAAATCCATAATACTTTAAATACAGAGAAATGCATAATAATGCTATACAGTAAAAAAAAAAGCATAATACATTAAATACACTGAAAAGTGCATAATACATGATATAGTAGCAAAATACATGTCTTGTAAAAGCCCTTAAAAAAATGATTAATAATAATAGTAAGAATGTGTTCTACATGTATATACAGTACACCCTCGCTATAATGAGCTTTTTCGTTTTGTTCGTTATATTGAGGGGTTTGCTATAGCGAAAGGACAATCAAAATGAACGATAAACTCTTGGAATAAGTTAATGAAATGAGATTTTGAATAAAAGAAGAATTACATCTACCTGTTCGTCTCATGTATGCAGTATTCTGCATTTGCTTTATCCTATACGATAAAGAATTAAAACGCAGTACAAAAGCAAAAATCCTGAATTGAAGCTTTCAATCTGACATGAATTGTTTCAAAGTGCACTAAATCTTAGAATCGCAAACTAAACTTTTATTCAAAATCAACCTGGCAATGAAGAGTTTGACATGAGAAGTTAATCATTTTTGTTTTTGTTGTTGTTTTTTCTTTAATCAATTTTACTTTGCCGAATGGTTGCTGAACAAGCCAAAAAACAGAGTGATTTTTAACAACCTATATTCACAACAGAGCTATGCCTACATTACTGCTTTTTTCAAACAATAAATATAGTTTCCAGCTTTGTTGCATCATAAAATGATTTTCATTTCGGAAGCACAGTTACACAGCACGTGCTTCACTGTGGAGGTGATATACAGTATATATATATATATTGTATGTTCATCTTCAGGTACATTAGTGAGTTGGTGAAGCCGTCTAGATTGTTCTGCTTGATCTTTTTCGAGCCTTCATTGCAGTGTTATAATTTCTCCAGACATTTCGCCCTTCTTATAATAGTTTTCAGCATACACACTATGTGTATGTCAACATAGGCTAAAACCCCATCTGAGACTGATTCCAGACCAATCTGACCGTCCAGACTAACCCTCAAATCAAGTGTTTCAAATCAGACCTGCTGGTGATGGGGTCTTAGATCTTTTGAGATATTGAGATAGAGTAGGAGTAAATGAATGAACATACTGTCCCATTCAATGTGGTCTTATGGTCACCCTACATATACTGCATATATTGTTATCATTGACTTCAGGAATATGTCACTCCTTTGGATGCTTTGTTTTCATGTACAGTTCAGAAGTGTACTTTGAAGCACTGACAGATTGCTTTAAAATATAGCACTTCCCACTGTAATACTGTATATCACTCATATAAACATGACACATTTGTATCTCTTCTGAGTAATTCACACATCCCTGGTTTGTTTCAGATGGGTGAACAGAGTCCAAGAAATGAAACCAATCTCATTCACATGTCAACCAACACTTGTTGTTTTCCTCTGGGTTTCCCCAGCAACCAGTGACCTATTAGAGATATCACAGCCCCACACACCACAGGTGTCATGCCTTTCTTCTACAAAGCAATGCATTCAGTAGATTAGGGAACTCAATTTAAAGTTTGTAGAAGGAAAGGTTTCTTTGTGACCCAGTGGAATACATAAGGTTAAGACAAGGGCACAAAAACACAGGGAAAGTGTGGAAAAGCAATTATTATATTTATATCCCCAAGTAAAGATTTGCATAAACACTAATTTCAGATATAACTGGCAGTTTTCAGTTCTGTGGAACCTATGGTTGTTAACCTAATCTGCCATCCGAGTATACATTAAATTGTTTGATGATATTTCTGTTTTACTATTGTGGTAGAACATGTGTTAAATTAGGCTATTATAACAGTTTTATCCACTACCTTTTCAAATCAAAAACTGGAAAAATGTAATTAGAAATGGGCTATTGCTAAGGGTGTCCTTGTATGATTTTTTTTTTTTCTGTTCCACTTTTGGTAACAGGATAATTGAGAAATCAGCTTTGCTGACTGGTTCTTCATTATCCTGTTCTCTTGATGAACAACCCCCAGCTGCCCAGGAGAGTATTCCATAGATGTAGCAAAACAGGGATTTCTTTCTGTACATTGTACATCCATAATGCTGAATGAAAGATGTATATATTGTTTAAAAGTCTGTTTCAGAGATGTTACCAATCAAAGAAGGGTAATGGCAAATTACCCTTCTAAAAAAGAGAGAACATACAAGTATTAAAAATAACACTCAAGATTTCTTTAACAGTTAATGACCATTGTGGAGGTTCTTAACTAGCAGCTATATTGACCTGCAGGGGTGGCTTGGCACAAAGCCACAATATCTGGCATGGATTTTAAACGCTATTATAAACCACATTATTTCGAAATTGTCAAAACAATTTGTGTTGCATTAAATGAGGCCCTACTCTTCCGTGCTTTAATATGATATTATAAAACAATTCAATAGCATCAGCCAATCGGATTGTAGATGCCTACTGCCATGTCACCGCATCTCCTGTGAATCAAATAAAAAATCAATCCGCACAAGTGCCGGCTTTTTCATTTTGACTTACCTTAATGAAAGCTCAGTTCACATTTATTGGATAGCAAATACTAAACAAAGACACAATTGGTCCAAATTTATTTTATGATCCACCAAAACCAGCCAATCAATACTTTACACTGACGAAAGCAACCAATCCTGTACCCGCAACTGAAGAATAAGCCAATCACTGCCTATCACCTCTACTGTAGCTTAGGATCTTTCAACAACAACAAAATGAGACAGGGACCTTTTGATGAAGTCTCTGCTGTGTGGTAGTTGACCTTGACTTTCGTTAGAGCCTCGCCTTTGACTGTGGTCGAATAACTCCGTCGCAATCATTTACCACACGGTACAGCCTTCATAGACAGGAACTATCTAGATAGTAAAGAAAGAAGTTTCAGACTTCTGCTCACTGTGTTTTATTGATATGTAAATGATTAAATGCAAACCTTACATTTTGCTTTCACTAAAACATATGCAATGTGAACATGGAAATATGCTAATCCCCAAGTCTTCATGCAAGTTACTAGCAGATTTTTATATATATATATATATATTTAAAAAGACATTTGGTTTAAAATATAGAATATTTCTTTGCTGTGTGCAGTATTTTAATAAATAGTTACAATGACCTGCTATATCAAGAAAGAAAATAGGGTAGCAAATTATGTGGTATTGTGGTATAAATAGTCCTTATCACTCTGCCAGCATCACATTATGTTACCTGATGGTCTGTTTTGACCTGCAGGGATGAGAATAATCATGTTGTAGTTTTCTGTTTCTGTTGCACAATAAACTTTCTAGTTCTGTTACGTTTTTTGAACAACATGAATACTTGTTTCATAAAAATAAAGAGGGTGCTTTGCAAAAGAAGTAGGCAAGTATTTAAACATGTTCAGCTAATTTGATTAATAAAATCTTCTAATTTAATGTTTGATCTGTTTCTGTGTGAATGATTAGGTGCATTTGACCATATAGTATATACTCTATTTATTGTAGATGCTCAGATTGTATCAAGGAAGAGCAATGTTATAAAGAAAGAAATTCTATTTCAATAATTCCTATATTTCGGAGGCAAAATGTCAGGTACAGCTATGCAATTACACAGGCGTTAACATAATTGGTAAAGTTAAGTACTTTACATTTTCAAAACTTGAACAAATCAGCTGAAATATGTTCACATACCCAGGAGATTTTACTTATCACCTAAATGAAACTGAAACACTAAAATTAGGGCTTTAGGGTTTTCAAATTAGAGGCATTCATTAATTTTCAAAACTTGTAGGCACAGAACCAGCATGACCTTTTCCATCATTTGTACAGCAAATCGTTTCCTGGTATTAAAGAGCAAGATGTTGTTCGAGAGCATTACCATAAACACATCACTCATAAGAATAACATTTGCAAAGTCACAGTCAAATTACCTGATGCGCACAGAGTGGTTTTCTTGTGTGTGCAGTTTTAAGTCAATAAGAAGGGGACTTGGAGATGTTACTTCATTTTGAGTGAGTTATTTCACTTATAAAATGGCTACATTTCTTTTTGAAAATAATTACACAAACTAGCTTTTTTAAGGAAAAAATTAGAAATGTATCATGTATACTTCCACTAAAAAAGAAATAGTCCCTGAATACATATATTTTGTACTTTTCTATTTGCTATAAACATTACATTGAACATTCCCATTTATAGTAAAATCTTCGCGATAAAATGGAATTTGGGAATTGAAAGCTGACTGATTCGCCACATCTGAGGGAGGATTCACGGAACAGCCAAACGCTGCACTAGAACTTGACATCAAGGGAGGAACTTCAGAGTGTTTTTTTTTTTTGTGTAGGAAATGATCTTACTCAAGTGTTGCAGTCTTCAAGAGAAGCTGACCAATAATTTCAGAGGCTGACTTCATTTCATAAAACCACAATGCATCTTGTACTTAAAATAAAGCATCACATTATTGGGTAGAGCCAAGTAATGGTGTGGCAGAAGGGAATGTATGTTACACACACGCACATATATATTAATGTTTTGTGACATTACATTTTTGTTTTTCTCCCCAATACCTCTGGATTTTAAGTAGTTTCCCCTTTGATTTCTTTGACATTTGAAGCTCTGTACCATGCATCTTATTATTATACTTCTGACCCACGCTGGATTCCAGTGCAGGACTGCTGAGGTGGATTAAAGCACTGCTTTGACTACTCACATCCCCTTAATGTTATTTACTGATCTTCCTGTTCACTCCTGGGTCATTAATCCTGGGGCTTATCAATATGTTTGAAATTAAAGCAGTCAAATGACACAGGGTTGTAGACAGTCCCATTGTGAATTCAATACTTATATTCCAATCTGGGAGCTTTCTTTTCCGCTGTTGTCTGTGACCTGACGACCAGTTATAGATTAATTGATTGGGTTTTATAACAGACCAGTTGTTAGCATTCATGCTGTGCTCACCCAAGTCACAGTGTGACTTTTCACTGAGAACAGAACATCTGCAGCTGACGTGACTTACACCGTCCTCTGTTTGAAATGGATAAAAATGCATATCTTGCGTGATTCAAATGATGCAGTTGGTTTTAATTAACCTGTATTGATCCAGCTGCTGCTTCTGTTTGAATATAAGGATAAATGAGACACCCTCAACAGAAAAGATTTGTTTAATTGTGCTGTACAATTTTTTTTGGTGGTGTGGGGGGGTTATCCACTCATACATTTACCTTTGCAGTACAAATGGCAGAGCTTTTTAGTGTGCTTTGGTCTACTTTGGGCTGTATTTCAGCAAGGGGTTCTGTGACATCATAAACGTTACTGTCAAGACGCACTTATTGTTTCATGTTCTTATCAAAAAAGTAGTGTTAGTGAACAGTGGATACAGAGGTGACTCAGAATTGTCTGTTTGTAAGAAAAGAAAATACATAAACAAATCATCTTCTTGATCTTCAGTATTCTATTTTAGGATAAAACATACAATTCGGTTGTCTTTTGCTATGGCCGGTTACAATGAGTTCAAGGAACTTGCCCACCCGACAATTCAAGGGACCGGAGCCCAGGCTATAATAATAGCTTGTTAGATCTTAGATTGGGTTGGCAGAGGGGAGACCTCTAGAGAAAACATATAAAAGGGTTGTCTTGCTTGATGAGGAGAGGCTTGGCCTCCAAGACCGTGCACAGCATCCCTGAGGATAGGTCGGGGAGCGGATGCAAACCTGAATCCTTCAGGGATGGAATAGGTCACGGATGCAAAACTGAAAATGAAAGGACAGAAAAGTAGTTTCCCTGGCTATTGAAGAGCCACTCGCAGTGGGAGCAGAGAGCCTCCCTCAGGGAATCTGAAAAAAAAAGTAGAAGGTTAGTTAGGACACTGAGCACTAAACACATAGCAGGCTAAGACCAGAGCGGAAATAGGAAGAGAGAGAACTGAGCCTCTGATTTTGAGGTAATAGTGCATGAGCTGCAAAAGGATAGGTGTGGCCAGGGGTCCCCACTGACTCGCACGATGAGAACCCCCCTTATCCGAAGGCAGAGGTGGTGTAGCCTGAACCGAGGTCGGGGCAGTAAGAAGGAGTCCCGGCTCCATAGAAGTTCCCCAAAACCATGCGACAAACAAGAAAAAAGACCACATGCCAACGTATAGGAAAAACACACGAGACAACAGTAAAAGGAGGTTAGATAGATGTATGGATTATGTGTATGTATAACTATACCTATATCTCTTGCTCAGTGGAGAGGAAAAAAACCCTCGTAGGAGGAAACCACGAGGGGGTTCGTCACAGCAAAGAAATAGCCCCCACTCCGGGCAAGCTAGCGATACTTTGTTGGGCTGTGGAAATGTCAGAAATGGAAGAGTGAGTGTACAAGTCAACTGCTAAAGAAGACCAGCACCCCAGACTCTTAATGAGATGCTGGTTGATTCTAGCCTTGGCTGCCAATGTTGCTGCCCGGATCCTAAAGGAGTGAGGGGTGTAGAACTGGGGCGGGAGGCCTGCCATGGAGATCAGACAGGCCAGGTGGGAAGAGAACCAATGTCTCAATATGACTGTACGGGAAGAATCCACGAACAGCAGGCAACATACGTGCAAGGTAGACATGGAGCTATAAGGGCTCTTGATGATTCCTCGCAGTGTCAGACGGACTGCCAGCAAGCATGCTTTTGGAACAAGATGAGATTGAGTTTAACAAACTGTTTATATATATATATATATGTATAGACCTTTTCAGCTGGAGTCTTTGTTGTTCTTCAGATGTCTGTCCCTTTAATTACACATGGTACACTGGAAGTGCTCTTTAAAGGCTGTGGCGTAAGTTTATTAACAAACTGAGTGCAGAAACAAACAAAACACAAAACAAAACAAAACCTAGCCCTTCTTTGGGCACTAACTAAACAGGTTAGTTGTACTCTCATCTAATGCAGGGCAGGGTAAGCCTGTTCCCCAGTGTTAAACCAACTCAAATAAACTAATACAAGCTAATCCAAATCAGCATCCAGCACTTTCATTGTCAAAACCTGTACCTTTGTTTCGTTATCAGAAAATCCTTCTTTGCCAAACACACTTTTCCACTGTTCAGTTTTCTCGTCTTTCTCCACTTCAACCCACACCCCCAACACACAAAGATGTGACCTTTTTATTCCCCAACTTGATCAGTTGCATCTGATCAGCATTTATCCATTAATTATTCCATTAAGCAATTGTTTCCTTTGCTGTGATGCAGAGTATGTGACTATTACCAAGGTCCTAAAGCCTCCAAATTAATGTTTGGTACATACACATCGGTGCTTATTTTTAGGTAAACCAGTTTTTTGGGGGCTTTCATTTTTTATATACTGTATGAAATTAGTGTTTTTGGTTACTTTCCAAAATGCTTGAGCATCCTTTTTCTGCCAAAATATGTATAGTAGTAACTCGACAGTACTTGCACACTTAAGTTGTACCTTCTTTCCTTTGCTGTCTTCTACAACGAAATCCCAATGGTCACGGGCACATTCTTCTGGGGTTTTTGTGTGTAGGCATTTTTGTACATTTCGCCACAATTCTGTTTTAAATCCTCTGTATCTTAACTGTAATATAGCTTTAAATCCCGCTAACAAGCCTCCATTCTGATTGTAATCTCATTTTAAATCTCGCAAGCGGAGTCTCTCATAGAAATGTAGGAATATGCTTTCAATCAGTAGTTGGGGCGGGTTTAAAGTATTCAGAATGAATCAATGATAGATGCAAGTCAGGAAGGCGGGACATTGCCCAGCAGCACTGGGAAATGTATTTATTATTTTTTGTAGTACGTTTTATTTTTTAATGGAAAAAGGGTAAAGTCACCGTGAATTGATTAACTAATTATAATTAGGGCTTCTGATACCCGATAAAACACCCGATACAAAAAAAATGAACTAGCTGGATAGCCAATAAACACCGGAAAAACTAGAAATGGTTAATCAATTCACGTTGACTTTACCTTTTTTCCATTAAAAAATGTGCAGCAGTGTGGAGTAGTGGTTAGGGCTCTGGACTCTTGACCGGAGGGTTGTGGGTTCAATCCCAGGTGGGGGACACTGCTGCTGTACCCTTGAGCAAGGTATTTTACCTAGATTGCTCCAGTAAAAACCCAACTGTATAAATGGGTAATTGTATGTAAAAATAATGTATAAAAAATAATGTAATTGTATGTAAAAAATAATGTTATATCTTGTAACAATTGTAAGTCACCCTGGATATGGGCATCGGCTAAGAAATAAATAATAATAATAATAATAATAGTAAAGAGTACAGGGTTTCCCCTCTTCTGTTATGCAAAGCTACTGTGTGAGCTGGCAAACATATTCAACACATTTGGCTCAAAACAGAATTTCTCCCATGATAGGCCACACAATATGGAGGTCTTCTTTGCATGACAGCCATTATGTAGAGGAGGCATAGAATGCCAAGTTTGTGTATCTGTCATGTTAATAGAAATTCAATAGTACCTGCCTTTTTTGTACATTTTACATTTGAAGTTAGATTCCAGTATTTTCGAAGAATCTTTAAATGAAATGTAGGTGCAGTTAAATGTGTAAATATGTGGTGTATGTTTTGATTAACTTTTTGGTTTGGTGCAAGTTATAGATTTGTATATTTAATATAATTCACATATTTCTGTGTGTGCTTATTTTGGTTGACTAAATTAGTCTGCAATAATGTCTTTGTTGTGCACTAGAGTGAGACCTACAGTATATTGTTTTATTATTTAATTAATGTAATTTGGCACATCCCTCGGTAATGGATTTTAAAATATTAGTCCACAGTTACATGTAGTTTTCTGAATCTCTTGGATATACATAGCAGTTCATTATTTAGTATTCAATGTTTTCTTAATTCAGACAGACATCATTATCATTTAGTCTACATCATATATTATGATACACTAATAAAAGTGGTATGTTTATGTGTCCCTTGAAGCCAGTTGTATTATGCATGGGTATAACTAGAATGCTGATGAGCAGTTGTCTAATAAAGGCTATGGGAAATGATAGTATAATAAAGTCAAACTGTGCTGCTGTGCTCAAAAAGCTCCACGTAAGTGCTCAGACATTATGAAACAGTATTATTTTACAAAGAAGCATTTTATTTGACTTGCTTGAAGATTAATGATCTCTTAAGCAGGTCTCTGAGAATTAATTGAATCAGGGAGCCTGAATCAAACTATGTGACATATACTGTGATGTTAATTAAGTGTGTCTTCCCCCTTCCTTCCCCCCATAACATTCTCTAGATCTACTTTAGAAAGACTAGATATTAGTAACAAAGGGTAAATATTTAAATTGGTGAATAGTTTAGATTACCTGCTGTGCTCACCTGCCAGTCTGGTCTAAACAAATACAGTTGATTCTTATCTGATAATTAAGAATGTCTGTCTGAAAGACAATATACAATTTTCTTCCTACAAAGGGTTAAGAAGTTCGACACCTGGTGGATACCGGGTGCCATGACTTTCCCCCATTAAATGAATTGTTACCATGAAACATGGAACGTTTAAGATAATATACATTCTTAATTTCCTTATTCTAAAAGTGAATTGAAAAACAAACCTTTAAGAGGGTATAATGTTGACTTGTTTAACAATGTCAGGATTTTAGATTTACTAAAACTATGAGAATCAAACTTAGTTTGACGAGTAACAACTGATTTAAATTGGTTTTAGAATCATTTTAATCTTGCTGATTTTACTTTATTTATTGTATAATGTGTTTGACGTGCTTGTAACGGTATTTAGTTTCAATGAAACTGAAATGTTTATCCTACTATGATCAATATAACTAAAGTTAGAACAAAATGAATCTCTCTCTCCATGGAGGAGTGGTCGTCACCTGTGTTAATGACACACATTGCTTGTGTAAAAGGAAGTGTCATTCAAATTCTGTAAACCAATGAAAGGACTGATTTCGGTTAGGGATTAACTTCCTGTTTTACCCAGAAGTGATTGGATTACTGAAGTAAACTCCTCTTTGGGTGCTGTATTTAAAGCAAAACAAGCATGAACTCGTTCTCATGGATCCGGACTTTCATCTCACCATGAACTAACCACTGAGCCTTCGCTTGTAATGGGGTTCCATTTAAGAAGCAAAAATGTAACTTTCCATGAATTAACCGTGCATAAAGCACCATGTAATCAACGCTATATTTTTTACAAAAAATAAATAAATAAATAAAAAAGGTAACAGAGAGAATGGGCTCGCCCCAGGTTCGGCTGCCGGAGCGGGGCTGAAGCATCTCGCCTCCCGGAGAAAGCTGCAGCTCCTCTCGCAGCAAAAAAATAAATACATTAGGAAAAATAACCACGTAATAGGCCTAATATTTATTTAGTTTTAAAGTGAATGCTGAATAAGATGTTGTGTTATAAAGTGCAAGTGCAGCTTTTCTTTCATTCAGATACCATATCAAAAGGGAGAGACAGAATCAGAAGTTAGACTGAGAAGTTGTTTACAGTTTGAACAACACCGGTACTAGTATAGGGAATCACTAGTATAGGGAATTGGGGCACATGCTGTAGGAGCATTATATCCGAGGCACTTTATAACCGAGAGCCTTATAATGAGGGTTCACTTTATACTGAAGCTGAAAAGTATATTTTTCATATTTCTTTTCTATTTTGTTCATGGTTCTTTTGATATATTTGAAAATATTGAATAACGGAATGGGGAAAATCATTTTATAAGATAAGTGAAATTTGTGAAGGACTAAAACCCTATTTTTATATTTAAATATTAATCATATAGTGGAGGTGTCATCCTGTATTTTAAAAATGAATATTAACTAATATGTTTGTATATATAACCAACATAGCGGCGGGTGGCCTAGGCTATTGAGGTATTAAGGTTATATCTTCATAAATATGCACTACAGTGTTTCACGTGGAATGTGCTGTACATTTGTGCAGTGCTGTTAACTTGTTTGGAAATGTTTACAATAACATACTGTGAGCATACTGTCAACTATACAGAAAAGGCAATCGGTGACTTAATTTCTTAATAGTTCTTGGTAATTTACTAAAGTATCTAGGCAACTAAATTGACACCTACAATTTGTACTTCAAAAACCATTTCACTAAATGAACACATGTGAACCAAAACAAAAACATAGTTGTAATGTTCACATAAACAGATGTGTCTTTCAACACCTATAAGGACATTCATGTCACTGTTGGAGCCAAATGAACACTTTAGGAGTGATTCATGAGTTCTGCGGGCATGAATATTCATTAATGACCTCTATAACAGACAGCAAGAGTCACACTTACCTGAAGAAATATGCTCCCCCTATGTATGTTAAGAAGACATTCATCAAAAGGGTCACATCTTTACTAACCACTGCACTGAACTGTACAGTTGTGATTGACTACTTTCACCAAGTCATCATTTTCATTCTTAAAACACTGAGCATACCCACACTTTCACCCCCATGCAAGCACATCTGTCTTTTTAAGATATCTCCAGTCATTATGGTTCTATCTGTTGCTCAAATGTGGTTTTCCTTTTGCTATTGTATCCAGACTTGAGATATAAAGAGATATTATGACTTACAGAAAGAAAGTTTAACATGGGGAAATGATGTTGTTTTATAAACTCATATGATAAATACAGTACATCCACATTGATAAACCATTTTGTTTTTGTCAATCATTCCTTTATAATAATTTATTCCTCACACTGCTAATCATAACCATAATCATGTGTTTAAATCCATTTCTTTAGCTATTGTAGTATAAAATGGCTTTGTTTGCGTTGCTAATTACGGTCTTTCTGGTTACCATAATTAAATGAAAATGGAGACAAAACAATGATCTCATTTTTCAGATGTTGCCGTATTTCCTCCGTTAACATTCAGCTGGTATTACTGCTTATTGTACATTGTGTGTGTACTATATATATATATATATATATATATATATAATAAATATGGACTGGGGAGGAGGTCCATAGTGGAAAGTTAGTCTTCCCAAGGGAATTTTCCACTATGAGCTGAGTCTGCAGTACATATTTAATATAAGTCAGTCAAAATAATAAGTGAGGGAAGGTTAATATGACTTTATATACTGTAAAGCCATAAATATTTGTAATCCTTTTATTATGCATTTTTCACGTATGAAAAAAACATGAGCATTTTTGGCACGACTATCTTATTGCTGTACATATAATGAAGAAATATACTACTACCAGTGCAACAGGTCGTCAAGATTTCTGGAGCAAAATAAGTTTTAGGGGTGTGATTTGCCAAATATTTATGGCTTGACAGTATTTTGTTTAAATACAGCATAAGTAAATAAATACATAAATAAATAACAGAAATAAATAACAGAAAATGTTTTTTGGAGTTCATACTGTATAGTTATCAAAGTTTTTTTTTTTTTTTCTTTTCTAGTATGCTTTATAATTCATTTTCTGTTTAGTCACAGAATCGCTATTGAGCATTTTTTCCCATTCAGCCATTTTCTCTTGTTGTGAGGAGTGCAGGGGAGAAGGGCATTCCTTTGAAACGGGACGGGACTGACATTGATGTGAACCAATCACATGACAGATGGAGACTATTGCTCGGTGGTATATATAATTTGTTATAGATCTTTATTCAGATCATATTAAGGTGTCCTGTATTTGGCAGGTTGTCTTTTTTTGTAAATATCTCTGCATTGTTTTTCAGCATTGAAAGCTTAAGCAGGTATTTTATCCAAGGGGTTAATGTCTTAGAGCAGTGGTTCCCAACCTTTTGTATGTCACGGCACACCTTTATACGATAACATTTTTTTGAGGCACACTTCCTATTTTATCCAACTGAATTGCCCTCTCACAAAAGCCTTTTATATCTAAAACCCCCTACAAACAATTCAAGCCACCATCTAATACAATTTCTCGTTAGTTTAAGCAGTTTACAATGAAAGTCTTTTAATGTACACAGTTTATAAGTGTGTCCCGGGTTAATTGTTTTCAGTTGTTTTGAGATTTAAAAAAAATGTCTGCATTTCTCAATGTGAAAGTTCATATTCGTAACACAATAATAAAAAAAAAAGTTATGTTTCTTCTTAATCATTGGAACAATACTACTTGAATACTACTTGAAATTAAGAGTATATGGGCCAGAGCAAAACGCAAATGAAAGTAATACTGTGATCAGCATCTTACCGGCAATGTTAGTGTGACACCTTGATCCGGGGAGGAACTGATGATAGGGCAACTCGCAGGTTGCTCCACTGACAGGCGCGCCCTCCTGTTATTTTTCACGTAAGCCAGTGTTGAGAAGGCCAACTCGCACAAGTAGGTTGTGGGAAACTGTAATATTATTTCAATAGCGTGGTCTGAAATACTCTTATCCCGCAAGCAACCAAAATGTGTCCAGAGGCATCTCTGCAAACTTCAGTTTCAGTGTGCGATCCATCCTGTGCTCTGCAGTTAACTCAGGCGGGATTGTTTTGGCGACAGGCTTCACGGTGCAGGATACAGTGGCTGACCTGGATGTCAGGATTCTGTTCTTTCACCTTACTCACAAATCCTTTGACTTTTCCCGTCATAGAAGCTGCTCCGTCAGTGCAGATGCTGTGGCACTTGGTCCAGTAAAGATTGTTTTCCTCCAGATAAGCATTTGTGACACTAAAGATTTCCTCTCCGGTCGTGTGACTGGGCAATTCTTTGCAGAAGAAGAAATTCTCCTTAATGGAATCCCCATCAACATACCTAACATTGGCTATGAGCTGGCAGTGTCCCGTAATATCTGGAATCATCAATCTGCAGGGCAAACTTTACACTTCTTTCTTATTTCTCTTGAAGCACCTGTTCAATATCAATTGACATGTCGTCAATACGCCGTTTGATTGTATTATCAGAAAGAGGAACTTTGTCGATTTCTTTGGTGGCATCAGCTCACAACATTACTCTCACAATACTTTTGCATGCCGTCAGAATTAGGGTCTCGGCAATGGTATGCAGCTTCTTCAATTTCTCTACAAGCTCAGCCACCAGGTAACTCGCCTCCTGCGTCTTATCTGAGACCTGCAGACATCATACATTGATTTTGCTTTAGGTTTTGTTCTCTCGGGCGCTTGAAGTACTGTGTATCCTTGCTGCCGAGTGAAGGGTGCTTTGTATTCAAATGGCAATATCCGAATTAAAATATACAAAATTCTAGTTATAAATTAGACATGTTTACTTGTGCTCGTCTGTAATTTAGTCATACAGCAAACAAATGCCAGATTAGACTCAACATAGGCAGTATTTGTACTTCGCAATAATTAATATATAAAACATCAAACCAGATTACTCAAATATTGACATTTTTAATCCCCACATAGTGCCTACATTGCACACTATCCTTAGGATTCACAGAGCCCAACTACTATAGCAGTTATTCTACGTTACCTAATGTTACCCCCTCTGTTTATCAAGTCCTTTTATTTTTGCATTGCCTAATTAGGCAATAGTTAACATGCTAATAACTTCTTTATTCTGAAGATCAGTTAAATTGGAGAACATATTTGGAAATTACACAGATCCTAAGATAGTGTAAGGCCTTAATTATAAACCCAAACCAAAATGTGTTATACTGATATAAAATAAGAAAAACCAAGACAAACAGGAGATCAATGAACAATTAACAGTGGGGAAGAGAAAGATATTGGCTAGATCAAGTGTGCCAGTATGAAAGTGGCTGTCATAATAGAGGGTAATTAATACTAGAATTTAAAAACAAAAATGATTATAATGTCTGTTCTCATTAAGATCATCCCATTTTCTAGTTATTTTTTAATGAGGAAATAGGAGATAGCTAAGGGAAGTACATATCACATTTTGAAATTACTGTGGCTTGTATTACTGTATTGCATTAGATCCTTTCATCTGCTGAGCTTTCTATCCTTTAAGTGCTCACTTTCAGGACAACATACAGTATGATTGCGTTAGCTTTTATCCAGAGACCTACTGTCTCCATACCTTTAATGGCTTGTACTGTAATGGTACTATGCCAGTTTATTTTTTTAATTTTTGGTACTTTTACATGTGCACTTTCTCTATGTGCTCTTTACTTACTGGAAGTCACTTACATCAGGGGAATCCAAACCTTGAATTCATCAATCATAGGCCCTATAGCACATGTGCAGCATCACAACACAGCTATAGAAAGAGTGCTGTCATTTTTAATTCCCTTCACTGGACTTCACTGACACTGACTGTGATTCAATCCATCATGCGCCATAACTGGTGATTTTAAATGTCACCATTAAGCGACTAAAAAAAAAAAAATATTCACATATTTAAAACATATTATGGGTTTCCAAAGAAAAACAAAATTTTCAAAGTATCAGCAAGCTACCTAAAAATCTTTTTATTGCTCTACACATTGTTGTGGTTTGTCAGAATGTGAACAGCAATTCTTGAAGTGGACCTTTTAGCCATTGACGTCTGTTACTGGATTGTTAAATATAAATATTTATATAAAATACTTGCATAAAGTCCTTTCCAACAATTGAAAAAAAAAATAGGTCTTTAGTCCTGTCTAAAGGAAAATCAGTGTCACAAAATAATTGACACACATCAGGATCAGTAAATTACACTTTATAACTGTTTGTTACAAATGGCAGTTTAGAATTTATGTTACAATTGTATTAGCATTTGTCTTGTTGTCCGCAGCAGAGCCAGTGAAGTTAAGAAGCAGATCATGCCCAGTGTTCCTGCTCTATTTGCATACTGTTATATATAGATGCAGTTTTGCACATATTGCCATTTTATATTAATAAATAATGACCATATACAATTGTTTCCATTGATTTCCTTTATCCTTTCCAGTACTAGTTAGTTTTGACCAGGAGCTTTAGAAATGAGACCAAAGTAACAGTGCCTGCATAGACTTATACAGTATATCTTGTTATTTATTTGTTGACTTTTTCGTTTGCCTGTCTTTGAAATGTTGCTGCTGAATTGTATTGAAGTTCTATCAAGCATTGTTTCCCAGAGGCTCATAAGAACATAAGAACATAAGAAAGTTTACAAATGAGAGGAGGCCATTCAGCCCATCTTGCTTGTTTGGTTGTTAGTAGCTTATTGATCCCAGAATCTCATCAAGCAGCTTCTTGAATGATCCCAGGGTGTCAGCTTCAACAACATTACTGGGGAGTTGGTTCCAGACCCTCACAATTCTCTGTGTAAAAAAGTGCCTCCTATTTTGTGTTCTGAATGCCCCTTTATCTAATCTCCATTTGTGACCCCTGGTCCTTGTTTCTTTTTTCAGGTCAAAAAAGTCCCCTGGGTCGACATTGTCTATACCTTTTAGGATTTTGAATGCTTAATCAGATCACTACGTTTAAGACTGAACTCCCATTGATTTCAAATCAACTTCATTGTCCACCTAATACCCAGCAATCATATTAATTTTGTACTTTAATTTCTCATTCAGTCACAACTAAAAGTCTACATTGCTATCTTCTTTCCTATTTCAGAGTGTCCTTATCCCTTTGTTGATTTGGCAGCAGTGTGGAGTAGTGGTTAGGGCTCTGGACTCTTGACCGGAGGGTTGTGGGTTCAATCCCCAGTGGGGGACAATGCTGTTGTACCCTTGAGCAAGGTACTTTACCTAGATTGCTCCAGTAAAAACCCAACTGTAAAAATGGGTAATTGTATGTAAAATAATGTGATATCTGTATAATGTGATATCTTGTAACAATTGTAAGTCGCCCTGGATAAGGGCGTCTGCTAAGAAATAAATAATAATAATAATTTATGACCCAGGTATGTTACCCTAAATTCAGAGCTATAAAAGTTACATGTTCCGGTTTCAAAAGCAAAAATAAATACATACATAAAATACAGTAAATTGCAGGTGACATTTCAACACAAAATTAACTTTTTCCATGTTTATCCGAACACATAGCCACTTTTATCAGGAACAGTGACTTGAAACCTGGCTTCAGGAGTCCGGGAGACCTAGTTTGAGGCAACTTTGCTGTATTAAATCCCAGGTCTCCCCTGATGTGACATGCAGTGACCTGAAGCCAAGTTCCAAGCCACAGTGGCTTTGTGTTCCCCCCAGCTTAATGGTTTTATTTAATGGTTTTTTGGGGTTTTTTTTTAAATTGATCCAATTGTATAGCAGTACATTACTTTTTTTCTGCACTGAATTTGTATAAATGTGTTTTTATATATATTTTTATGTGGGCTGAACAAGTTTAATTATTTTTATATTAGAGCTTTCTCTCTGTGCTGAACTTGTAAAAACATGTATTTACAGTAGATATTTACCGCTAATAGGCCAGGGTAATTGTTTCATGATTACTATAGTAGTGATATTTATTTTGCAGTTAGTGATTCCTACACTTTGGAATTCTTCTCCAAAAAATAGAATACAATGAATGTGGTGTTGCAACTGTAGTCAGGCTGAGGATCAAACTTGAGTCTTAGTGTATTTTATTGTGTTCAAAACAAAGTTTGCCCTCTAATTGTAAATTTATGAGTAATTCATCACACAACAAACCAGGTCTAAATTTTCTTTTTACGAAGCCTTGCAAACACTGGAGGTGGTTCAGTAAAACCCTAAAGTAAGCAGCCTTATTGTATATTACATACATCTGTGGCGCTCATACTATACGCAAGAGATAATGACACTAAATTTCTATACAATGTAAGACACCTGTCACATATTAAACTGTTGTGATGTTATGGCACTCAGTAAGTGGCTTCAACATATATATCTGTGTATGACTTTTGTTTAATTAAATTAGTGGAATGCATAATACTAAAGTCCTAACTGTCACTTCCGATCTAGGCGCTTTTTTTTTTTTTTTTTACTCAACATTCCTTAAATCTAACAATTAGCCAAGATAAATTACTACTTTTCAAAATATCTTGATATGTTCAGTTTCTTCTGTGGTGACTAATCGTGCTAACTTCTGAAGTGATGAGGCTAAATTAAACGCTCCAAACAAGGTTTACTTTAAGTGGTGCCACCCTGTCTGTGCATAATGTATTACTTGGAAGAAGTACACGTTGAAAAGCAATCAGCATTCTCTAGTAGATTCATAGGTGCAGACCATTACTATTCACTCAACTGACTGCTGAGGACAGTGCTGTGAAAACAGAGTGCTCAATTCACAAATATAAAAGGGAAAGTACCTTACGGATGTTTTTTTCTCCTCCATTTTATTTTAAAGGTCATTTTTCAAGAGAAAAAAATCTTTATCCACCCCCTGAATGAACTGCCCATTTATTGGAGCAATTGCTCATAAACTATGACAGACACACAAGCTTCATATTTTCAGTGTTGTGGAATCCCAAAGGAGAATATAACATTGCCCTTCACTTTAATTTGTGAACTACAGTGACAGTTATAGTGTGGTCTCATTACTTTTTTCAGACGACTGTATTCAGGTTTGATTGTGGTCCTTGTTCAAGAAAAGTGTGGAGTAGTGGTTAGGGCTTTGGTCTCTTGACAGGGGGGTTGTGGGTTCAATCCCAGGTGGAGAACACTGCTGCTGTACCTTTGAGCAAGGTACTTTACCTAGATTGCTCCAGTAAAAACCCAACTGTATAAATGGGTAATTGTATGTAAAAAATAATGTGATATCTTGTAACAATTGTAAGTCGCCCTGGATAAGGGCGTCTGCTAAGAAATAAATAATAAAAGTTTACAACTGTTTGCATTGCATATTCAACATCTGACCATTTTTGGAAGATAATAATGCTTAATAATGAAATGTGACCTACACATTTGAGATCTGTCTCATTTTACACTACCAAAAACAATTATATAAAAATGTACAGCATTTTAAAAATATCAGTACTTAAAAATGTAAATCTAGGTGAATAAATCTATCAGCATGCCAAGTTTTCTTGGCAGAACTCCAAATGACTTATTCGATTTACAAGTGTTTTGATCTATTTTTATATGTATTGACTTCTTGCTAATAGTCTGTCCTTTTCTTGCTTAATGTAATTGCTTTGTCAATGTTTAGATATAATTGAATAACCATATCCTATTTGAAGCTGTAAAGCAAGACAAATTGTGGCATAGCAAATAACACGAAGAAGAAAAAGATTGTGCATGATGATGTTCCTCATCATCATTTGTAATGAACTGTAGTGAGATAACTCCTGCAATATGGCAAGCCAAATTATCATTTAGCGAAATCTCAAATATATTTAGAGTTATCTCTAAATAATTTTAAGATATCTAAAATATATTTAGATATACCTGAAAATGATTTACAGATATCTCTAAATGGAGCTTAAAACAGAATATCTAAAATACATTTTGAGATATCTTTAAATCATTTAAAGATATCAGAAATTTAATTTAAGATATCTCAAAACATTTTACAGCTATCTCTAAATATTTCAAGATATCTTAAAATGCAATATCTTGCCATACATCCACAATGTCTACTTTCTTGGTTGGTGGAGCATGCATTTATATACATTTCACAGTGCATTACATTCATTCATACAGGTGAAACTGAACACCTTGTTGTCTTGGGGATTGGTTATTTTAGTGATAAATTCAACTGTAAGTTTACTGTATCAGTGTTTCAGATATCAAGGATTCTTAACAGCAGCCTCAGTTATTGCACCTTCTAATGGGCAAAATATTGTACAGGCAAGCTCCCAACAGGAAAGTCCATACTCGCTCCATTACCTGTCTGATAGATTTTACCAAATGCTAAATACAATGAATAGCAGCCATTAAATTATCTCTTTATGAATATAATATGTACATTACTATCTAATGATGTCTGCTCTCTTAAAGGTCAAATTGCCATTATGAACCCCAATCCTTAAATTCAAGTCAGTAGTCAGTCAACTAATTAACAACATCATTTGCACATTTGGTAAGACTGGCACGTTTTAGCTTTAAATTAAATATATTTGTTTTGCAGTTTTGCTTGGAATTTCATAATAAGCAGCAGCAGTGCCTGCAATATTTGGCTGATCCATACATGCATCTCATACATGTCTCTGGCGAATATTAAACATTGCCTGTTACTTATTTCCAATGGCTTCTTTTAGGTTTAGACTCAGTGGAGTCTATACAGGAAATGCATACAAGCTTGTCAACAGCTTTGACAGTTAAAGTTAAACTGTGTAATGTTTCCTAACTAAAAAGCATTGTATGTTTAGCTGGTGACATAACACTGACATAAAGTAGGCAAGCAGAGGGTACGACAAGATTGATGCATGTGCTGGAAAGTGTCCACATAAAGATTCATTTAGAATGGCTTAAAATGTCAATGTTAAGTCTCAACCACAGAATACTGAAATTCATACAATGTATCTCCTTCCACTTGTGCAATTGCTCTTTTTATGCACAAGCTGTAACACAACATTGTAATGCATTAAGTGCAGAAACATTACAGGCATATTGGAAGTATTATGATTTGAAAATATTACAAAAAAGATGAACTTATTACAAAACAAAGCTAAAATGAAAAATGAGGAAAAATATAAAAATAGATATAACGAAAAGGGAGGGAAGAGTTGCCAGAATGCACTTACAGTTCACAATGTTTTAAATTCAGTACAGCATGTTTAGCACAATGCATGCACTACTGCAACCACCCACCCAAGTGTCTAGTTAGCTGTTGGGAAGAAAGCAAGACTACAAATGCAAAACAAACTTGCTTGGGAAAATATATCGTGGGAAGGGGCTTTTCATCCTTCAATTAATCCTGTTTAACATTTTATAAAACTTGAAACTTTTCCCCCAAGTTTTAAACAATGCTATTAAATATTTCCTGTTGCTTGTTCCATGTCCAGTGAGAATGGGAAGCCAAGATGTGATCCATGTGTTCTGCATATTTGAATGCCTCTTTGCTCTGTTGCTGCCAGAAATGGGGAATCACTTATTTCACTGTTCTTATTTGCCTCTGCAGGGATTCCAGACAAGATGAATGTCGATATAAAGCGAACTCAACAGACTGAAGATGGGGAGACTTTGGACACATCTGGCACTGAAATTACAGTGAAGACTAACCTTGTGACCTTGAATTTGATTAATGTGGCAACACTGCTTCTCAGTGTATGGTAATATCACTCATATAATGTAAATGCCTTTCTGTAAGCAGAAAACAAAACCTGGCATGTTTCAGCTAGTGGTGCAGAGATACAAATGTTATCCAGTGTGTTTGTCCTATCAAGTATCATATGGGCATTTTCAAAAGTAACAGCATGACTTTATTATTCATTTATAGAATGCCTTAGATTCAATTTTCTTTACCTTGAAAGAAAGCTGTTTGAGCAGCATGTTGCTCTTTGATCACACTAAAAATGAACACATTTGTAATAGTGAACGATGCTGCTGATATTTTAGAACCGATCGTTTCATTCCAGTTAGTTTCTTTTATTTAATGAGCTTCTAAATAAGTGCTATTCATATGCTTTAACATACATTATGTCTTTCCAGCTAACGGATTTCATAGCCTCTTAACACTAAACCAAACAATGCTATGTGTTCAGTCTTACGTAACTTGTGAGTAAATAATTTGGGATCTATGTATATTTTGCTCAAATTTAAGCCTTGTGAACAAAGCTTTTGCAAAGCTTCCAGGACCTTGGTTTGGATCTACTGAAACAAGGTGTCAGGTTTTCCTAGGGTATCTGAAGCAGGTAAAGCTCTCTTCTTTTTTTGTCTCCTGTATTTCAATTCATTGTTAAGATCACCTCCATGCACAGTGGTTTCATTATCTAACCTGCAAGTGGTTTTTAAGTGATGTTAAAGAGAAATAACAAGAAGCTAGGAATTTTTACCTCTTGTAGGTAACATGGGTACGATAACAGTGACGGGTTGCAGCATCGACATACCTAGCTTTGCTAACGATTTTAGTTTTTATTTTATTACATTTTTTTAAAATTACTAATTACTAATTATTTTATTTTTTGAAATCCTTAGCTTTCCAATACAACAGCCACGATACCATCACTGAACTTGAGTTTCGTACCAGCACATTCATTTACATGACATCAGTCATTCAGCCATCTCTTCCCAGGGCTTCAGTCATTCAGCCATCTCTTCCCAGGGCTTCAGTCATTCAGCTATCTCTTCCCAGGGCTTCAGTCATTCAGCCTTCTCTTCCCAGGGCTTCAGTCATTCAGCCATCTCTTCCCAGGGCTTCAGTCATTCAGCCATCTCTTCCCAGGGCTTCAGTCATTCAGCCATCTCATCCCAGGGCTTCAGTCATTCAGCCATCTCTTCCCAGGGCTTCAGTCATTCAGCCATCTCTTCCCAGGGCTTCAGACATTCAGCCATCTCTTCCCAGGGCTTCAGTCATTCAGCCATCTCTTCCCAGGGCTTCAGTCATTCAGCCATCTCTTCCCAGGGCTTCAGTCATTCAGCCATCTCTTCCCAGGGCTTCAGTCATTCAGCCATCTCTTCCCAGGGCTTCAGTTATTCAGTCCTCTCTTTCCAAGGCACTCACCCCTGCTTTCCATAAACAACATCTTGTTTAAATACTATTTTATAGTATGTCTAAGCTGAGGCCTTTTAGTGCATTGTATCTGTGCAACACTTTACATGTGACTCCATGGCCACTGTTTACAAATATGTTATATTTTTTTCGACTTAACTTAATTGATGGCCACAAAAAAAAATCCTGGTTGTCCAAACCAGCAAAGCACTGTGAGCACACTGTGTTTCTTCCATTTTGACATTATAATCCACATTTGAACTGGTCTGGAGACTATTACATGTCAATACAGCCCTTGAACTACTCACTGCACATTTAATCAACTAAACAGATTGATTTCTGATGCAAGGTTAATTCTACTATAACATCAAGCTATTTTAATAAATACATTATTAACTATTTAACTAATAAATACTAATGTATTGAAAAAGGAACAGGCTACATATATATATATATATATATATATATATATATATATATATATATATATATATATATATATATATATATATGTTTTGTTTTGTTTTTTATAATTTCACTGATATAAAATATGCTATCTGGACCATCTAATTTAAAAATTTATATTTTATACCATACAGTATAAACCCAGTCCTTTAATGGATTCTTTAAATATAATTTATAAATATACACATTGCATATACACATTAGAAACTAATAAGCCAATTGTTATTAGAAATTAATTTCCATCAAAACAAAGCCGGTGTAATTGACCAAATAGTTGGTATTCCGGAATGATTGGAATTAATTAAATCTTTAAGAAAGCAGGGATTTGTGGTGCAGAGAAGAATGTTTTGAAGGAACAGTATGCATTTCCCAACTGAATTCAACTATAATTTATTTTTTGGAACTGTTCTGGTAATAGAACTAATAAGCCTAGCTTATTTATTTTATTAAATTAGTCAATATATCATGGATTATTATGTTTTGCCACATCCTTCTGAACTTAATTAAAGTGGTGTTATTACAGCAGGTTTTAATTATGCAACATTAAAATGGGATTATCCATAATTAGGGCTTCTGTTTTTCGGGTTTTATTAATTGTATTTTTTGGTGCTTATTTTTTAGCTATTTTCGAGTTTTATGTAAATCGTTTTTTTTCAGGGCTTTTGTTTTTTGATAGACTGTATGAAATTAGTGTTTTCAGTTACTTTCCAAAATGCTTGAGCATTTTTTTTTCTGTCAAAATATGTATAGTAGTAACTCGACAGTACTTGCACACTTAAGTTGTACCTTCTTTCCATTGCTGTCTTCCACAACGAAATCCCTACGGTCATGTGCACATTCTTCTGGGGTTTTTGTCTGGAGGCATTTTTTGCATCTTCTTAACTGTAATACAGCTTGAAACAAGCCTCTATCCTGATTGTAATCTCGTTTTAAATCATGCAAGCAGAGTCGCCAATAGAAATGTAGGAATGTGCTGTCACTCAATGGTTGGGGCGGGTTTAAAGTATTCAGAACGAATCAATGATAGATGCAAGTCAGGAAGGCGGGACATTGCCCAGCAGCACTGGGAAATGTATTTATTATTATTTTTGTAGTAGGTGTTATTTTTTAGTGGGAAAAGGGTAAAGTCAACGTGAATTGATTAACCATTTCCACAGTTTTTCCGGTGTTTTTCGGTGTTTATTGGCTACCCACCGATTTCATTTTTTTTGTATTGGGGGTGTTTAATCAAGTTTTATCGGTTAAAACCGAAAATCAGAAGCCCTGTCCATAATGTGCAGTTTTACCTAATTTAAAACTAAATTTCAAGAATCAAATGAGATAACTTACCCATAATGCAGAGATTTATAGCTTAATCCCCAGGACTCACTCCCCTTGCCATGCTTGTCAGTTTCTCTCTCCATGAGACAAACTCAAACAAAAATAACACAAAGAGCAATAAAGCACTGACCTGAACAGTGTTCATTTAACACAAACATGGTACACTATGCAGCTCATTGAAATAGCGTTTCAAGTCCACTACTGTAGCTTCCTAACTGCAGTTCTCAGTTTTCAATTACAGTACATCTCTAGATACCATACACTGAAATACATTTCCAGAAAGGTGCTGACACCAAACACTTGTACTATGCATTAATCTTTACTAACCCTGTATATGTCCTTTATTGAAACTCATTTGTAAGTATTGCCTAATTAAAAGTTATTGACATTAAGAAATCATAGTATTTTTTCAAATGGTGTATTCCCCTTATTTGCCTGTTAGATTTAAAAATGGATTTATCTTCATTTCTAAAATGTTATTGTTTGTCGAATGTGTACTGTGGGTTTGTGTGCTTGCGTGAGAATGATCTATGCAATAGACAGTACATTAACACCACTATTACAGGAATGGGAACGTACCATCTTTAGACCAGAGTGTCTCTGGAGAATGTCACATTGCAGGTGATGATGTATCACTATGGTACGATGTTTGCTAATGATTGTTGCGTTGTGCTGTGGCTCCAGACAGAACTGCGAGGATGCTGGATTGCATTTGTTCAAATGGCTAGCTAATTTAAGACTTCATATTCAATTCCATGACCCTGGTGACTAATGTCTGTTGAAGTTAGAAAGGTTTAACATCATTCCATAATTTGTGCGTTAGTTGTACTGAGCCAGAATAGATGATATATATTTACTCCTTTTTTTTTCTTTGACGTCGTCTGAGGGGCTTGCTAGCTTTTATTATTTTTTGGTTTGCTTGGATAGTTTTTTATACAAGGATTTATTTTTTCCCAGGTTCTTGTACTGCCGTTTTCACATCTTGGAAGCAGGGTTTCTCCTCACACTACTGGCAACTGTGGTGTGAAAGGAAATGTGTCTAACTGTTACCTCTCCCAAGACTACTTCTAGTCTGAATCTAAAATATACTTATTTTTGTACGTCTTAAAATATCCTCAGTATTTCTGTTAGGACCTAAAGCTTCCCTTATATAACGTATGCACTTATTTGATGAATGCACTTAACACACCATATTTGAAATGTCCAGCTATTTTTTCTAGTTAAAGACTCACTAAAGACATACTGAGATATCTGATTATTTTACAGTATGAAAACTGAAACAGAAGTCTGTTAAAAATGTAAATAAAAAAGATTGCATTATATGGCCTTGACCATGCCACTTTTCATGTCTGTTTATACAATAATATTAAACCAAAAAAGAACAAGTTACAGTGCATATATTATATTGAATACATATAGCAACTCAGTGTTAATAATCAAACCATAGATATTATGGAGTTTATTCTAAAATGAACAAGAAATGCACTGCTCCAGATTTAAGCTGAACATTGCACTTTGTATGTTAATGTAACACAGTGTCGTTTGATGTGTTTCCGTGTTCTATGAATTCAACAAAGTCCGACACTTGTACTTCTATTTAAATTTAGCAGGGACATCAAGTTTAAAATCACAGTTTCATGGAAAGGACCTCATAACTGAATAGCAGAAGGTACAGTGGTGCTCCTGGAGGAGGAACTGTAGTTCTGACAATACAGACCTGATGAAAATAGAATTTATGATGGTACAGGGTTGCTGTCAACACTGTATTCTAAATTTACTTTCAAATTAAATATGAAACGAATTGTTGTTTTTGAAGAATTTGCTGAACATCGAAATAAGAATTGCTGAAAACATTGAAACCCTAATTATAAAATGCATAAAATAACTTAGACACATGCAAATGTTGCAATAAAGATTTTTTTGTTTGTTTCTAAAATGTCTTAAGCCCACTATATACACTGAATCATGTTTTGTCATGTTATACACATTATATCACATACTGTAATATATGTATAAATAACCAGTTGACCAAAGTTTCCATGTTGCATATACTGTAATAGTCTGAATAATTCAATGTGTTGATATAGTATGTACAGCTTTGTTATTTCTTGCTTAATATGTATTTAACCAAACCACTTGTGACTCAATATATTCCAGTCCTGGGAATCATTTCTGTATATCATTATGTTTTCATATGAGACAAGTACGATGTCTAAAGCAGATCATATAATAAAAGTAGCATTCTATTTAAAGTTTACCTGTACCTGTCATATTCCACTGACACCTACTTACTTTACCTCTGCTATTGCCTGCTCTGTTTTCCCCAATTGAATTCTGATAAACATGGCTGCCCTAATTCACACTGTATATTTAAGACACAGGTGTTTTTACAGTTCAAGCTGCTGAGTGAGTTCCCTTTTATTTATTTATTTTTGCATGCAGCACTCATTTTATTTTCAATTTCCGCTTCTCAATAAAACGTCCTTCTTCTAGCAGTGTCTATAAGCAAGCTCTGCTCTAATGCTTTCTTTTTGTTGAGGTTGGGTCAGATGTCTTTATTGATTTTCTTGTCTGCTTTGTCTCTTAACATAACCCACAATCCCCATTTAATAATTAGGCTTATTGTTCATAAATGTGTTTTATGTGTTCCAACTGATAATTCTTTATTTAAATATTAAATTAGCCTTTATTAACCTATTTAACACAATACTGTATTTATGGTTCCTAACAAGTGATTTCCATGACCATTCTAAATACATGTTTCCCATCTGCTCTTGTATTTTTAGATATAGTGCATGTAGAATGGGGGTAGCTTTTGTCTACCTGTCGTTTTGAAACAAGACTCCAAATTACGATTCAACTGGAATATAGAAACAGGTGAAAACTGATTGAGGACCTGTCGCATTTGTGCTCAAAAGATCTATTGCATTTGTACTTACGATCTCGAAATATAGAGGCAGAGATTTTATTTTTGTTCTGCTAGTAAAAACAAATTATTTATTTTCACAAAATAATACAAGAGTATATTAGAATAGAACAAAACATATGTACAATTAAAAGACGCTCACACTTCCAAAAATGTAAAGTACTAACTTTAATTAGTATGCATTACATTGTCTTATTTAAGATGTCTAAAAACTTTGTTACATGAAATTATCAAAAAATGGGTAAATATGAATATGTGTTATTTGTTCTAATGCTATGAGGGGAAAAAAAGTATACTTTTGTCTAATCTTCCTCCCAGGACACTGGATATAAATGTATACAATAATAATTACTTAATCGATAAATAAATAACTTTTGTTAAATGTACAATATGTTTTGTTTTTATCAATGAAATGATTGTTGTAATCCCATACAATATGTTGACCCAGAGTCTTTGGTGTAGTTTGAGGTCTGCCAAGTCAGAAATCTGATCATTCCATTTTAAGTCCACCTGCTATAATTCCTGTGGAGCAAAGAGGCTCAAATTGCCCACAATTCAGCTGTGAGTTCTATAGTTCTGTAGTAAATGTTTTTGAGCTATAACTAACAGCACTTCCTGTGAAGGTCCCCTGCATTCACATGTTTTGAACAGTGGCTCTGTGGCTGTGGTTCTGGCGCTCCCATGCCTAATGCACTTGTGCATACCAGCCTTAAGACATGGGGTACCGTATGCAGAAAATTCAGACACCACTTTTCCTTTAGGATACTTGAAAATTAACAGAAAAATACAAAAGTCTGCTATAACAGAACATGCTTAGCGGTTTTAATTATTCTGGGTTTCACTCAGTTTAACATTTTAAGACATGTTTTATGCTTTTGTTACAGAATGCAATTAAAATATTTGTGAAAATATACTATTTTAAATTATTATTAGACTTGATAACTAGAACTAAGCACTGTTTCTCACCCTGTCAACCACTACTGAAGCTGTAATAAAGATATACTGCCCCTTAATTAGTTAGACCTTTTGCTTAATTTATTACTTCATGAAGCAATCCTAATATATAATTTGCTAGATAATAAAAACAATGTAATAGCATACATTTTATGAGCAGTTTCCACTTGCCCATGACTGTGTCATGCCATCTACTTGCTTTATCTGGTATATAGGCTGTATTTTTTTTGCTCATTATGGTATACAGAACGTGAAATTTAGTGCCAGATTTACAAACAAGGAAAGAAGTGTTTGTTTTCAGGAAATAATACAGTATTTATATTTAAAAATGTTTATATGTAATTTATTTCATTTACATTTTAAGAAAGTGGCTTTTTCGGATATCCTCATCAATTATTCCACGAATGAGGATAGACAAATAATCCACATGACCCTGAAGTGGTTGAGTGGGTTGTTTACGGCTATCCTCATGAGTGAAATAACCATAGCAGTCTGTGAGCGTTCATGGAGTATTCTGTTTATTTAACAAGTATAATGTATGGAAAAGAAAATATGTTTAACTATATGTTTTATATTGAACAGCTGAATTTGAAGAATTGTTTGTCTAGTTGAAGCCACGAATATGCTTAGCAACAGTGTAATTTGTGTGTGTGTGTATATATATATATATATATATATATATATATATATATATATATATATATATATATATATATATATACAGTACTGTGCAAAAGTTTTAGGCAGGTGTGAAAAAATGCTGTAAAGTAAGAATGCTTTCAAAAATAGACATGTTAATAGTTTATATTTATCAATTAACAAAATGCAAAGTGAGTGAACAGAAGAAAAATCTACATCAAATCAATATTTGGTGTGACCACCCTTTGCATTCAAAACAGCATCAATTCTTCTAGGTACACTTGCACACAGTTTTTTGAAGAAACTCGGCAGGTAGGTTGGCCCAAACATCTTGGAGAACTAACCACAGTTCTTCTGTGGATTTAGGCAGCCTCAGTTGCTTCTCTCTCTTCATGTAATCCCAGACAGACTCGATGATGTTGAGATCAGGGCTCTGTGGGGGCCATACCATCACTTCCAGGACTCCTTGTTCTTCTTTACGCTGAAGATGGTTCTTAATGACTTTCGCTGTATGTTTGGGGTCGTTGTCATGCTGCAGAATAAATTTGGGGCCAATCAGATGCCTCCCTGATGGTATTGCATGATGGATAAGTATCTGCCTGTACTTCTCAGCATTGAGGAGACCATTAATTCTGACCAAATCCCCAACTCCATTTGCAGAAATGCAGCCACAGACTTGCAAGGAACCTCCACCATGCTTCACTGTTGCCTGCAGACACTCATTCGTGTACCGCTTCCAGCCCTTCGGCGAACAAACTGCCTTCTGCTACAGCCAAATATTTCAAATTTTGACTCATCAGTCCAGAGCACCTGATGCCATTTTTCTGCACCCCAGTTCCTGTGTTTTCGTGCATAGTTGAGTCGCTTGGCCTTGTTTCCACGTCGGAGGTATGGCTTTTTGGCCGCAAGTCTTCCATGAAGGCCACTTCCGACCAGACTTCTCCGGACAGTAGATGGGTGTACCAGGGTCCCACTGTTTTCTGCCAATTCTGAGCTGCTGGCACTGCTGGACATCTTCAGATTGCGAAGGGAAGTAAGCATGATGTGTCTTTCATCTGCTGCAATAAGTTTCCTTGGCTGACCACTGTGTCTACGGTCCTCAACGTTGCCCGTTTCTTTGTGCTTCTTCAAAAGAGCTTGGACAGCACATCTGGAACCCCCTGTCTACCTTGAAATTTCTGCGTGGGAGAGACCTTGCTGATGCAGTATAACTACCTTGTGTCTTGTTGCTGTGCTCAGTCTTGCCATGGTGTATGACTTTTGACAGTAAACTGTCTTCAGCAACCTCACCTTGTTAGCTGAGTTTGGCTGTTCCTCACCCAGTTTTATTCCTCCTACACAGCTGTTTCTGTTTCAGTTAATGATTGTGTTTCAACCTACATATTGAATTGATGATCATTAGCACCTGTTTGGTATAATTGTTTAATCATACACCTGACTATATGCCTACAAAATCCCTGACTTTGTGCAAGTGTACCTAGAAGAATTGATGCTGTTTTGAAGGCAAAGGGTGGTCACACCAAATATGCATTTGATTTAGATTTTTTTTCTGTTCACTCACTTTGCATTTAGTTAATTGATAAATATAAACTATTAACATGTCTATTTTTGAAAGCATTCTTACTTTACAGCATTTTTTCACACCTGCCTTAAACTTTTGCACAGTACTGTATATGTATATATATATATATATATATATATATATATATATATATATATATATATATATATATATATATATATATTGTGACAAAGTGAGGTCCGCAAGTCAAACTTGTACACAAATCGGCTTGAGATACCACACCAACCACACTAAACAGCAGTTCAGGGTTAAACAGGACTGTACCTGCACTTTTATTGTCTTCCAAGGTTCAGGCAGAGGGATCGTCGAATAACAATACAACAACACAGGTTCTCAGGTAAAGCAGATAATCTAGTCCAAGTCAGACACAGGTTGTCAAATGGTTTAGAATTCTTTGTTCTCTTGCTCACAGACACCACACAGGTGTCTCTCCCTACTTCTCTCTCTTTCTCTGTCAAACCAGTCCTATTTATGTGGGCTGGCCACACCCTCTGCAGGTGTTCCCAACCCACCCCTGAGCCTCATTCTGGGTCCTGTTTCTGGGCAGATTTCACCATTGGCGTTTGTGTGTCGTTCGGCCATTTCGGGTGAAGTTGTCGGCCATTTTGTGTGAGGGTAACCTCCATTCAAAACGTCCGCCCTCAGATACCTTCCATTCCTTACTGTTCCCCTTGGTTTATATATATATCATGCAACAGTAAGTCACAGTATATTGTTGCAATGAATATATCCTTGTATTCTTCATGTTCATGCATGGATATGTGCAAAAATATAATTCTAATATAATATATGCCTTCCTATGTCATAAGAGTTTCTTTATGACATAGCTTTTAGAAACAAACCAAGGCCATTTTTTTCCGCTCCCAATAGAAGCGCACTATATATAAAAAAAAAATAAACATGGACATTCAACAAAGGAATGATGTGAACTCTGAAACAAACTCTCAAACATTATACATTATAATGTATAAATATGGTATATATTCCATGTATGGTACAGGACAGGTAATAATGTAAATGTGCCAGTCTTAAGCGAAAATCGGAATAGCTTTCATTCAATTATGGGTAGTTGCCTGTGGCAGAATGAGGGTACTTTGTTGTGTTTGTTTTGTTTAATAAATACACGCCGTAGCGTTTTCACCTGCCGTCTGTCTCCCGAGTCTCCTTACATTGCCACCTGACAGCCCTTCCGCTCATGTCATCCTGTGACATTGTGGTGGCAGCGGTGTGATTAAAGTGCCTCCTGGAGACTCGGAGCAGAGTAGGTGTAAATAAATAAATAAATAAATGGGAAAAAGACAACGACAACGGCGAAAGAGAGCAACGGCAACAGCTAGCACAATATGGCTGGACCCCATCGCAGCTCAGACCTTCTGGGATAACGCCTTGGAAAATTTCTTTGAGGCCGTGGGGGACCCAGGAGGGTGCTTTTCCTGCGGGGAGTACGGGCACTGCAGCACGCGATGCCCCCACAAGGAAGAGGAAGAATCTGAGGGGGAGGAGTGGTGTCATGCGGCTGGTGAGCTGGGGTCTGGGTGGCCCTTCATTTTCCCATGCTGGGAGGAGGTAGTGGCTGCCCAGGCACATCAGAGCAAGACACCCAACAAGCAAGACAAGAGCTGCCGCCGTTCAGTTCGAGAGCCAGAGGAGGTGGAGCAGAAACAGAAACAGAAGTGGTGGTGCCTAGATTGTGGGGAGGGCGACCACCCAACGCCCCGCTGCCAGTTTCGAGAGTCAGAGGGGGCTGTGCCGTTGCCTACACATGAGCCAGAAGAGGCCGAGCCGTTGCCAGCATGTAAGCCAGAAGAGGCGGAGCCATTGCCAGCACATAAGCCAGAAGAGGCAGAGCTATTACCAGCAAATTAGTCAGAAGGGGCAGAGCCATTGCCATCCTGAGAGCCAGAGGGGGCAGAGCCGTTGCCATCCCGAGAGATAGAGGGGGTGGAGCCGTTGCCAGCCCAAGAGCCAGAGGGGGTGGAGTTGTTGCAAAACCAGGGACCGTTGCTGGAAGAGAAGATATGGGAGGAGCTGAAGCCACACACCCCCCCCCGAAATTTTTTTGGGGGAGCAGGGGTGTGATGTTGGGATTCCCCAGCAACCATTGTTCATGTTGCTGAGGAGGGCACGGCGGAGAGAAAGTGCTGTCCCAGGAGAAATGGCCAACATCACCAGTGTCGCTGGCTGCACAACCTGAGGTTCCTGTGCTCCTGTCTGCTGCTCCACCTGAGGTTGATGTGCTGTCTGCTGCTCCACCTGAGGTTGCTGTGTTGTCTGCTGCTCCACCTGAGGTTTCTATGCTCCTGTCTGCTGCTCCACCTGAGGTTCCTATGCTCCTATCTGCTGCGCCACCTGAGGTTCCTGTGCTCCTGTCTGCTGCTCCACCTGAGGTCCCTGTGCTCTTGCCTGCCATGCCGGAGGGTCCCATGCCATTGCCTGCCACGCCGGAGGGTCCCGTGCAGTTGCCTGCCGTGCCGGAGACTCCAGCGCCAGTTGTTCCGATGGCTTCAGCGCCAATGGTTCCAGAGGGTCCAGCGCCAGCGGTTCCGGATGGTCCAGCGTCAGCGCCAGTGGTTCCGGAGGGTCCAGCGTCAGCGCCAGTGGTTCCGGAGGGTCCAGCTCCAGCGCCAGTGGTTCCGGAGGGTCCAGCGTCAGCGCCAGTGGTTCCGGAGAGTCCAGCGCCAGTGGTTCCGGAGGGTCCAGCGTCAACGCCAGCGCCAGCGGTTCCTGAGGGTCCCGCGCCAGTGGTTCCGGAGGGTCCAGCGTCAGCGCCAGTGGTTCCGGAGGGTCCAGCTCCAGCGCCAGTGGTTCCGGAGGGTCCAGCGTCAGCGCCAGTGGTTCCGGAGAGTCCAGCGGCAGTGGTTCCGGAGGGTCCAGCGCCAGCGCCAGTGGTTCCGGAGGCTCCAGCGTCAGCGCCAGTGGTTCCGGAGGGTCCAGTGTCAGCACCAGTGGTTCCGGAGAGTCCAGTGCCAGTGGTTCCGGAGGGTCCAGTGTCAGCGCCAGTGGTTCCGGAGAGTCCAGTGCCAGTGGTTCCGGAGAGTCCAGTGCCAGTGGTTCAGGAGGGTCCAGCATCAGCACCAGTGCCAGTGGTTCCGGAGGGTCCAGTGTCAGGGCCAGTGGTTCCGGAGAGTCCAGTGCCAGTGGTTCCGGAGGGTCCAGCGCCAGCGCCAGTGGTTCCGGAGGGTCCAGCTCCAGCGCCAGTGGTTCCGGAGGGTCCAGCGTCAGTGCCAGTGGTTCCGGAGGGTCCAGCGTCAGCGCCAGCGCCAATGGTTCCGGAGGGTCCAGCGTCAGCGCCAGTGGTTCCGGAGGGTCCAGCGTCAGCGCCAGTGATTCCGGAGGGTCCAGCGTCAGCACCAGTGGTTCCGGAGAGTCCAGCGCCAGTGGTTCCGGAGGGTCCAGCGCCAGCGCCAGTAGTTCCAGCGCCAGTAGTTCCAGCGCCAGCGGAGGGACCCAAGCTAGTGCCTGTGTCGCTAGGGGCGGTCAAGCTGCCTGGGCCACCTGACGGGTATCCAGGAGGGACCCGAAAAGGGACAATAAGGACACTGGGTTTATGGGGTAGGCTGGGGGTTAAACTGGCACCCCCTTACAGAAGTCCAGGGGTAGTCACGGGGGTTAAACGGGCGCCCCCTTACAAAAGCCCCATGGAGGTGAAGGAGTGCTGGGGAGTGTTGGGGCCAGCGGGCTCCAGACGGCAGGGTGCACAAGTGGGGAGGACTGGCCCTGCCCGTCTGGTGTTTGACAGGGGTTGGCTGGTCCCCAACATTTCCTCCCACCCTCCCTCCCAAATCTTGTGGAATGGGGGGGGGGGGGGAGGTGGCCCGTTGAGGGCCCTTATGTGCTACGCACATAAGGGGGGAGGAATGTGGCAGAATGAGGGTACTGCCCTATGTTTATAGTGTGTGTATGTGTGTTTTGTAGTGGTGGTGGGTAATTAAAGGGTTAATTCACTGGCACTTTAAAAACATGTGAGAATGTGGTGGAGGGTTTAATTGATTAAGAGGGTGTAAATTGCTGCACAGGTGTATATATAAGGGAGCACTGAGAGCACTGGTTTTGTTGGTGTTAGGATTCTGGAGAGTGTAGATCGCTGATTCTGTTAAAGTGTATGTGAGATCTGTTTTTGTTAAAACTATTTATTTTGTTGTGTTTGTTTTGTTTAATAAATACACGCCATAGCGCTTTCACCTGCTGTCTGTCTCTGAGTCTCTCTACATTGCCGCCTGACAGCCCTTCCACTTGTGTAATCCTGTGACATTGCCAATTTTCTATTTTTTTTGTTCCCTAACAGTGTGTTGAGTGCTTTTATTTCAATCAAACTGGATTATGGGTCACTGATCCTCTTTGTTGAACTGATAGTTTGGAATTTCTATGTGAATATTTTCTGCTAAACATCCAGGCTGTGTTTGATGGATGGAACAAGGTTACAGGTACTATATTATTATCCAAAAAATGAATTATTTATACATCTTCTGAACTTTTATCTGAACTTCATTCTAAACATTGAAATTACCTCAACCTTTTAATATAAACCGGTAAATTACTGAGAGTATGAATGATGGAGCATAATGGGCTCAGCGCAATGCATCAGATGTGACACTAGTGACTTGTGCTTATGAAATCACTTACTGTATATTGTGTTATGTTACAGACTGGAAGAGAACATGTATTTCTGTTTTTATTAATTAACCCATGCAGCTGTTTTAACTTAGGATGTGATTAACCAAGTATGCAAGTAGAATCCCGGTCTGTCTGGTCACTGTTCAATCAGAATACTAGCTGCTTCAAAATAAAGTGAAATCTGGCTAATAAGGCCATTCAGTGGAGCCAACAAAATGTGGACTTATGAGTGAAGGTACATTACATACTGTAGTCAAAACATTTGTCAAATAATTTATTTTAGTTCCTATGAAAAACGTGCTAGTCATTTTAAAAAAAATAAAAAATGAATCAAATGTGAAAATGAGTCACATCATGTTGCATTCCAGTAGTTTTCAGGGGGTTTGGAGGTTTACAGCATGTTGGTCTTATTAGATTTAGAGACCCAGATGTCCTCAGGTAAGCAGTGAGGTGTTAGTAGCATGGGAAAGTATCTTAAAGTTACTGATTCATAATATGTAGAAGAACTTCTTGTGTTCTCAAGATACATGTACACATGTAAGTGTAGCATACAGATGGACAGATGTACATACCGAGTTTCATCCAGGTATGCATCCAGGTATGCAAAAATGTAAGTGTGACATGCAGATGGTGAAAAACATCCTTTCAACTGGTAAAAAAAATTGCAAATGTGATGGAAATATAATGGCAGCTGCACTGATGTGAACATATGCGATAGCAAACACAGAAGCAGACAGTGCCGTGCAGCAGGTTGTTTGGCTCGCTGCTTCAGGTGGTGTCTGGCAGATGTTATCCAAAGAGGGAACTTTAACTCCACCATGGTCTCTCGGGTGAAAATAAATTGGCAAATCCTCCGAATTTCTTAGGTTCACCTTGCTGCTAATTCTAATTTCAGGATTGCAGCCAACATGTAAACACAGCCAATATGATTTGGAAGAGATCAGCAGTTACACAAAGCTTTTTATAATTTCATTTCAATAATTTAATAATTCTGGAATAATTTCTGGTGAACCGGGAGCACGGGATAACAACAGCAAAGTCTAATACATAAGGCGTGATGCTGGCTCTTTAAAAATAAAAGAAAAAACTGGTATTCATTGTGTACATACATTATATAGTTTCCCCTTTAAAAAACTGCAACCTTATTTCCATCATGTTAATGTAATATTGTATTTTATATTGTGATTTCTTACTGAAGTAATGAGGTGTGATACAGTTTTTGGTGCGCAAGTGAACTGTTCTAAACACATTTTTCTTCCCTCTTTTTTTTTTTTTGTAAATTGCCCTTACCAGTACCATTTTATTATACTGAATTTAACTCTACCTGTGATGGCACTGTGGGAAAATGCATTGACAGTCTCCATGAATATCACTGTTGTCTCTTTAGTTGGACCCCTAAGAGGGTTTTCGCATGGACGTCGGAAAAAAGAAATAATAATAATCCAAAGCAATCAGATTCAGTAATCCTGTTTATGATCTGGCAATTAAACTATAATTTTACAGTAAAATGTGGTGGTGTAAACATACTGTAATGTGCATGGCTTTCCACCGGGGGGTGGTTCTATGCTGCTGATAGCTGGTGTTGTGCCAGTCCTTCACTATATTCAACCACTGTTTAGTTTTTGTTGTTTTTTACTGGCTTTTGATTAGGTTGATATATAAAAGGGGGGGTGGCTTCAGAAATAAGTGGGAGGGTCTGGAATGCCGAGCCTATAAAAAGGGGATTTGCAGGCATTTTTTAAGGAATTTTAGATATAATTCCATTGGGGGGGCATTGAGTGAGTTGCCATGGCAACCTGCAAATACATATTTTTTTCTTTGTTGGCCATAAAAAAATGTTTTGATTACCTTTTTTTGTCCTCTGTACCACACACTGCAATGGAGCCCATGGAGCATTATACAACACTGTAGTGTTATGACAACACTAAATACATTACATACGTATACATACTTTATAGTGTGTTTCAACTGAACTACGGCACATACGTTTTGTCTAAATCAATTGTGATGCAAGTTTCATCCAGGGCACGTTTACCAGTATAACTACATGTCTGAGGGATATGTACTCATGGTTTTGTGGTTCTAATGTGTATTACTTTAAATAAACAGCTTTGTGCTCCAAAGGCAGAAACAACCTTGAGTGTTATATACATTTGAATAAACACCAGGCTTTTTGAAAAACAAAGCAACATAATTGCGGAGTCAAACTATTGTGGTGCTAATTAGATATAGGGCAGCAGTGTGGAGTAGTGGTTAGGGCTCTGGACTCTTGACCGGAGGGTTGTGGGATCATTCCCAGGTGGAGGACACTGCTGCTGTACCCTTGAGCAAGGTACTTTACCTAGATTGCTCCAGTAAAAACCCAACTGTATAAATGGGTAATTGTATGTAAAAATAATGTGGTATCTTGTAACAATTGTAAGTCGCCCTGGATAAGGGTGTCTGCTAAGAAATGAATAATAAAATAATAATATACATTACATAGTACCTATAGAGTTGTGTTTGTATATCTATGGGGATTCTAATGATAGTCATGGAGTCACTTGCTGTCAAGTCAAAATAAATAAAACTTGACAGCAATATTGCTCTGAACTATTCTAAATAATTGCATATGCTGTTTATCATATAAAAAAACTGAAGCAGCTGTAAATATTGAGGCTTTATTAATTGGCACATTAGATATAACAGCTCATTTCATACATCGTGCACAAGTATAATCTTAAATATACGTTCCTGAATTACATTTCTGAACCCATTGTTTCATTTTATCTTTTAAGTTATTAATGTGCAATGAACTGCTTTTTGACTCAAACCAGCAAAGCTCTGATTGCTGTACTCCCACATGCTGCACAGTGTCATACAGTGTTAGTAAACTGAGCCAAAGGTCCACTTAAAAAGCAATACATTACCCAACTGGGCATCAGTTGTAGCAAAAAGAACAGTGATACAGCAATAAAATTATAGAGCTTGCCACTTCTATAGAGTTTGGATGCATCCAACATATCATTTTTTTTGCAATCTTAATTAGTGTGGGGTTTGTTTTTAACTTTTTTTTGAGCGTATGTGGAAGTATCATCAGAGGGTAAACTGGATAGATTCTAATCAAGTTAAGTAAATTAAATGTGAAATGAACAGAACAAAATAGTCAGTGGAGCAAACATCTCTACCTGCCGCAGTCTCTGCTATGATCAAATTAGCTAGCAGCAATACTCAGCCAAAAAGGTTTTGTTCAGCAGTAAAGTTACATTATCACAAATCTTCTCTTTTTAGTTAAAACTCAAATGAGATTCTGTCATTCGATAGCTTCGTCTGGAATTGGTAATGCGTTCTATGAATCAGCTTCTTTCTTTGACTGCCAGTCTCAATCTAATTTGGAACTATTAGCTCTTTACCCATTTATTTAAAATTGCATGCACATCAAAAAAGGTACAATGACATGTAAGTACTAGGTTAGCAAATGCACCAAGTAACAGCTCTGCTCATATGCATGCAAGACTGCTGTTATTACCCTACTGTTCTGTTTATAGAATTGTTTTCCCTTTGCTCAGGGGTACAGTATTGCTCCCTTTCCTGGAAGAGTGCTTGGGTGGTACCAATATTTGAATCCAGTGACCCCCAAATTATCAGTGATTTCCATTTCACTTCAGTATATTGTCTAAAAGGTACCTGAAGGATCATTTATAGATAAATCCCTGAATAATTCCTAACACATCTTTCCAGACCCAATCAATGATATAATCTATTTATTATGATTTATGACATCACTTTATTTTTTTGAATCTTCTCCAAAGGTTTCATGTGTCTGTGTGTGGAAATATGTGACAGATGGTTTATATCAGGGGTTGTCAATAGAGGCAGCACAGTCTGAATACAGAGTAAAAGCACATTTTCAACAAATATGTACTACACAGTTGGGACTATGTTCTTGAATGGTTGTCATTGAGAGAAAAAAGCAAAGCACATAGCACACTTCATCTTGAAAGGGAAAAGTTTACTTTGCTTTATGATAGTATAATACAGTACACCTTTAGGTCAGTAAACAGAAGCATGAAAGAATAGTATGGTTTGATAGAAACCAGGCAGAAAGGAAGGGCATTCAAGTTCATAGACAGACTACTGGGGGAGATAAAGTAAAAACATGTACTATACCCTCTGTGTTCCTCAGCCTACAGAGTTTCCTCTTTGCCGCTTGCATTGGCCTGTGATGTTCCTGACCCTGCAACAGGAATTTCTCATTGGTGTGTCTCAATTTCTGATGGTTTACAATAAATAATAAAACAGGAAACAGGTAGGAAACAACTGAGAGAATGGGTTCTTATTTAAATCCAGGGTGTCTTGTGGTTGTTTTGTGTGTGGTGCTGTTGCCACCAGTGCTATAAACTTCAATTGAATTCAGGTCAATGTAATAGGGATGCGGTCTTGACCTTTATTGTTATACACCCCCGGCGCTTCAATGTATGTTTTTTTATTTTTATTTAATGAATTAATGAATCTTTGGAAACACGTCAACATTTCAACAGATATGTATTTTAACTTAAAATATATCAATTATAAGGCAGTTTCACTTTAAATATAAGGATTATTCACATTGATATAACATAAGCAAATTTATATTCTAAGTGAGGTCAGTACAATTTAAAATCTAATAGTTTATGCAACAGTTTTTAATTATTTTGATTACAGTATTGTGCCAAATATAATTATTCAATTCCCTTATCTAATCAAAATGTAGTTAATTTTTTGAGGTCTCAGAAGACACAAAATGCCCAAGAATAATTGGATCCTCGGCTAACCCAAATAGAAAAATGAATTCTCTTGGTAATTGGACTAATTCTGGGATGTCCTTTCAAGATGGATTTGACTTATCAAGGGCTAGCTGTGAATCACCATTGGATGGTTCCCCTGATTGAGTGGCTTCACATTAGGGGCCCTCATTCCTCATTACTCTTATCATGTATACCTCCTTGACATAGATAGCCCATTGCACTACAAAATACAGAATTAGTTTATTGATGTTTCCCTTTTCTTATAAACCAGCTATTTTGTTCCCAACATATGGATACTGTAATACAGCATAACGATGTTTAGTTCTTCTAGATTGTGTTTGTGGACTAATCAATTTACTAAGAAGGCTAGTTCTTGTATTCCCCTAGGACAGGTTCATATTCATTCCTCCCATTATCTTGTCCTGTGTAGAAGTGGGCTGTCAAGAGCAATACCTATTTCCCCTCAGAAATAACCCCTCAGCCTTTGTCCCTGCAGTTTATAATATTGTAGCTGATATCTATACCTAGTAGGAGGCCTACTGGACTATCTTTACAACCATAGGAGAGAGTGACTCATATTTGGACCAAATGGGTAAGTTTAATTGTGGGATGAATTGTATGTGTGATATTTATATATTCATTGGTTTGTATTAGAGAATTATTTTTCTGGTTGATATTTAAATCAGATATATTCTGTCCCATCGTTCTAGTAAATATGGTGTCCTACCACACAACTATAAAAATACACACATATCAACATATTGAATTAAAAAAAAGTGGTACACTTAAATTGTTCTCTGTTCCTGGTATATCTTTACTAATCCGTTTTTTCTCAATATTTTATCCAGAAGTGGCATGTGGTCATTTCACTAGTCACTGTGTATCCAAACACATGCAATACATGCTATACTTCTATAATTGATTATGGAACAGTTCAAGCTGCAATCCACCTGTCTATCAAGCAGCTTTTTGGAAACACCCTGCTAAGTTCAATGCTCTGACTTCTTCAATTTACTTGAGACTGCAATGAGCCATGGTATTTTATGGCTGTAAACTCATAGATGTTCTATTATTCCCTGATGTTTATTTTTTAATTAAATTGAAAGTCCCTCACACAGTAGGTCTGCCTTGTTGCCTGACATTGTTAACAAGTCTCTCTTCTTTGTTTGTTGTCCAATGTAGAGTTTGCTTTGATATCAACATCTTGTATTGCCGTGGTATGCAATTGGTAATGTGAGCTATCTGATTTGTTGCCTGTTTACATTTTACGTGTCAGACTTCTTGAAATTACAATCAAAAGCCTGTATTTACTTTCTCAGATTGATTTGTTGGGTGCCAATCTATGTTGTTTGCTGATGAAACACATACATGTTACCTGGCATGCACTGGTACAACATTAAAGAAAGCCCTCAGTTTATTTATTGACAGAAAATATTTCATGTAAAGAATTTCACTCCCAGGATGAAATTATCAAATAAAAGCAAGTATAACAGATATGTAAAAGTATACCAGATATAATTTTGAATGAAAATACAAATATCTTCACTGCTGTATCTTCTACAGTACAAATAGCCCTGGTTTATGGAATTAGTTTATATCTACTGTACAGCCCCTATATTGTATTAGCACTAACCCCTTTAACAACCCTTTGTATTGACTTTGCCAGCTATATTTATATATCCCCATAACAACCTTGGCCATTCAAGGAGATTTACATGCTGCTAAGGAAAAGACTAGACTAAACAGGTAAGTTTTCAGTTTTAATTTAAAACCAAGTAACTTGTTTTACTCCCTAATAGCAGAAGTCAGAGATTTCCAGTACTAAAAGCTCCCTTGCCCTGAGTGTAATGCTTAGTCACAGGGAATCGAAGCAGATCAAAGTTGGAAAGTGGAGAGGTAATCAAGAGCTTGACCATGTGAGGCCTTCCTGTGGGTGACAGGCAGCCAATGTTAAGCAGTGAGCACAAGTATTTTATTTTCCAAAAATCTGGTTCTGTTTAACATTCTCTCAGTAGCGTTCCAATCACTTGCTGAGGCACAATTTAAAATTTCTGAGAAAACGGTGTTTCAATAATTATTTAATTCGAAAACAAGCGCAATTACCGCCTCTCAGCATTCTTGCATTTCTGACTAAAGAACAGTGACATGATAAATATTATGTCATTAAAAGACCAATGCTTTCTTATCCCAGTGCTTTGTATGTTCTTTAAATACTGTCATCTAAATTCATTGGGGAACCCATGTGACACGTCTTCATGAGTATATATAGTGAGTATACATTACATAGGAATTATAACCCTTTAACAGATAATTCTTTTGATTAGTGTGTACTGATAGTACATACAAATACACATTGTGCTTTTGATTCACAGCTAAATTGAAAGTACAGGTACAATGGCAGGCCAGAAATGGCCCACAAGCCATAAATTGGACACCTCTGCTATAGTGTGTTTATTTTTGTTGCATCACACATAATCCCCAATCCCTCTACCATACTCTGACTCTCCTTCACTGCAATCTGTGCTGTGAGACACAGTTCCTGGAGGGTAATCTCTGCCACCCATGCAGTTAGCAGTGAAGTATGTTTAGTAAAATTCTGTTCTTTATCTCTGAAAGATAAAAACTAACCTTGTTATAAAACAACTTTAACCTTGTGATGTGCTAAAGGGAGATACGGAAACGAGCCATTTCTAGTTCAGAATGCTGATAATATAAACATAATATAAATATAAAAAGTCAAACAGAAATGAAAGCTTGGAGCCACTACAATATATGTAGAGGGAGAGTACACATGGCAGCAAGATGTCCATGTGGATTAAAAAATGGCTGCTAGTAGTTCCTCCACTGGAATAATGGTTTTTGGTGGATCTTTTTACATATTGTTTCTTCAAATAATAATAATAATAATAATAATAATAATAACAACAGCTTAGTTTCTAATTCACATTACACTCCAGTGCAAAATAATTCAGTTCACTTGTAATTTAACTTTGTTTGGTTGTTCATAAACCAAAAACGTGGTTGCAGGTCAGTTCAATGATTCACATAGACTTTCAAATTAATCGTACTCAACGAATGGGCCTTTGCTTATTTCTATAGCATATTTACAGTGTGTGAACTATATTAGGTAAACACCCTTGCTTGGTAATGGGAATATATTTTATGTACTGGAATTCAGTGATTTAATCCCTAAAGCCCTCTTTAAACCAGATGTGGATTTCCTTCAAACATAACAACTATTATTGAATGAAAGACACACACTCCTGGTTCCTGACTGGGCAGTATCAAAGTGACTGGGGCAAGTGAGACAAAAAGTAAAAAAAACCAATCCACTTCTAAATTTGCTCACTCACCTTGCTTGCATCACATGACAACTGGTGTGACTATTCCCATTGATATTAATATAATGTACAATTTTTTGCTCTTCACGCATCCGGTGTGAAGAGAGATTAAGAGCAGCCATGACTGAAAATGTAATTGGTGTCATATTTATTATCCTATGGTTTCATTTGAACAACCTATTGTTATTATATATCTTTCACATATTAAGGTTACCACCCAAGAACATATATATATATATATATATATATATATATATATATATATTACAACTAGAAAACTACCATTGTGGAGGGGCTGAATGTACAATTCTGAGAAAAAGTAGGATTGGTACATAAAGTAGCTGCAAGGCAAACAAAGGGGCACATTTAAAAACCTGTCCTGTCTCAAATGTGCACTGTGTGCCTTTTTACATTTTAGAACATTTCTCTTTAAGTAGTTGGAATTTTAGATAAAAAAAGGCAGGTTATGGTAAATGTGTGCAAAGCTGAAGGAAATTCAAATGTGTATGTCTGCAGCTGGCAAGAAGGGTTTAAGTTCATAGCGGGGTTATTTCCGTCCCTTTTTCCCTTTTTTAGCTAACCAAAAGCTTAAAACAAAAAAGAAGTAAGGGACTATCAGAAAATGTATTCCCTTTTTTGTTAAACTAGATTGTTTTGCTCGCTTTGGATTACAATTCTATTGAATACAATGCTACTGCTGGTCCAGAAATATGAGAGGTGAAAGTAACAAAAATTAAATAATGAATGACAATTCATTAAATGTTAAATTTAAGCAAGTATCGAATATTGAATTTTAGCAACAAATAATATTGCTTTTATTAAACATTTAACTCGAAATGTGACAAAGAAAAAAAAGAAAAAAGTAGGCTAAAGAAGTTTTGTGCATGTTTCGTTTAAGGGTGCAACAAACACAACATATATTATGATAATAATAGGAATAATACATATACTAATATTTGATACTGTTGATACTGTACTGTTTTTTTTTTGTTTGTTTTGTTTTTTTTAATATTTATTTCTTAGGATCAGCATGTTTAGTGTTTTTTTTTTTTTTTTCACTATTTGCTTAATACGCAATAGCTTTCGATAAGTTCGAAGTTGACTGAAATCCGATCCTGCTAAGTGATAACTTTGATTTAGACTGGCCCTTTATCAAACAGTTTGTTGTAACATTTAAGTGTCTTTTTAAATATACTTTTCACCCAAGATTTATAAGCTAATTTCCTTTATTATTGCATGTGTATACACTGTGACATGTTTTACATCGACATGTGTGTGCGGCAGAAGAAATAACATCAGCATACACCGTTGTGGCAAAGTGGTTTATTGTAGACAGGAGCAGGGGTGATGCAGTGTGTGAAAGAAGCAGACAGAGATAATTGTAATCCAGTTTTTAGAAATGTTTTTATTTTATTTCTAGGTCTGGCGACCAAACAATAGTTCCCCTGGCAGTACACACCAATGTGTACAGCCCGGTGTATATAACAAGAACAGACAGTCCCAAATAATAAACAATATCCGTCCCACAATAATACCTACATGGTCACCAGTCCTGGGTGCGTGCAGTAGTGCTTGTGGTGGGTGATACAGGTTTATATTTGTGACAAAGGTGCTGTGTTGTCCGGTTTTGTGCTGGCCCCTGGCGACAGTTCCGGAACTGTGTTAACTGTCTGGTAACATACAAGACGAGACAATTACAAACAAACCAAAACACAACACTCACAATTTTAGTTTAAATACACTGTGTACCGTCCTTCTGGCTTTTACTCACTACAAACCACTGCGAAGGAACAGATTCCGATTCTCCGTCCCCCTTATATGCTGTCACACATGACCCCTTGGTAAACGAATGCAGCTGCCTTTATAATCTGCGGCTGCTACATTGTTTCCCTTCCGGGTCAATATGTTCTTGCAACGGAGTCTCGCCTTCTTCCAGACTGACCGACTTCCTGACCCGGGGAAAGAACTGTCAGACCAGCCCATCCAAAGAACTCTGTCCTTGCTGCTTAGCACCCTCACAGGTCGGGAGGGAGATTTACAACCAAGATTCATTGTATTTCTGTCACAACCGTTCATTTGGAACAGCCTGGCCATGAGTAATCAAAGTAATGCTGTGTTTCGAGTCAAAACGCTTTTTTGCATTCCCATGTTTAAAGGGCAAAATATTTATAATGACCTAGAATTTGGTTATATGACATAACAGCGAGTCCAAAACTGCACCGACATCACCGCGAAGGACATTACATCACTGACCATTACAGCGACGGCACATAACAACACTACAACATCACCATGCCGAACTACAATTCCCATAAGACTGCGAAATTCACAAAAGCGTCACTTACCAGGAACTCGGACACGACGCAGTCAGAGCGCGGTTCAACACAGATTTTCTGTTTGCAGAAGACTATAGTTTTTTTTTTTCACTGTTCCCATAGAGCGCCATCATAACCCGGTTGGTAAATACGTTAAGTAAAACCTCCATGCAATAAAAACGTGTTTCCACAAGCATTTTTTATGTAGTTGGGCTGCATGTCGATTTTTTTTTGTTTTGTTTTGAGATATATATTTGTATATGATTACTCCTCCACAGGACATCCTGGATTGGGCTAGGACTATATAAAGTAGGATAGGACAGTCAATCCTGTGATGCAATTCGGTACTCAATTACAGGTGCCATTTGTGGAGCCCACGCAGTACTGAATACATTGCGGCAATTAGGTGTTGCAGCACCAGGATATACCGGTATTTTTTTAATAACAATACAAAATATCGTTAATATAAAGTGACTGACTGTTATTTATGCAAATTAATGCTTGATTATTTCAAGAAACATTTTGCCAGGGCAAGCGCGAATACGTTAAAAACATTGCGAGTGCACTGAAGTGCTCTACGGGCTCCAGAAATGCTCCACTGTTTACTAACTTCGCCCACTTGTGACAAAATTTTCCTAGCCTTCTTTATATAGTCCTAGTATTGGGGACCGATACACGGACATGACATGTTTAGATTTTTTTTTTTTAAATGTATATTTTGTACAGATTTGTTTTTTTAAATAAAGAGTTTAACTTATGTTGTCCTTGCTTCTCTGCCCAGTCGTATCGCTTTTATCCAGAGCGAGTTCGCTTTTGTTGTTTGAAATTAAAATGTTGTAGTCATATAATTCCCCTTGCTTGGCATGTATTATTATTAGTCGTAGTAGTCGTATTTAATTGTGTTTTCATATCTTTATTTGAGTGAGTCTTCCACCCTCAAGGTCTCAGCGTATATTGCAATTGGCCGATATCCAGTTGTTTGTCAAAGGTATCCCAATGTATGCTTCTTTTGCACATATTAAATGGTGATTTCTTGTTTCTTTGAAAATATATTTATTCAGGGCTACAAGAGCACAACACAACCAAAGCAGTACGTAACTGTAACAAGCTGAACTGACAGTTTTTTGTTTTGGAACTTTTTTTTATATTAGAAAACAAGAATAGGGGGATTTTAGGAATGTACCATCTACATATATTTACCATAAATAAATAGGGGTGTTTATAGGAATGTACTATATACATGTATTCAACATTAATTGTAATGTGTTACACTTCCATAAATTAGGGTTTGTAAACTTTGGACGACCACTGTATACACACACACACACACACACACACAGTATAAATCTGTTCTCCTAGCAGTTTACATACAGGATTACCTTTTTTTGGTGCACTGCCAAACGGGCAAACGAACGTTTCTACATATTGTGGCGGCGGCAGACAAAAGAAACACAACAAAAGCACTTTTGGGGCCAAAATAGCGGTAACAACAACCACTATTTATTTCTTCCTTGAGAAATGGCGCTCTGAGAAATGGGATGGGGGGCTGCTAGTAAACAAAGAGAAAACATACGCACATCCAAAGTCTTTCAAGGTGCATGGTAGAAAGATTTTAAAGTTAAATAAACATAGTACCCGCACACTTATATATTATGCGCCAAAGTGTTTGTATTTTATTATTATACCCAAGATCAACGTTTCGATATGCAAGCGATCTTCCTCAAACCTGGTATGCAACTGTTTTACAATTGTGCAATACGAGTCTCACTGACACTTCTAAGTCATATTAAAACCTGCATGTTGAGGGGGCGGGGGGAGTTCCTGGTAAGTGACATGTTTGTGAACTTCGCAGAGTCTTCTGGGAATTGAATTGTAGTTCGGCGCAGTGATGTCGTAGCGCTGTTATGTCCGTCACGGTGATGTCATAGCGCTGTTATGTGCAGTCGCTATAATGGTCTGCGCTGTAATGTCCATCGCGGTGATGTCTGCGCGGTCTTATATTCGCGGTGATGTCGTGATACGCTTGAATTTTGCTCTTGACCTGTTATTGAATTGTCCTTTTATGTAACCTGGACCCTTAAATCTTGGTATTAACTTACTGCATATAGTAATTAAATAGGGGGTCTTTTTAAAAACATGTTATAGGACATGGGGAAACAATTAAATGTGTTGTGTCTTATTGCATTACATTTTCTCAAGCTATTTTAAATTCACAGATTCTAAAAAAAGAAGACATAGCTAAGAACTGACCCATGATGAAACTTGATCAAGTTTCCATATTAGCCCCTTTGTTGTGACAGATCTCATTTAAATATCGTCTTTGGAATATAGAACATACCCTCCCAATGGGAAACCTGATAGTATGAGACTCCCTTATCCACTTATTTATGGATTTCATTAGCCAATATATAGGGATTGCTGATCTAATAAAGTTAAAAAACCTCCCAGGTACTGATGATGTAAACTGTGAAAGTCACACAGCAATTACAGTTAGTCTGAAAATGAATCACTGAAACACATTTTCTGGTGAAGAAGGATCTGCAATTTCAGCGGGAAGACATATTTTTAAAGGGTATGTTGTTACTAAGAGCTTTATATTATATTTTTAAAATAACTATAGAGACATACTGCATGGCAATGCAATCCTTCCCCAGCAACAAATGATATTTACATATTCAAGGAGGTTTACCACAGGCCCATGTTGAAAATATGTAGCACGGCAGTTTTATATGTGTTTCTTATCAATATTCAAAAAACACCAAAAATGAAAACAGGCAAAAAGCACATTGTTATTCCTGTTACACAGCCTGGAAATTGATATCGTTTGAGAAAAAGGAAAACTGCTGTGTACCAAAATGATCAATAAGAAAAAAGAGAAAAGGATATTTCAGGTACATAAAAAGGTAGAATAATTGTTTACAAATCAATTATCAGGACGTTTCGGACTACAACCTGAATACAAAAAAACAAAAAACAGTGCTTTAAGAAGTTGATAAAAAAAAAACAAGTAGTCTCTTAAACAAAATTCCAGAATGTTGATGATGATGATGATGATGATGATGATGACCTCAGAATAGAATGTTCATTCCAAATGGCTCCAAAGTGCCTAGTTTGAAAATTAGTTCACATTCCTTTTGTTTCCTGACAGCATTAGTTCCATAGCATTGAACCATCCCACAAATTGTGATGTCTGCTATAGTGTGGTCATTTCTGTTAAAATGACTGGCGACAGGAAAGGTAGAGGTGTTAATTCGTATACTTCTCAGATGTTCCACGAAGCGATCAGCCAAGCGTCGTTTTGTTTCACCAATATATAGCTTGTTACATTTGATGCAGCCAATGCAATATACTATTCCTTTACTAATGCAAGTAAAAGTATCATGGATAGTAAATGAGGATTTTGCTCCCTTAACTACCGTGTTGCTGTGAATGTATTTACAAGTAGCACAGCGTGACCTATTGCATGGAAACATACTCTTAAGACTGTCCAGATTGGGTCTAATGTTACTGTGGACCAGATGCTCTCTAAGATTTTTGTCTCTTCTGTATGACTTTAGAAGAGGGTTATTGAAAATAGGAGCTATGGAAGGATCATCTTGAAGAATGCTAAAATTTCTTTGTATGATGTGTTGTACTTTTTTGGTCATAGGATGATAAGTAAACAAGGGGAATACGATTGTTGGTATTCTGTGTTTTGGTTTTGTACAAGGCATCCTTTCTGTTTATTGTTTACTGAGCTTCTCTAAGTATAGTGTCTGGAAAACCACAGTTTCTGAAAAATGCACACATGTCATTTGTTTTATTAAAAAAAATCACAATCATCACTGCAAATGCGTCTCAGTCTTAGTAATTGGGAGTATGGAATGGAGTTGCGACAAGCTTTGGGATGTGAGGAGTCGTATCTTAGATATGAATGAGAGTCTGTTTCTTTGTAGAAAATTGTAGTATTGATGGTACAATTAGAAACTGTGATGGTAATGTCTAGGAAATAAATTTGTTTAGAAATGTTCCATGTGTACTTTAGAGCTGGATGACTGGTCAATAAAATGTATGAAATCCATTAAATCTTCATTAGTGTTATCTGAGATGCCAAATATGTCGTCAATGTTGTAACGGAATTTTTATAACATTGCAATTGCTTAGTTTGCTCAATAGCAAACAAATAGGTTTTAAGATAACAATATAGGTTGTAACGTTAAGTTTAAGTAGAGACCTGTCCCGAGTCAATAGGACGAATAGAACACGAGCTATAAGAAATAATATCTTTATGTTTATTAAGTATAAAAAAGTATGATTTGCAGTATACTGAACTGACTGTTCCTTGGAACTCGGGGGGGGGGGGGGGGATTAGGACCATCCCCCACCGACAGCCAATCAGAGACTTACTATTAATCTCCTATTCGGACGAACCAATGAGGATCTAAAGTAAACAAACTTTGCAGGTAACAAGGAGCAACCAGTCTAAACTAATTTTAGCTGTCATGTCTAGCATGAACTTGTCTTATGACTGTTTATGATTCTCCGAAATGGAGATCATTTCTTGTTCTATAACCTGACTGTGACCCTATATGGTCTCCACTTCCTTTAAGTTCTATAACCAATCCTTATATGGTTACACTGTTTAATTTCCTTCTTTGTATGATGATCCAGAAAACTATATAAGCTGCATAAAAACTTAGCTCGATGTGCGATTCTGCGATTGCTAACAGAATCTGTGTCACTCTGTTGAACGCTCCAGTTTGCAAACTTATTAAAGCTGTTTTGAATAAGAACTTCACGGTCTCCTCATTGAGTCAACACGCAGGCTGGGATAAAGAACCTGGAAGAACAACCCCCTACCATACTTAGGTTCAAGGGAGGTTAAAAACTTCCAGTATAATGTATCTAAGATATAAAATTGGTGTATGTCCCTTGTACTTTTGAAAAACTTTATTTTCAATCCATCCCATAAAAAGACATGAGGGCCCAATTTTTGTTCCCATACTGACACCTCTAACTTGTTTATAAAAGTCTCCATTAAAGTAGAAGCAATTCAAAGAAAGGACGAGTTGGGCTAGTTGCAAAAGAATATCGGTTGCAGGTTCTTTTACTGTCCGTTTATAAAGGAAGTATTTTAGTGCTTGTAAACCGTCACTGTTGGGGATAACTGTGTAGAGGCTTTTGACATGCATTGAGAAGAGAGTTATATTTTCACTGTTACCATTTAAAGAAAAATTATCCATTATTTGCAAAACATGGTTAGAGTCTTTAATGTATGAAGGTAGAGATTCCACAATGGGTCTGAAGACATCATCAAGAAACTTGGAAATTATTTCAGAGGGGCAGGAACATGCTGATAGAATAGGATGGCTTGGGTTGGTAGGCTTATGAATTTTAGGAAGTAAATAAAAACGGCTACAGCGAGGGTTTTCAACAATAAGATTAGACGCAGATTTTGGTAATAAGTTATTCTGGATGGCAGAATGGATAGTAGATGTGACTGTAGTTTGTAACAGTTGGGTAAGATCATTTGGGACATTTGTGTAGAAGTTAGTGTCAGAAAGTTATTTAGATGCTTCTTCTATATATAGATCCTTTTTCCAAACTACTACAGCTCCTCCTTTGTCAGCAGGTTTTATTATGATGTCATTATGTTTCTGTATATTCTGTAAGGCGTGATGTTCATCTGTTGTCAAGTTTAAACGATTAGTGTGTTGTTAAAAATTAATTACTTATTTCTCATTCACATTTATCAATAAAAAAATTTAAGGCTTGAAATACTCCGGAGGCTGGTGTCCAAGTAGAGTGCTTTTGTTTGTATTGATGGAAAATATCTAAGGAATCAGAAGCTGTGTTGGAGGATTGTGAAGACCTAATTCATTTGTATCTGTGTCTGCATGAAAATGGGCATGTAAACGCATGCGGCGAAAGAAATGCTGTGTGTCATTGAGGACTGCAAATGTGTCAGTGGATTTCTTTATAGGTACAAATGTGAGACCTTTGGATAAAACGGAGTGTTCAGCAGTAGTAAGTGCCAAATTTTCTGGGATTGTAACAACAGTTGTATGTGGTCTTTGCTGTATTATATTTTGATAATTAATGGTAGTCTTTAATGTCTTATAGTCTTCCTTGAGTTTAATCAATTTTTTTACTTTATTTATTTTCATGAAATCATATATATCTGCATTTAAATTGTGAATAAGGCGACAAGCTTGGTAGTATAAAGCATTATTATTTAACATATCTTTTAAGCATGCCTTGGAATTTATCATATCAGGTCAAGTTTTTGTATTTTATTTTGTGCATTTTTGATAGTATGCCTGTCACACGGCTGGCTGAGTGATTACGTCAGACCCAGGAAAGGAAACACACACAGGACGGTGAAATGATGAAGGCGCTTGCTTGCGCCGGTTTATTGTAAATAAAAAGGTTGTACAAAACAGAAAACACAGACTGAACAAACAAAACGGTGCGTTGGCCAAAGTAAATAGACAAACAAAACAGATTAACACTAAACAAACAGTGGACGGACAGACACACAAACACAGTGAGTCTAAACAGTTATTATTATTATTATTCTTTTTATTCTCGTTTATTTTACCTCCTCTCCACACCCGTTCTCCACTCACCGAACACACAACCCCGAGTGAGTAAAACGTGCATCTATATATACTGTTGTGCCGGGATTCAATTACTAATTAATTATTCACTTGAATCCCAGCACGTGAATTAATTATGTGCAACCTTGTGCTCGCATATTAAATACTTTAAATGCACGTGAAGTGAAGTGCAATCCCGTGCACTTAAATACAATTATACATTTTAAATAACTCGTGCTGCACGCACCCATTTATATCCCGTGCAGCCAACTACAATACACCAACATTAACACACCACACGCAACAAATAACACAGAAATGCACACAGGGAGAGGGCACATTGCCACAATGCCTCATGATACTTTTACTACATTTAAATAAAGTAGATTGCACTTGCCTGTAATATCCTCTATGGTTGTCGCTTGGAAGGAAATTCATTCTGAAGCCTTTAGGAATGAGGTTTACTTTCAAATAGTTCTTAATGAAATTAATATGGTTGTGTGGCGGAGTGTCCTGCCCCTATTTATTATTATTTGTATTTTTGTTTGCGGCGCAGTCAAAAACGCTGCGTCTTTTGTTATTGTTTTTATAATTTGAAACCTGTGGGGATGCATGGCTGATCAGCTACTGATTATTTAACTAGCTGACAGTCACGCATCCTTACCAAACGCGTACAGACTGTGGCCGAGGGGTAATAAGATAATTAACAGCTAGTTAACCCCTCGGCCAGAGTATAAGAACCTGCAGCTGTCCGTGCTGCGGGGTTGGTTGTTGAGTGTAGAGAGTACGGGAGAGCGGAGAGAGAGCAAGGAGAATATAAACAAACAATTGCTATATTTAAAAATATACTTGTTTCTATTTGTTTGGCCATCGCGCCTTTTTGTTTTGTGTTTTGTTGTTTGTTTAAATCTTTTGTTTTGTTTATTTGGTTAATAAATCCAGCTGAGTGCCGTAGCATTCAGCTTCACCCGCCCATCCATTGTTTTGGTTCAGTTACTTCCTGGTCTGTGATGTCACCACACCTCACCACTGCAAGCCATCCTGCCACAGGTTGGTAAATCTTGTCTTGCTCCATGTTGATCTTGCAAGTTTGATATAAGTTGGAGATATTCTTGGGTTAAAAAAACTGGTAAATCTTGTTAGTTCTTGGAATGTTATTTTTCGTATAGAAGTCATAGTTCTTAAGTAGCAGTAAAAATATATGTAAAGTTTGAGAAAAAGAAAAACTGCTGTGTACCAATTATCAGGACGTTTCGGACTACAAGTCCTTCATCGGCTGAATACAAAAAAACAGTGCTTTAAGAAGTTGATAAAAAACAAACAAGTAGTCTTTTAAACAAAATTCCAGAATGTTGATGATGTTGATGATGATGACCTCATATATATATATATATATATATATATATATATATATATATATATATATATATATATATATATATATATATAATCTAATCTTCCTTGATTTGCCAAATACATGTATGTCAAAGTAGAGTCCAGGGGGCAGATTCAGTCTAAATTCTGTGTGCTGCCTTAGCTAAGTTAAGGTGATAAAAATGTTTGTATTAAAACAAAAATTCAAGGTGCAGCACTATGATAAAGAGAGAAAGAATCAATATTGTAAATCTCTCTCCCGATCGGAAAGGACGCTGTGTAAGGTTGGTGGTACGCTTCCCCATAGACGGGCCGACTTGATGGGTGGGTGGTAACGGGAAGTCGGCCATCTTGGTGGGGGCACGTAGCTGTCAGTACACGAAACGACTCAAATGCGATCAGCTGCGGTAGTACAAAGGGGATGCAGCAACGGCCCCTTGCGCTGAGAACGTAACCTCTGGCCGGAGTGTTTGTTTGTTTTGTTACGTGCTGTTTGTTTTTGTGTTTTGTAGAGGAGGAGTGAAGAGCCAGGGGCTGCAGCCACGAAACCAGCCCACATAAACAGAGCACTACCCTCACCTCACGACACCAGCACTCACCACCCCGCTGACTGGAAAGCACACTTTCGTGCGTGGGACTGGGGATTACCTGCTGTTTTTGTTTGTGGCCTGCAAGCCAGCCGTGTTCCCCCCGATACCATCGTTGGTAGAGGGGCGGCACTTTTCTGTTTCTTTTAATAAAACACTGACGTTTTGGGAGTATAATAGTGTTTGGACCTTCACTTTGTTCACCACACCACTCGCAGTTGTCACAAGCACAAAGAGGATTCTGCGGCTTCTCTAACATGCCACCTTGTAGGGGGTGTGTCATTTTAACGTGGTACAAAAACACATTCATTGACACGTTGTAGAACCTGCATTAGGTAATGGTGCAGAGTTGCTCTTATACAGCGTACTTGAAGATTCATGATTAAAAAACAATAACACAACATATAAATGAAATATAAAATGGGCGTCATATCTTGCCAAAGTACACCAAACACAACTATAGACTGTACAAGTGTAAGTGGCACAAACGTGTTTAGAAAATACATATATTCTGTACTTTTTATTGTGTTTTACTTATTTAAAGAGACAGAAATTAAATACACAGTAAAACATGTCTAATCCTGCCCCTCTACATACCGGCATTCTGTATTGGCATCATTGTGGGGTCCCAAACAAATCCCTTTTGAAATGAAACTACAATCCGAAGTCTTGTCTGTCTAAAGCCTATGTAAATTTGACTGTACAGTCTGTCACATGATTCTCATAACTGTATAAAAAGTGCAGTGAAAAGAAATCTGAATGAAGACTTTAATCCTCCATTAACAGAGAGATATATTTTCTGGTAAAACTAATCAACTCATCAGGTAGTGCCTTCATCAGTACAATGCGGATGCCACTAGTACAATAACACAAGCCCAGATGTATTGTCTACTTGATTTTGTTTCTTAATTAGTTTTTCCTTATTTATTTCATTTCGAAGATATGTCATTTCCTTGCTTAACCCCCTCTTATTGTAGTGAGATAATAAGTTGATACTTTACATGGAAATCATATGATTAGGATTCAGCAGTCAGCTGCTTTATTAAATAACATACTTTATCTTTTCAAGGCAAATACATGAATAATGGAACATGATGCATGTAACAAATCGCAAGAAAACTCTCACATATTAAAATATAAGAGATAAAGAAGCATTCTGGAATACCAGTTGAGGGTAATATTGTGAAATCTGTGTGGTGCTTAAATTCCACTTGGATCTGCTTGTTCCAACATTTAGTTCTGCCAGAGCCTTTAACAGATTGAACTCATTTAGTATATGAAATTGCAATACTGCTGGAAACCTTACAAAGAGTGGTCTGTAGGTCTTCATATAATATTCAGTGTGTAAAATATGATGTTAACTCTGTAAAGAGTTAAAGTGTTTTTTTAAAAATCTAAGAAATAAGTCTTGGAGGGATGCACACGCTATTGAAGAAGTAGAAAAGTAGAAACAAAGCCTAATGCTGTACCAGATAAATCCAGATAAGTGGAATCTATTTCCACTCTAGGCTAAACAGGTTTACCGGTAGTTTATTCTGCCACAGGACATAATGTGTAGGGAACAATATCCGCTGTTCTTAGATCTTTGAGGGTAACAAGCATCTCTTTTCAAAGAAAAAAGGCCCTTTATATTTGCATTTTACTTGTCTTAAGTTCAGCTGTGATTGAAATAGTATACTGATACTTGAAAGGCATGTTGTCTTGATTAACATATTTGTTACAATAACAGTATAAAGGAACCCACTATCTTCATTTTCACTCACTTGGACAGCAGAGGGTGCATCTCATCATGTACATGAACTTAATGTTCTGCATCATGCATTGCCTGACACCCTCTCACCTCCTCCTAGCCTCCATAAAGCACAGACAAACGTCTCCTGCGCCTCGTGCAAAAATCCTACCTGTCTCTTCACTGTGTCTGTCCCTTCACATGTGTCCAAACTGCATCTGAGCAATTAAACTGCTCTAAAATGTTTGAATAGTGTTGGTTTCTTTTGCTAAGGTGTCATTTTTGTAAAATGGATTTCATTTTCTGTTTCTTAGACCAAATAAACGATAGGTCCACTAGATAGTACTCAATTAACTTTCGTTAGTCAATAGTAGTTACTGGTTAAATACTTGAATGAAAGTCAATTAAACAAATGTTAGCCTTTAGCCGTAGTTTGGGGGCGCTGGAGAGGGCTCTCCATCTCTCTCTCTGTTTACTTCCAGCTCTACCTGCGCGCCGCCACGGAAACCAGTAAAAAATAGTTCCGGATCGACGCTCTCGCTCTCTTTTGCCATCTCTCCAATAGTCTTGCACCTTGCATGCTCCGGATCAGAGCGGGGTGGGACGGGGCTCCCCTATTCACTGTGCCATCTGTCAATCATTCCCTACTCTATATATGCACGAGCACGACTTCCTGCCTTTGTCTTGCATTTGTTTCTACAGTATCCTCAACTGGCCTTCGAGCTTTAATCTTTTTAAAAAAATCCTTTATTTAATCTTTCATTTTGAAATTCTTTATTTAAAAACCCTTTGTTTAAAAAATAAATCAGTTTGTTTGAACCTTTCGTTTTACAAATCCTTTGTTTAAACCTTTTAAAAAATAAAAATAAAAAAAGAGGAGGCATGGATCTGCTTCTGCCGTTATCCTCAGACGAGTTTGAGGATCTGCAACCCAGGCGGTCCTTTCCATCGGTCCCTCGGACCGCCTCGACCTCCCGCCAGGCCACCCCAGCATCTCCTCACCAGCAGGACCCTGCAGCCTGCACTGCACAAAAAATACAGTTTACTAATTGTGTAAACATATTGTAAAAAATATACAAACCTCAAGTTTATTTTTACAAATGGTTTAAAAAGACAGAAAGTATATTTGGTAAAAAAAAAAATGCAGTTGGCAGACCCATTAACAACAGAAAACATTTAATTAACAGTAGTTAACATGTAAGCTTATGGAATAAGAGCTAGATTGATGCTGATCTGTATCATAACAATATCAAGGGAGATTGAACAATTTTAGAAAAGAATCCTGTCTAAAAAATGTTTGATTTCATTAAGGAAGCAATGGATGCAATAGACAACAGAAGAGCATATAACATATTTTGTTTTCCAGTTTTTTTTTATTTTTTTTTTATAGTGGTTCATTGAGGACATTGAAAAAAAAGCAGTGTAATGTCGAGATCACAAGATAATTTATCTCAGGATCTTGAGAAAATAAAAGGAAAACAGAAGCATTGAAATAACATAGGCCTTCCCCCCCATGTCCTCAATGAGCCACTGTATTTTTTCCACATATATTTCTTTTCACAAAATGGAAGTCAAAAACATGTAAGAATTAAATAGCTTACACACATACACACACACACACACAGCTCCCGAGACTCTGCAGTGCTCGTCACTTCCATAGGAAGAACTCGAAGACCTCCTCTGACAACAAGACGCGAGAGATCCCTTGTATGGCATTTCTTAAAAAAAATAAAAATGAAACACAATCAATTGAGTACACATCTTAGTAATGATTTGTGTATTAAATAACATTTACAATAGTGTTCATTTACTTTTATAAGGCATGGTAGGGGGAATGGCATTTGCCATGACAATGGAGCAGAATCCTTGCAAGCCAGGCACAAATTAACCCGTTCACAATAATAGTGTACTTGCTGCTGTCACCCTATCTGTTTCTTCTAAAAGCAGCGTAAAATGGCTGAGCCCACTGGCATGTAACCAGGTTGTGACCATGGTAAAGTGTGCCAGTATGAAAGGGGAGTAAACTTGCTGATCTGAAACTGAAAAATATGCCGATGTCTACACTAAAACAAAACCATACTAAAACATGCTAAAGACATTGATGACCAGGTTGTCTTCTGCGGTCAATGGCTGAGGTCGGAGAGAGAAAGAAAGAGCAATGCAATATTTACCCCCTAGTCCATAATTGTTGAGGTGTTAAAAGTATTCTGGGACACTATAATCCTTATATAAGTACAGAAAAGGAAGCAGTATCACTCATTGAAAGTATATCATAATTAGAAAAACACACCATGAAACAAATATGGTAGAGGGAACAAAATATAATTAAATTGTGTATTTTGACTAAAACCAGTTTAATCAGGAATAAACTACATGCTGCACTATACAACTATGCAACCACAAATCTCTCAATACCTACCCATAAGCATCCGAGCCACTGGCTGTATCCACACTGAGCGTTGATGGTTCCAGTGGTGTTGAAGTCATCTTCACTGTAAAAAAAAAAAAAAGTCAGATCCATACCTGCACAACTATTAAAGTGTACTTTCATTAAAATTCTAAATTAATAGTCACAATTACCTTCAAAGGAAGACAAAATTGTGTCAAACTGTTAGAAACTTCAGGGGCAGATTTCTCATCAGAAGGTATCCTAGGAGTCAGTTTGCTGTAGAACAACACACAAAAAACACAGTTCTGAGTGGTTTGGCAAGTATGATTTTCACATCAATGGGAATGTATTGCTTTGTCGCTTCAGCAGTGGATTATTCTCTATGATCAATGCCCACGTCTCAGGACTATCTGTCTGGAATGCTGCTACGCTGATTATTAGGATCAGCTGATATAAATACTATTATGGGTTTTTTGTTAGTATTTGTAAGTAATGTTTAAATATGCATTATGTTAACTGTTATTCAATAGTACTTATAAAATTAGGGTGACCAGGTTGTGAGCCTGGTAAAGTGTGCCTGTAAGTAAATTAATAAATATTACCACAATTCATTTTTTTTTTTCAATCAGACTGTTGCTGTAATAGTAACTAAAGCACCTGAAGACACTTCAAAGTTGTCATAATGTTTATAGACATCACTTGGCTCATTGCTGGCATTAAAATAAGCAGGAAAACCTAAGAATAATATAACAACAGTTCAGAAAACCAAATGTCCAGCACAGTTGCGAGAATCATATTTACAGTCTTTCACTAACACTGTTTAGCTTATTGCTGGCATTTACAATAACAATAACAATAACAAATATGAAACAGTTTATTAACAGACCAGCAATGTCATGTGAAAGTCCTCTCAATTGTTTCTTTCCTAATTCTGCAGTGTTATTTGCAAGATTTAACAAGAGGCGTGTCTCCAGACAGAATGTTTTTATGAAACCAACGCTGTGTAGTGTAGTGACTACATCCTTTACACAGTAAAGTGATCAATTTCCTGTAAGGGTTGTATAGCTAGAAAAATAGTTTTGAGCTAATTTCTTCATCGCCAGAAAATATAATTCAATTAAGAAACAGCCATGGTTTAAAATTGCTAATTATAGCTTAATTAAAGGCAGGTAGCATGGAAAGAAACAAACTAAACAATAATGAAATACGCAATTAATTTAGCTGAGGGTTTCCCAATCCTGGTCCTGGGGGACCCCTGTGTCTGCTGGTTTTTATTCCAACTGAGTTCTCAATTACTTAATCAAACCCTTAATTGAACTATTCATTAGCTTAATTAGACCTATTTAATTGTTTTCAGCTTTAAACAGTTGGAGATTTCAAGTTAACTATACAGGAACTTGAAATCGGGAAGTTGTTCGCAGCTGAGAACAATTAAAAAGGTCTAATTAAGCACATGGTTAGTTCAATTAAGGGTTTGATTAAGTAACTGAGAACTCTCTTTCATATATATATATATATATATATATATATATATATATATATATATATATATACCGTATAACGGTTAGTTTTGGCTGGTATCAGATTTGGCGGATTTGCTACATTGGGGGATATTGAGGTTTTTTTTTTTGAATTTGCTGTTTTTCATTAAAGCTAAAAAAAAAAAAACACTTTTGCAGGTTTTCCACTCTTGTTTATAAACACAAAAAAACACTTCAAACATGTTTTACTCATTAAATCTGTCTGATAAAACAGTACCAGTAACATATTTACTGTAACTCTGTCATTGCACCTACCATCACTGCAGCAACTTGAACAACAACAAAGAAGGCCTTCTAAAAAAAACTTTACAGTATGTACTATCATTCTTATATAGCCCTTAACTGCAGTAAACTACTTTAACAATACACATTGTATAACTCTTAGTTAGCTATATTCACTAACACAGCAACACAGTGGGGATGATCACAACATTGCCACGTGTGAAAACATTGTCATTAAAGCTGAAACACACAAACCAAAAATGCTTACTGGTTACTAGCGCACTGGCAAGTTAGCTCCGATGTATTTACTTTGCAACACAAGTAAATAAATTGCTGGTAGTACGTAGCCTCATACATAGGCTACTGTATAGACAATATGAACCCAAAGCAAATTTCCCCCATTTTGTTACAGACCACTAACAAGTCTGGTTGTTACTTTTAAAAATGAAAAATAAATGTATTTGGTTTAACCCATTGTAAACAAAATAATAAATAACACAAACATGCTTAACATAAAAAAGAACAGTCCTACAACAGTAACATGGGCAGTTTACGCTGCCTGTGCATTTCTGACAGCATCATAAATTCCAGATTTTTTTTAATCCATTGATGGAAATGTCAGGTCTGCTTTTAATGTTTCCATACACTTTCACAATCCAGCGAGCACTGACTGGCTTGAATCACATTAAGAACATTCACCTTTCCTCTACGCCATGCAGGCAGAGGGCGGGATTGCTCTGTTAGGAGCAGTGTATGCAACACCGATTGGTGGAAGCAGTATTGGCAATCCAATCAAAACCTTTAAGAGAAATATACATGCAGGGATGAATATAAGACTCCCATTGCATAGCTGTTGGAGCCATTTCAGGTTTTCTGAACGTTTTTTTTTTTCAGCTTCTTCAATACAGCTTATACAAGGGCCTGAAGTTAGTAAAACCTAAAATGGACCACACTGCTATGCATTAGGAATGTTATTTTCATCCCTGTGTTACATAACTCAAGTATTACATAAACAGATCAGGTATTTGGTATGTACTTGTAAAATATACCTGTGTTTATCAGATGGATCTTAGATTGAGTATGGCACTGGTTGTGTTTTATTTTTTTACTCTTGGGCATTTAAATATCTTTTTTCTTTTTGTTCAACAGGGTTCGTGGGTAAAAAAGAGAAGATTAACATGTCAGTAACTAGTTGAATATCCTATATTACTGTTATGAGAGATCATTTCACTGAATATTAATGAAAAATTGTAGTAAAATAAGTTTAATGCTTACAAACCAGGTGAAACACTGGATAATGGAAAAAAGTGATGTAACTGTTAAGCTGAAAAAGCTTAGCATTGTGTCATGCATTATTAATTTGTATGTATATACTGCACTAATTACAAAAGACTAATTTATTAGATTACTGTTTTCCTCGCACTACAAGTTTGAGACTTTATAAACATTTTATGGTTATGTTATCAATTTTTAGCAAATATTGTAAGTATCTCTGGTCAGTCTACCAACCACATTTGTGACTCACCTTCTATACACATTTTGTTTTCTTTTCTGTCAATCAGGAGCATGTGTCGATGCACATCTTTGAGCGGTCTGTCACACTATGCAAGAGATTCGTTCCTTTTCTGTGAATCAGGAGCATGTGTTGACACACGTCTTTGAGTGGTCTGTCACACTATGCAAGAGATTCATTATTTTTCTGTGAATCAGGAGCATGTGTTGGCGCTCGCCTTTGAGCGGTCTGTCACACTATGCAAGAGATTTGTTCATGTTCCTTTTTTTCTGTGTATCATAATTTTTTTAATCATTAATTATAATAAAATATGTATTTCTTATCTATAACTGGAGTTGAGAAAGAGACTTATCAGAATTAAGTTGATGTTGTTTGCTACCCTAATTTGATATTTATATTATAAATAAACATTACTTTTTAACATATAAATATACAGTATATATTCAATTCTATTTACCATCAGCTAAACAAAGTAAAGAGCCAAGTAAAATGAGTTAAGGTAATGGAAGAGAAGTTAACTATCCAAGGTAGGTATTGAGGAGACACTGGAAGGTGGTGAAACATGACATTATCCTGATGCTTATGGGCAGATGATATCGTAAACGAGGGACAAGAGATGAGGAGTGAGCCCAGGCCGTAGAACATTGCATGCATTTGCCCATAGAGCGTTCAGCATGATGGACTGGTCATGCCTTCCATGACTAGTTGATTTTGCTGAACATACCATGGGCAAATGCATGTAATGTCGATTAACACTTTTTTATGGTATAGTGATAAAAAATTGTCACAATGAATTGCTGTAAATTAAATATGTAAATAGTAAAGCCAAACCACAAAAATTGTAATGATAATAAGATTTCACAATGTAACCAGTTGTATATATTTGTTTTCAGAGAATGTGGGGCAATGAAAAACCCAGGAGAGCTCTGACAATTAAAAAAAAAAAATACAATGAAGCTTTCTCCTAAAGCATCCTTACAAAACTCAATTAAAAAGATTGGGGAAATCAGAAAACAATATAAACTGTATGGCCACTGCATTATCCCTTCAATACTATTTTATACCAGAAAGATTGTGAGTAAACCATTTAACCCTTTGCGGTCCATTGTCGGACCTGGTCCGACATTGCAATTATTCCTATCAGGTCCATTGTCGGACCCTGTCCGACATCATTATAGAAACGCAAAAAACGAGACAAAAATAAAATAAAAGACGTATCTCATGAATAGTCATACATGGCCCTGGTATCAGATAACGGGGCGGTCGTAAGTAAACAAGCTGGCTGCCTGTGAATCAGCGCACAGAGAACACAGACATTTGCAGAGCTTTTTTGAGATGTTATAGTAATAAAATAATGACTTGGATCGCATTATTGAGGAGTTTGGTGATAAAACGAGTGATCAGGAGATGATCGATGGGTATGTACGACTATTATTATTATTTATTTCTTAGCATATTTGAAAGCGATAGCGAACGAAAGGGTGGGGCGGGGCTGGAGATGCCTAGTGAGTGCTTTGTTGATATGCAGAGCCATTTAAACCTGTTTGACTGTGAAAAAAATACTTTTAAACAGCGCGTCTAAAATTAACTGCGCGTGTGAAAATTAATTAGACCAGGCGTGCATGATGCGCGTTTAATAAATGGACCGCAAAGGGTTAATAGACCTTATTTTTAACCTAAGGTTTAAAATGGTTTACAATTTTGCTAAACTTAGTAAACCTTATGTTTCATGCAGTTGCAGTGTATACTAGGTACAAATCAGGTTTACTCTACTATTCTACATAAGTTTCTTGTAAATATTATGCAAACCTACATTTTACAAGTGGTTTCCTATACACCTGCAAACCTTTTGTAAACCTAAGGTTTGTTGTGTGTCATTTACATGTATGGTGTACATAACGTTTACTCACATAGGCATGTGTAAACTAAATGTAAACATAAAGTTTACAAAATGGTTTACCGTGACATTGTAAACCCCTGCAAACCTAAGGTTTACAAATGGTTTACAAATGTACAAAATTTGTAAACCATTATTTTCGTGCAGTGCCAGAGCCCAAAATGTCCGCGCCTGCAGCTGCCACCATCACGCCTGTTCTATAAGGATTGGCCTCTCGTCCGGCTCCTCAAAGCCCTCTTCGACTCGGGCATTCAGATTCTTCCATCCGCAAAGCTCTCTTCCTGCTCTACTATAGCTCAGCCACAGCAGAGCCCGTCTTCTCGCCACTGAAATGCCGACACGTCGCGACTGGAGGCCACCAGTCCAGCGTTGCTCCAGCTTCTGCACCTCCCAGCTCCCCTGAGCTGCTTCCAGCCGCGCTTTCCACTTCCACTGGTGTCTGTTCATCTCTGGTGCAGCATACCTCCCCCCCAGCAGGAGCATGGCCAACGGCTCTCCAGCCTCCGATTTGCTGCCTGCTACCGCCACAGTCACCCAGCATCCAACCAGCCCCAGCAGGCAATTCTTCCATCCCACAGTTCCTAGGTCTCCTCCTCAGCCTCCAGCCACCGTCAGTGCCACAAGCTTCCAGTCGCTGCACCAGGGTATCTTTGAGATCAAGGAGTTCATGCAGCCTTTTGCCGATTCTATATCGGCCATCATCTCCCGCCTCGACATCTTTGAAGTCCGCTCTTCCACCCCTCTTCCACCTGCAAGCGCCACCACTACCACCGCCACCGATCCTGACCCTTCTCCCGTTTTCAGTCTGGCTTCAGCATCGGTCTCAGGTCTTCACCTAGCTCACGCCACCTGGTGCTACACTATCTCTCCTGCTCTGCGCCAGAAAATCATTGAGGGTAAGGACGTAAATCTTATCTCTATTCTTATTGCCACGGCGGAGTTAATAGACTATCGAGTAGTTCATTGCAGAGATGTGTCTGTCACACTGAAGTCCAGTGACCCCCGCTTGCTCAAGAACCTCACCTTGGGAGAGTTTGTCCTGGCCTTCCCCATCTTCCTCTATGTCCTTTGCACTGCTTAACCTCATTGACGCGAGGAACTGGATTTCTACCTAGCATACGTTGTCAACTTGTCTGTGCGATATGGCGGTATGATGTTCTTCGAGTACCACAAGAGCTTCTCTGCTAAGGCTGCAGCAGTCCTCGCAACTGACAACATCATAGTCAATTGGGCTACCCCTGACAACGACCTTTTCAACCGGGTCTTCGGTGGTCTCCGGGCTAACGCTTGCAGGGTCTGCGCCTCCACTGGGCACGCCACCGAACTCCCCCAAAACTGCCTCTGCCAGCAGCTCCCGCACCACGCAGTCTCCTGGAACGTCTCCCCACTTCAGCGGTAGGCTTTCAACACAAACGGCCCCAATACATTCGTCAGTGCCTCCATCTTCCTCCTTCTCTAAAGACAGATATGGTCGCGCCATCAAGTTCATCGGATCTAAGCAAATCTGCAATAACTTCAACCTGGCCACCTGCTCTTCCGCGCCTTGCCGCTACCTCCACGTCTGCTCTTTCTGCGGCAATGCTCACTCCCAGATCATCTGCCCTATCCAATGGAAGAAATTACATTTAACAGCCCTTTCAGTCTTCACGCCAATAAAGATCCCAGCCTTCATCGAAGCTATCCATCTCCACCCTGATCAGCAGTTTGTCGACTACCTAATAAACGGCCTTCAAGGCGGCTTCTCCACCGGCCTGGCCAGCCTTCCATCCTCGTCCCTCGTCTGCGAAAACCTATGTTCCGCCATCTCAGACACTCAAGCCGTCTCTTCTCTCATCCAGGCCGAGATCAACAAGGATTTCATGGCCGGCCCCACTCCTCTTCAAGTGCCTCAGTTCAACAGCTGCTTCACTCCATCTGACGACCTCTCCATGGAGGCCATGTGCCTGACTACCTTACTCGGAATCCTGTGATGCTCCAAGTTTACGGTTCCTTCAGCAGATAAGCTTCCCAGCCATCAGCCTGCGTCGCAATGACTTGCCCCTAGTCCCCGACAACAACTTCGTCCTTGTCATCAGGACATCTAAAACCGACCAACTTCGTCAAGGTCAGTGCGTTCAGATCTCAAAAACCAATTCTGCCATCTGCCCCTAAGATATCTCACTGCCAAGAATCCTTCTCTCCTAGCAGACCTGCTCTTCACTGACTCCTCCAGGACCGTTGTCACCAGACACTGGTTTTCTTCACACCTCACTACTCTAATCTCCAGAGCCAGCCTCCCTGCCCGGTTCTACACTCCCCACTCCTTCTGGATCAGAGCCGCCACTTCAGCAGCACGCGCAGGAGTCAACCAGCATCTAATTAAGACTCTGGGGCGCTGGACCTCGTCTGCAGTGGAGTCCTACGTTCGATCCTCCCCTTCTGACATCACAGCAGCTCATCCGCCAGGTCCACCAGAGGTTTCCTTCCATTAAGGGGGGGGTTCCTCTCCACAGTGCGGATGGCCTCCTATCTATAGCCTGTCCTTACTAATCCTCCCATCTGTTGTCTTCCTTTTCCTAGCTTGTGTATATATGTGTGCTAGCATGCGGCCCCTTTTCTAGTCACAGTGCGGTTTTGTGGGGAGCCGGGAGTCCTATCTTTGGGGGGGAAGTGAGGCTCACTCCCCCGGCCTCAGGGCTGGACTCAACGCCCTCTGCCAATGCATCTCAAGTTCTCCCGCGGAGTCAGAGGGGACCCCCGGCCACAACTGTTCTTTCGCAGCTCATTCGCTTTGCCTCGCCTGCTGGCTCTATCCTAATCCTACTCTTACTCTGCCTGGGCTCGGTTCCTCACCTCGCTCCGGCCTTCTAAACATTTCCCTTTTCCCACCAAGTATCTCTCTGTACTCTGTGCCTTAGAAGCCGAGCTTCACCTCTACCATGAGGGCAACTCCTGGTGACAGGCACCTGACTACCCTTTTTCTTTTCCAGGTTCTCCAACCATACTCAAGAGCCTTTCCGTCCCCAATGCCGAGCGGAGGGGACTCTTCCGTATCCTGTGACTGACTGAGAACGCTTCTCTGGTCCTCCGAGAGTGATGGTCTGTCCTATCGTATCTGTCCCGTCTCCTAACACTCCCTAATAAAAGCCCCTCAGCCCTTGCAAGCGCCTGTGAAACTGCATTTTCTACCCTCTGTGGTAGGTCTTTTCAACCAATGAATCATAAGTCATACATGTTTTTTTAGCTCTCACTGTATCATTATCACAATAAAGGAAATCTTTAATGTAATGTATGTATTACCTTCACTGTAACAAGAAAATAGAAATTTCTAGTTTTTTTAAGAATTGCCAGATTTTTAAGCCATTGTTTCCATCTGCCACTGGGATTGAGTTGAAAGTGATTTGAAATCAATCCTGTTTGTTTCCATCAATATCAGCACGAGTTGAACTGGGACACACAGTATGTGACCCAATTGGTCTGAGGATGCAATTATGAGGGTGCTAGGCTTGTTTTAAACCTTTTAAATAAACCAACTTTCCGGAAAATACTAGAGATAAGTATGGTACATGTATTTACAAATACTAATTATACAAATGAGATGTGCATAGAGTGCCATCTTTGACCTTTGTTAAACATCCAGTTGCAGACTGGATTGTAAACTGTAGATCAGTGACAGTCCCAGTTTCTTATCGTAACAAGATGAGACTGGTTTCATGGTGCAGTTGGAAACATTACATTAGTGGTAGACAAACATTTCAACAGGTTACATTTTTACTGTTAATTTGCAAACTAGCAACAAAACCTTCACTTCTTTTGATATTGTGGATTTCAAAATGTCCAAGGGATTATATATACAGACGTAATGGTATGTAGATATGCCATTGTTTATATTAATTGAGTAGACCCTGTGATTTCTCAAGTATAGAGGATATATATATATATATATATATATATATATATATATATATATATAGATCTGCCATGAGATGAAACTGAAATCATTTTAGACTGAATTACCACATTTTTGAAGTGTCGCAATCAGATTAAACATCATTTGAAGTACGAAAGCATGCTTGTGGTCTAAACACAACCACAAGCTTTTCTGTTTGAGTGTTAACGTGATAATAGACAAATAGCGAATAAACACTGAAAAGCAAGTGAAAAGGAGATAGCAGGGTGTATATTATTATCTCCTTATACTAATGATCCAATTTAAAAAGTTTAATCATTTAAATATTTGGATTGACTGTGGACAAACTTCAATTAAACATCAAACAATTTTTCAAAGACTATTTAAAATGATCTTTAAATACAGTAGTAGGCTTGGGGTATTCGCGTTCAAAGTTTTCTAGGCTTTAGATCGTTTTTTGTTGTAAACAAGTATAATTTTGCCATATTTTGATGATGTTCACGTTGTTCTCCATTCTCCCCCTGAATCTTTACTGTAAAACCTACACGCATTATTGCTGCTTTATAACAAGTGATGATGGTGTCACTTAGTTATCAAAGGTGATGATTGCTTTTCACAAATGCTATCACAAGGCGCATTATAATTTCCCCTACGCTTTACAATGGAGCAGTAAATCTTTATGTCCCAAGGACCAGAATTAAATATGGCTTTCATAAATTTGTCCTTTTAAGTGGAACTACCTCTGGATATGAGGATATTTTATAAGGATTTGACTAAATCTGTTTGTTGAAACTAATGTTTTTGATACTATAAATAAAAATATAAGACACGTTATGTACTGTAGTGTAAATTAGTTATTCTTCACAGGGCAGTAATTGTATTAAACTGTACTGTCCTAGCAGATGTAGCTTAGCTAGACAGATGCAATAAATACATGTTTAGCTGTAAAATTGAATTTTTATGACAGATATCCTGTCAGACTTGATGCTTATTCAGAACAGAAGGGATACATGTAATGCATTGTTTTATGAAGGCACTGCTACATTATATTTAATTTGATGGTTGACAACATGTTTTCAGAAAAACACTTATCCGAAAAAAAGACATGGGCATTGATTCAGTATCTGATGAAACAATGACAACACAGACATGCAGCTTTTGTTACAGAACACTCATGCGACACTACAACTTCCACAATTCAACGAGCTTCACACAAATTCATTAAGAATAATACAAAATAAAAAACAATGCATTACTTTGTAGTAAAAATGTAAAAAGACATTCATGATAATAAATGCATTAAAAATAAGAACCAATATATAGCATCTCTTCTTTGTTTCAAGGAAACCAAACTCTACATACAGTATTACTTTAACCAGAGTGATGTCTTATTTTAAAAAATAAATAAATAAAAAATAATATGCATACGTTTTTGTTCAAAGAGCCAATTTTCCAACGTTTCGGTATGTTTAACATGCCTTTGTCAAGGGAAAGTGTGTTTGAAAACAAACATTGGATGTATTTATATGCTTTTGATGCCATGGTAACCACACATTTATTTATTTATTATTATTATTATTATTATTATTATTATTATTATTTATTTCTTAGCAGACGCCCTTATCCAGGGCGACTTACAATCGCAAGCAAATACAAATACATTCAAGTATTACAATACAAGTAATACAATAAGAGCAAGAAATACAATAATTTTTGTTCAAGTGTGACAAACCACAATTCAATAATACAGCAGATAATAGTGATAGTTACATCAGGATATGATTAAATAGTGATAGTTACATCAGGATATGATTAAGTACAAAATACTACAGGTTAAACACTTGGCAGATTACAATATTCTGAAGTACAGGATTAAATGCAGTAAAATAGGGGGCAGATAAGAGCAAAATGAAGCACATTTACATGAAGGGTGATAGTGTCCCAGGATACAACAGAGGAGTTCTACAGGTGCTGTCTCAAGAGGTGAGTCTTAAGGAGGCGCCGGAATGTGGTCAGGGACTGGGCAGTCCTGACATCTGTAGGAAGGTCATTCCACCACTGCGGAGCAAGGGTGGAGAAGGAGCGGGCTCGGGAGGCAGGGGAGCGTAGTGGAGGTAGAGCCAGTCTTCTAGTGCAGGCGGAGCAGAGAGGTCGAGTGGGGGTGTAGGGAGAGATGAGGGTCTGGAGGTAGCTGGGTGCAGTCTGGTCAAGGCATCTGTAGGCTAGTACAAGAGTCTTGAACTGGATGCGAGCGGTGATCGGGAGCCAGTGGAGTGAGCGGAGTAGTGGAGTAGCGTGGGCGAAGCGAGGCAGAGAGAACACCAGGCGGGCAGCAGAGTTCTGGATGAGCTGGAGCGGACGGGTGGCGGACGCAGGGAGGCCAGCCAGGAGGGAGTTGCAGTAGTCTAGGCGGGAGAGTACCAGGGCCTGGACCAGGAGCTGGGTAGCGTAGTTGGTGAGGAAGGGTCGGATTCTTCGGATGTTGCTCAGAAAGAATCGGCAGGTGCGTGCCAGAGTGGAGATGTGCTGGGAATAAAACTACTGGTTCATTTATTTTTTTTATTTCTTATATTTGATAGGTGGGTCTGTATTCTTTTATATAATGATATACCTGTCTCTCCTACATATTTTATTTGATTACATTTTATGCAAACTCTACCATAGACAAGGTTGCTGTCCTTGCATGATGGATTTTTTAAGACTGAATATTTATTTTCTTTATTTACGTGTAAAGTGTCCGGTGTGGTCTGGATGTGCAGGAAGCAGGCAGCAGACAGTAATGTAGTAGCAAAAGGGTTTTTAGTTTATTTTTAAACAGCAGAACTTCGGTGCAAACAAATAAAACAACTATTTACAGTGAACTTCATTCAAATCAGGTAACCGATTTCTTTCCATATAATATCACCAATATACAGTGCCCTCAGCAAACCTCTAACCCCCAACCTCTTAAATGATCATTCCATCTTCCTTTTAGAACTCTGTAACAGGTAGCTCCTCCCCTAGAACACAACAATACATATAGATATAATTTAAATAACCCATGTGGCTACAAAACAACTATCATTTCATAAATATATAAATAGTTAATTTTAAATACTACAATATAAATATATTAAATACATTAATCATACAAACCAAACAATAAAATGACTTGTATAGCTTTCCTTTTATAAACCCACTGTTCCACATACTCTATGGTCCACTCCCTTTTCTGTTACCTATAAGGCTGAGGTACAGTCGGCCCAGACGCCCTTACCAACATGGCGCCTCCTAACAACCATCCTCAGCCCACAGGAAAAAGAAGTGCGGGTAGGTTTAAACTTGCTGTCTATGTGCTGCTTCACAAAACACAATATCTATATGCATTTTACCATGTTAAAGCACCAATTTTCCTTTATTCCAAAACCATTCATATTTGCAAATCAGGGCCACAAATTATTAATGTTTCTCAGGAGATATGCACCTCCCCCTTGAAACCGTGCAGCAGTCAACTAACCAAAATATTTTTTTTTCTTTTTGGATAACCCGATCTACCCCGATGGAGTCACCCTTCCCCCATAACAAACAGGTAAGTGTAGCATTATTTTGTATTTTATTTTTATCTTAGTTAAGCCAAAGCCAATCTACTGAGTCAATGTCTAAAACCATGACAGCAAACACGCCTGTGTTGGTGATTGCATTAGGGCAGCGGTGTGGAGTAGTGGTTAGGGCTCTAGACTCTTGACCGGAGGGTTGTGGGTTTAATCCCCAGTGGGGGACACTGCTGTTGTACCCTTGAGCAAGGTACTTTACCTAGATTGCTCCAGTAAAAACCCACCTGTATACATGGGTAATTCTATGTAAAATAATGTGATATCTGTATAATGTGAAATAATGTATAATGTGATGTCTTGTAACAATTGTAAGTCACCCTGGATAAGGGCTTCTGCTAAGAAATAAATAATAATAATAATAATTAGTGGAAGTTATTATTATTTATTATTTATTTCTTAGCAGACGCCCTTATCCAGGGCTACTTACAATCGTAGGCAAAAACATTTCAAGCGTTACAATACAAGTAATACAATAAGAGCAAGAAATACAATAACTTTTGTTCAAGTAAAGTACAAGTTTGACAAACCACAATTCAATAATACAGCAGGTAATAGTGATAGTTACATCAGGATATGATTAAATAGTGATAGTTACATCAGGATGTGATTAAATACAAAGTACTACAGGTTAAAAACTTGGCAGATTACAGTATTCTGAAGTACAGGATTAAATGCAGTAAAATAGGGGCTGATAAGAGCAAAATAAAGCACATTTACATGAAGGGTGATAGTGTCCCAGGATACAAACAGAGGAGTTCTACAGGTGCTGTCTCAAGAGGTGAGTCTTAAGGAGGCGCCGGAATGTGGTCAGGGACTGGGCAGTCCTGACATCTGTAGGAAGGTCATTCCACCACTGCGGAGCAAGGGTGGAGAAGGAGCGGGATTTGGAGGCAGGGGAGCGTAGCGGTGGTAGAGCTAGTCTTCTAGTGCAGGCGGAGCGGAGAGGTCGAGTGGGGGTGTAGGGAGAGATGAGGGTCTGGAGGTAGCTGGGTGCAGTCTGGTCAAGGCATCTGTAGGCTAGTACAAGAGTCTTGAACTGGATGCGAGCGGTGATCGGGAGCCAGTGGAGCGAGCGGAGTAGTGGAGTAGCGTGGGCGAAGCGAGGCAGAGAGAACACTAGGCGGGCAGCAGAGTTCTGGATGAGCTGGAGCGGACGGGTGGCGGACGCAGGGAGGCCAGCCAGGAGGGAGTTGCAGTAGTCTAGGCGGGAGAGTACCAGGGCCTGGACCAGGAGCTGGGTAGCATAGTTGGTGAGGAAGGGTCGGATTCTTCGGATGTTGCTCAGGAAGAATCTGCAAGTGCGTGCCAGAGTGGAGATGTGCTGGGAATAAGAGAGGCAGGGGTCCAGGGTGACTCCGAGGTTCTTAGCTGAGGAAGAGGGAGAGAGTGTGGTAGATTCCAGAGGAACAGAGATGGAGAGATCAGAGGAGGGGGAGGAGGAGGGAAAGAAAAGGAGGTCAGATTTAGAGAGGTTGAGTTTGAGGTGATGCGAGTGCATCCAGGAGGAAATAGCAGACAGACAGGTAGAGATACGGGAGGAGATGGTGGAGTCAGAGGTGGGGAAGGAGAGGAAAATCTGAGCATCATCAGCATAGAAATGGTATGAAAAACCATAGGATGCGATGAGGGGGCCCAGGGAGCGGGTGTAGAGAGAGAACAGGAGAGGACCCAAGACTGACCCTTGGGGGACTCCAGTTAAGAGAGGGTGAGGTGTGGAGGTTGCTCCACGCCAGGTTACCTGGTAAGTGCGGTTGGAGAGGTAGGAGGAGAACCAGGCCAGAGCAGTGCCAGAGATCCCCAGGTCAGCAAGAGATGATAGTAGAATAGAGTGATCAACAGTGTCAAAGGCAGCAGAGAGGTCGAGGAGAATTAGGACAGAGGAGAGAGAGGCAGCTCGGGCACATTTAAGTGAGTTGGTGACAGACAGGAGGGCGGTTTCAGTAGAGTGAGCAGAGCGGAAGCCAGATTGGAGAGGGTCAAGCAGAGAGTGGTTGGACAGGAAAGCAGAGAGCTGGCAGTGTACAGTCCGCTCGAGGGTTTTGGAGAGGAAGGGTAGGAGGGAGACAGGACGGTAGCTCTGGAGGGAGGTGGGGTCGAGGGTAGGTTTTTTGAGGAGGGGAGTGATAGAGGCTTTTTTGAAGGCAGAGGGGAAGATACCAGAAAGTAGAGAGGTGTTGAGGAGGGAGGAGATGAAGGGGAGTAGAGCAGGAGCAGCAGCTTGAAAGAGGTGAGTGGGGAGGGGGTCCAAGGCACACGTGGTGGGTTTGTGACCCTGGAGCAGGGAGGAGAGGTCAGAGTCTGAGAGGAGCAAGAAGGTGGAGAAGGAGGGTGAGTTAGTAGGGGATGTAGTGGGTGTAGGGTTGGAGCAGGAGGGGGTGCGGGGGAGGGAGAGGTGTTAAAGAGTTTGCGGATATCTGAAATTTTAGAAGAGAAGAAGGAGGCAAAGTCGTCAGGGGAGATAGAGGAGGGAGGAGGAGGGGGGGGTTAAGGAGGGAGGAGAAGGTAGAGAATAGTTTACGTGGGTTGTTAGTGGAGGCTTGGATTACAGATTGGAAATAAGCACATTTAGCAGAGGAGAGAGTAGAGGAGAAGGAGGAGAGGAGAGTGCGGTAAAGGTCTAGGGCAGCAGGGAGTTTGGTTCTCTTCCATTTCTTTTCAGCAGATCGCAGTGTGATTCTTGCCGAGCGGAGCGCAGAGGAGAGCCAGGGATGGGGAGGGGAGGGGCGAGCAGGACGGGAGGTGAGGGGACAGAGGGAGTCGAGGGAGGAGGTGAGTGAGGAGAAGAGGGTGGAGGTAGCAGAGTCTACGGAGAGTTGTGAAAAGGAGTCGATAGGAGGGAGGTGAGAGAGAGCAGTGGAGGCAAGGACAGAGGGGGAGAGAGAGCGGAGGTTACGGCGAGAGGTGACAGTGGGGGTAGGAGGAGCAGGGAGAGGGGGGAGAGACAGAGAAAAAGAGATGAAATAGTGATCAGAGAGGTCCAGGGGGGTGACAGAGAGGGTGGAGGGGCAGCAGGCCCTGGAGAAGGTGAGGTCCAGTTGACGGCCAGCTTTGTGGGTAGGAGGGGACGGAGAGAGACAGAAGTCGAAGGAGTGCAGGAGAGGGAGGAATCCAGCAGAGTGGCTGGGGTTGGAGAGATGGATGTTGAAGTCACCTAACAGGACAGTCGGGGTAGACAGAGAGGGGAGGGAGGAGAGTAGATAGTCGAGTTCATCCAGAAAGTGAGTGAGAGGCCCAGGGGGGCGGTACAGAACAATGAGCAGGAGTTGACAGGGAAAGGTTAGTTGGACTGCATGAAATTCAAAGGTACTGACAGAGAGTGAGATGAGATCGGAGGGGACAGAAAAGACTAAGGAGGGAGAGAGGAGAAGACCCGTCCCACCTCCCCGTCCAGTGAGACGCGGGGTATGGGACAGGACGTAGAGAGAGGACAGGGCAGCAGGAGTAACAGTGTTATCAGGGGACAGCCAGGTTTCAGTGAGAGCAAGGAAATCGAGCGAGAGGTGGGAGGCAAAGGCAGAGATGAAATCAGCTTTGTTAGCAGAAGAGTGACAGTTCCAGAGTGCACCAGAGAGTGTGCGGGAGGGGGGGAGAGGCAGAGAAATGAGGTTAGAGGAGTTGGAGGAGCAGTAGCGGAGGGAGGGCAGAGGACGAGGACGGGAGGACAGAACAGGGATGTGAGAGACAGTCATAGCAGGACAAAAGGCACAGTGGGAGCAGTAGGGTGGAGGGTACAGACCTGACTAGTAGATAGCTTCTTCTAGAGCCCCGTTAGGTTTGGATTTATTGGAACAGCGTCTCAGTGCAGGCCTCCCCTCGCTGGACTCCCACAGCTAGACTCTTTTGTTGAGGCTCTTCTGTTGGCTGGCGCTTCTGGCTGGCGCTAAAATAGTGTGGTCTGGTCTGCCTTTGCTAAGTGGCATTTGATATACTTTAGTGGTTACAAGGTCACCAGAAACAGAAAGCTGTTGGTCTACAGTAGGTGCAGAGGTGAGGTATATTGATCAGAAACCAGTAGTATTCAGAGTGGAAGGGTACAGCCAATAAAGAGTACAAATATTTTGCACTAAAATGTCCCCGTAACCAATCCAATATATTTTGAGCAGAGTACAACGGAATCTAGGTTCCTTTTATGGGGATGGAAAACAAGTTACTTTGTAGAAAACCCTTGAGCCCATACATGGAATAATGCAATTACATAATATAATTCCATTCCATTCCATTCCAGTTTTAGAAAAAAAGAAAAATTAACTCAAACACTTAGGGTAAGACTCAGCTCTGTAAATGTTGTATAAACTGATTATAATCCTTTATATAAAAAATAAAGCCATAACAAAGATAAGATACATAATTCTGCTAATAGTATAGGGAAAAGTATCCAATAGCCTGTGAATCACCCTGCATCCCTGGGGTGGTTTGAAATTAGATGCTTTCACTACCGCCTAATCCTCGTACATAAATATTGCCTCCGACTTTTTTAAATAATTTTATTTAATGGGCACTCCCTACTTTCAAAAGTTTGTGTATGATCAGGCTTTCCATGTATATGCTTGCAAGTTTAGTTCTCTCTAGTGTTACATAGGCTTTTCTTTTTATAACAAATGAGCATAACGACCTTTACTTGTGGGAGAATTTATCTTAGAAAACAACCTTCCTAATAGCAAGAACATCTGCTAGTAAGATTAGTGAGCTGCGTGTTTTGGGTACTAATCCTTTGTATATGTATCTTTTTAATGATAAAGCAATCTGACTTTTTTTTTCATCTAGAGAAAGTATTCTTCCTGCCTTTCCACCATGCATCACATAAATTCACAAAAGAACAATTACATTTTGAATGTGATGAATGCACTGCCTCATTATCCAGGGGGAGTTGTTGCATTCAGAATTATTATTTTTTGATAGAAAGGGTGTACTTAAATGTACCAATAGTTGGGGTTATATAACGGCCAAATTAATGAAGGAGATATTCGAGGGACATTTACCAGAAGTCAGAATGTACAGCTTGCGTCAACACTGTAGCTTTTGCAGCAGTGTAAACTATGGTCAACCAGCAATGAAGGAGGTCAAACATTGTTTTCTGCCATCTCTCTTTACCTGTAAAAGAAATGGAAGATGTTTGAGTAAGATCTAAAAGTCTATTCCAGCCCCTCAGCAAACCAGCATTCTGTATAATTAGGCATGATTTTTGGGTCCCGACCAAATCCCTTTTGAAATGAATGGTGTGATACCCTCTACACTCCAGAACCTGTCTATTCTGGAATCCGGCATGATTTTTAAATCTCTTCTGTCTAAAATCAATTTAAATCTGATGGTGCAATCTGGCACTAGGGTCATGGGATTTTTCTTTTCTAAGTTTAAAACTAATGTAAAAACTAAACAAAACAAAAGCAAGACATTTCGTACATACGCAACAGCAAATAAATGTCTTAATGTCTACACATTTGAAAAAAAATATTGTGCTATCAAAAAAGCTGAACGTTTACCAAACCATTTCAGATATTGATGAATCCTGCATGTAGGTACAGTATGATCAAGTGAACGTCTTTCTATGGGAATGGTTTAAAGAGGCTTGTGCTGATAACGGATACACATTTTGTTGAGACATTGTTGTGTTTAAAGTTTCCTAAGGCATTATTGTGTTTATTATACTGTGTATGTACAGTAGTAAAGTTGTTTTTTAGCGTTCAAATAGTTTTGTCATTTTACCTTTTGTTTAGGTACAGTATTAGATTTATTTTTTACAGTAACTCTATAATTCAGCACACTGTCTAATCCATTGGACTGGTTTCACTGCATATGAAACATGTGAAACTGATGTTTTAGTTAAGACTTTTAAGACTCTTTTAAGTAACATAAATGTCAGCATAATATATTGAAATATGTTCAAGGTCTGTTTTAAATTTATTTTAAATGTGTGCATTTAGTTAATGTTCCTGACATGAAGTCCATCTCAACCACTGCTTTTATTGAAACGGCAACATGGTTCAGAGGGATTTTTATTAACACAGAAAGGTGCAGCAATATGGTATTCAGAAGGCAAAATGGAGGAGTTGTCTGAAGACAGTACAAGTGGAGGGCAGTGAAATTACTTTGAAAGCAATCGGCAAGCTGATTAATGACCAAAGACCTGTGGATAAAAATGTCAGAACAATTTCAATGTTTTTTAAATAAAACAATGTGCTGTACACAGGAGGCAACAGCAGTTATTGGTGAGAATGTTATACAGGACAGGGGGTGTTTGCTAACGCCTAGATCCTAGAGAACAACATATTATATTTCCATTAGGAATGTGGCCGTGGGTTACCTTCGGTTCCCGGGGATCCGTAGCGTGGACAAATGAAACAGGCCAGGCGCTTGATCTTGCTTACAGTCTCTGACAGGGTTTTATTAAACAGCAACTCCGATATACAGGCTCAGCAATAGTGGAAACACACAACGTAGTTGGCCAGCAGACAATATAGAAACTGTGATACGACTACAGTCAGAAAATAATAAAAGTAACGGGATGCAGTCGGGATTGATCTGCACTCTACCACGTCTCCCGCACAACCCCCAACTCCTCCTTTTTCTCCCAGCATTCTCTCTGTAGCTACGGGAGCTGTTAAGGTACAAAATAATATATGCACACTAACAAAATACTGTAATTACTGCTAGCTTCATTATAACGGCTCACAGGAATATAGGGACAGATATTCAAAAGAGATGCGAGTTTCACAGTCAGTCGCTGGGATTTTTCCCACTCAATTCTGCCCTAAGAAATAAATTGTGCCTACGAGTGAAATTTAAAATGAGTTAAGTGAGAAAAGCACCCTTGCTAATTTTTCCCTCAACTCTGGAGGAGGAGTTGGAAGTGATTTGCAAACCCACCTACACACGTGAAATTCAAGCAATACTTTTTTCTGCAAATCACAATGGTGGGGACGAAATTGTTGCATGGTTTTTACTTCACTTAACTAATTCACACATGAACTAAAACACTATTTAAATACTATTTACTCAAGAGGGTGCTTAGAGTTCTTATTGCAGTCAACAGAGTTTGCTTTCTCTGAAATCTTGAAAAAGATCAAATGTAGTGCGATCTCTTCCACGAACATCACCCCACCTGCATATACCAGCTAAACTTAATAAAATGTCACTGCAAAACAAGATTGGGTTTATACATTCAGTTTTTAAATCCAGAATAGACGGCATAGCCTTTACAGAGGGTATTTGTAGCCTCATAATGGACCTGGTCTTTGATTAGGCAGCCTGGCATCCAGCTCTCTGTTTCAGTAGATACGCATGGACCTTAGCGACAGTTAATTTTAGGTGAGACAAGTTCAATGATCTTTCTGCAGATTCTATAAAAGTCTGTTATGAACTGAAAATTGTTTTTGTGAAAAAAGTTTGAAAATGTAAGCTTGGAGGGCACATCTACCATATTATGTTGCCCCCTTCACTCTGTACCTGATTGAAATCTGAGGCATCCAGTACTCTACTTTAGTATAGGGGCAATTTTATAAATTTTTTACCCTTTGTTCTAAAACTGTAGATTTCACTGTGCATTTTACAGAATACTTTTGTCAATGTTGTACCAAAACATTATTTAATGTTTATTTTGCCATTTCCATTGGATTAAATACTTCTATATTCACAATTACTGCATAGTGCTGTGCTGGAAGCATCAGTGCAGAAAACCAGTTCCCAGAACACCAGAAAACTCTGGTAGCTCAGGGAGTTGTAGATATTAAAATTCATTCTTTATATTTTCTAGGGCAAGTGAAATGATGTACATCATTTAAGTAAGAAAGAGAGATTGTTTTAATTATGAACTGCTGTGTGAAATTTGTAAATTACAAAATGTATTATGCAATCCCTAGAAATGCAATCGGATCAATGCATATACAGCAATTCCTACAGACACACTCAATAACACATTGTGGCAAAGTGGTTAACAGTGTGCTGGTACAGGTGATCAATAATCAGACAAACAACAATAATCCAGGTGCAATGAAGGTTTAATTGTATAATCCAATGCCTGATGACTAAGAGCAGTAAACAATAACAATGTTAATGAAGCAATACAGCGGCGTGTATTGCTTATGTATAATTCGCGGGTTGGCCCCGAAATAATAACAGTCCAGTTTCAGTTCACCCACACGTAAAACATACACAAACACAAACACCAGTCCACGGTGCATGCTCTAGTGCTCGTGGTGAATACAGTTCTTTAGTGACAACATAAGTGCAATGTTGTTGATCCGGGTTTAGTGCTGGCCTTTGGCAACAGCTCTGGATCGTGTTAGCCATCCAAATAATTACAAACAGTATTATTAACGACAAACAAAAACAAACAAAACACTCACGTTTCACAGCACAGGTTCTCCTTCTGATCATTTAACGTAACCATTCACAAAGGAACAGATCACATCACTACGTCCCCTTTTTATAACTTCACCCATGACCCCTTGGTCAACAAACGCATCCGCTCCTCCAATCTGCGGATGCCATGCTGTTTCCCGTCCGGGTCATTGAGTTCATATACCATAGCTTTGCCCCCTTTCTAGATGGCAGACTTCCACCTAACCCTGGGAATAAACTGTCGTGCCATTTAGTCCAGGGTATACTGTTCCCTTTATGCAGCTGCCTCGCAGGTTGGGAGGGAGATCTAACACCAAGAAGCATTCGATCTCTGTCACACACATCCTAATAACACATGTCCTAAACCTTCCATGCACTTGTGCTTGCATGCAGTAGAGCCAATACTTCCCCATGTAATTCTGAGCTAGGGGAACCAATATATATAATTCCATATTTGTTTCTGGTTTTGCTTGCTAGGTTTGTATTTAATTATGTAAAGTATGTGCATTTCAGCATATTCCTTAAATAATTTAATGGAAAAGTAATTTGATATATACAATAATTACACAGAAATGCTAATTTGTTAAGACAGGCCATTACCTTGTTTAATACTTTTGATATTTATTCTGTAAACTTCCATTACAGTATTTCCCTTATCGGTTAAAAATGTATTATTAACTATAATAATACATAACAAAAACAACATATGGCTGTTAGTTAGGTTAAATGAATTACCCATGCAAATAGGGCAGTGCATTTTCATCTTGTTCCTGGAAACTGTAAATACAGTATCTCTTGTGTTTTAAGTTCAAGTATTCTGAATTAAATGAGAGAGAATATTACATTTTGAATTAGCCATGTTTACAGCTTGTTCGATTGGACTGACATTTATCAAGTTGAAATAAATACATAAATAAACATCTGGTAGAATTAATTATAAGCCTCCCCACAATATTTTGATAACGTGAATAGGCAATTGTCCCTTGCTAACATGTAGAACATTTCCAATTATCTTAACTTTGTTGAATTTGGAAAGAGTGTGTAGGAAATATGGATTGAATTTCTGGTACAGTGCATGCACTTAGTGCTGCCCCAATGAACGCAGGATATAACCTATCAAAACAGGCATTCATCTCCCATGCCTCCATGTTCTCTGTGAAAACTGGAACCCTATGCCTTTCCTACACAAAAACAGGTCCGTGGAGGCCCCTGTGTTGGCTCATTACCATGGCCTGTATTAAAATAATACGATGATGTAGTTTCGAATATGGAAATTCTTATGAGGATACACAAAGCCAATAGCAGGCTGGATTATTTAAATAGGTTGGTCTGACCTTTACACATTAGCTGTTGAGTTTTGATTCCTTCATTTTATCACGGTAAGGAACATGACATTAAAACTGGATTTGTTTTTAGGCTGTAATGCAACCCTGGGATCCAACTGAATAATTAGTGATATGTGATCAGCACATCAGATTAGGAGAGATGGTTAGATGCACAACGAATGTAAATGGTATAATTGAAAGTCCAGTCTAAATCTTTTTAACATGCCTAGCATAAAACCAAGCATACAGCACCAATGTTTATGTTAATCGCTATACAAATATTAATTACATAATAAAATCAATCAAAATAAACACAAAATGTATCCCTATTAATGATCAAACAAGGTAGTTTTTTTAGGCTGGGAACTAGAGTGATCGCACTTCAGTGCATTCAGGATCCCATAGACACAGGGATACAATACAAACTTGGAAGCTAAATTGTACTTGAAAATGGTCACGTGCCGATCACGTTGTCACAGATGGTTCTGGTACATCCCTTTTGTGCTATAAGTCATTAGATCCTTTTGCATGGAAGGCCTCGGTTGCAAGGGTGAGCGGTTCTATGATGGACCCAGATTCAGTTAAAATGTTTTTGCCCACTAATGATGGGAATGGGAATGTAGAGATGGAAGCTCTGCTAACAAGATTTAAGTTTTTGCAGGTATCAGGCTTTAAAGACACACCTGTGGTGGCTTTGACAAACTCACTGAGAGCAGAACCTGACCCAAGACTGTGACAGCTACTGGAAGCAGGCTGATCTTTGGGATACAAATTGAACATTTGTGAAACTGTATATGTGTTAAAATGTTGCAATAACTGTAATGTGTTTTAAAGAATATAAAGCCAGAAGAACTATTAAGTTTGGAACTAAGAGAATATAGTGCAGAAATTAACTTAAAGTAAAAACTTGTCAAAACAGAATGGTACCAGTCTGTGTCAAGCACATAGCAAGCTTGCAAAAGAGAAGGTAATTAAACTTGGTAACCCTTGCTTGCAGTACCAGACAGAAGGTAATGTTTGGGGGTCTGGAATACAAGGTTTTTTTTTTTTGTTTTTTTTTTTTTGTTTTTTTTAAATTTAGTCGTCGCCAATTATTTTTACCCCGGTTTTCACCCCAATTTAGCCTGCCCAATTATTATCTGTATCCCCGGCTCACCGCTCGCAACCCCCCCGCCGACTCAGGAAACGGAGGCTGAAACACGCGTCCTCCGAAACACGCGTCCTCCGAAACGTGCTCCTTCCAAGCCGTCATTTTTCGCACTGCAGATCCACAGCAATGCTACCAGACCTATAGTGCCGGAGGACAACACAGATCTGGCGGCTCCGCTGCAGAGCCACAGGCGCCCTATCGGCCACAGGGGTCGCTGATGCGCGGTGAGCCGTGGATTCCCCTGCCGACCTAAGCCCTCCCTACCCGGGCAGCGCTCAGCCAATTGTGCGCCGCCCCCTAGGAACTCTCGGTCACAGTCAGCTGTGACATAGCCTGGATTCGAACCTGCGATCTCCAGGCTATAGGGCACATCCTGCGAGGAGCGCCTTTACTGGATGCGCCACTCGGGAGCCCCTTGGAATACAAGGTTTATATAATGAGTGATCTATTACATATAAGAAATATCATTTGGAACAAATGAGGGGGGCTATAGCATAGGACCATGGAATGCCATACATCTGAGAAGATGCTTACGAAAGAGTCTTCTATCAGTGATGGATGACCTTGATAGAGAAGCAGGTGGTTCAGAATTTGCTTGAACAGGATTTTTGTAAAAGACACAGAGAGGTCACTTTTAGTTTAAGGCACTCAATAGCTAAAATAAGACTGTTATATTTTGATTATATTCCCGATAGACTGAATTTAAGTAAGAATGCTTGACTATATAGTTGCCTGCCTAAGAAGTTTGCTATGAGCCTTCTACCAGCCTCTATCCAATATATTTTAGTTAATTGTTAAACCACATCTATACATGCAATGAAGCCAACCAAATTAGGGGAATGTCTTTTGATGTCAAAAGGGACCTCTATATATTTTTTGACTTAGGATTGGGATATATATTAAATAATCACATCTTTCTATGTATTTTTATATACTTGTGCTGTATTCACATGTATGCTGTGTTCAGGAACTCTCTGGTACTAAGAAAAACACATCAGTTCAAAAGTTCACCTTACATATTTTGGAGATGTAGTAAAGGTGGATTAGGGGATGATGGCTAATTAATCATATGAAGGGAGTTACCGGGTGTTTTAAAAATGTTATTCACTTGAAGGACATGCACTGATAAGGCTGATTAATGTTGATAACTTAATTGAGACTTCTGACGCAAGAAGCGAGGCAAAAACGCTATAAAAACGGAGGTAAAATCCTAGTCAAGTATCACCAACTTGCTAACTACAAGTTGTGTGGTCCATGCTCTGAGGATCTCTGATCGAGCTGATTGCTGTTGGTGTCGTATTCAGAAGTCTTTGCCTTTGAAGACAGTTCTTGTCCTTACCTTATATTCTACACTTCCATATATAATTTGGGAGGTAAGAACTAATTGGAATCTATATCTCTCCTATATTGATGCATTGCTATAAGGTATATGACTTATGTTTTAGTCTATAAGATTGATATTTGGCTGTTTTAGGACTTAGCGATGGGCGTCTTTAGTTTTATGCATGTGTAGCCTTAGAGCAAAACATGTTGTAACCATACAAAGTATTTGAAGTATTAATGCTAACAACTGTTTAGGCACTGGACTGCCCAGATTGTCTGTCAGCTGGGATTCGACGTAGTCTGTAACTACTCAATCCATTTTTAGTAGTTAATAAACTGATGGAGTACTAATACTGCTCCGGTTTTACCTGACAGTTTACCTGTCTGCTGGGGTTTGGGTGACATGACTGGGACGTCTTGTCTTTGGACCGAAGCTCAAATAACCTCTATTATGTTAATATTTATACCCAGTTATAACAAAGTCTGCATGCCAAAAAGCTTTTCTCCACTTTTAGTTTGATAACCACCTTACATCTTGCAACCTTTCCACATTTCTGGACGTGTAAACCACAAATGTATTTTTTACATTTATTGGTTCTTAATATTTCACCTGATCAATTGATAAAAACAGGGCTGTGGTTGCCAGATCAATCAAAGGCTTATCTTCACTTGAATAAGTCACAATATATATATATATATATATATATATATATATATATATATATATATATACACAGTGTTAAAGTGCAGCAGTTCAACACAAAAGTTATGGCAATATAGATTTACAGGGTTAGCAGGGTTTGGAAAAACTAATCTAGTTTAGCCAGGAATACCTCTGGATAAGGGCGTCTGCTAAGAAATAATAATAATATTTCTAAACTGGTTTTAATTCTTATCTCCCAAATCTTTTAGTTGGTTTCTGACATTTGGTTTTTTATATGAAAAATGAACAGAAAGGTGGGATTATTCTCTTCAGTTCATCAATATATTGATATTGTGACCTTTCAATATGTTGACACTGGCGTATAACAAGGATTATTAAAATGAAAAAAACTTAAAAAAAAAAAAAAGTACTATGTGTTCTTCTCTATAGTAACAACATGGAATATAACATGTGAAATTTTAATTAGTTGTACCCTTTCTGCTGCACAGTTTTCAAACAAAAAACAAACAAACAAAAAAAATATTTTACAACGGCATCTTTTAATACTCCAAAACTAAAACCAAAAGGGGACCTGAAAACAACCCTATGATAAACCCATAAAACTGAAATACGTTGTGACACTGATTTATGTTAAACCTAAATATCATTTGGCAGTTATTTAAAACTTTAAGTAGAGAGGCTAAAATAGGGCTTTATTGATAATTTCAAATAGCACCATTAATCATGGCAATAGACATTTATATGCTAAAGACATGATAAGATATTGGATTGCAGTGTCAATCCGGTGTGCAGTAGCATTACTGGTGAAAGACTGAAGAAGGCATTTTTACATATTTAGTTTCTGCTTTGCAAGTCAGAGCACATGTATATCTGATTCATTGCATTTTAAAATTAGATTAAATTATATATTTAAAAAAGCAAAATAAAAAAAATAATACAATTCATGAACCCCCTTTTTTACAATACCTGTGCAGACTGTTCAAATTAAATCAAACGTGCAAGGTCTATACTAATTGGAAAGGTGCCAACATCATAATGATTTATGTGTTAATTGTTTAGTTTATTCAACAGTCTGTAAATCACCCAAGGCCGTTGCCTCCTTTGGGGGACAGAGGGAAAGATTTATGGACACCAAAAACAGACTGTATGCTCTTTAACATACCACGGGTCATCTAAACTTCCTCATGGAGTGATCCAGATTCATCTTAAGATTTGTGCTTAAGAAGATTAGCATCCCTATAGTATACTCTTTTTTTAAATAAAATAGTCAACTCAAATAAAGAGACCCATGTGTTAGGGGTCTTTAAATTGTTCTAAATAGCAATGGGTCATTGTGGCAAAGTGCCCCGCCCCTGTGTGCATTTGTGTGTTCTGTGTATGTATGTATGCGTGCGTATGTTAATGTTGGTGTATAGATTGGTACACGGGATATAAACGGGTCTGTGTTTCACGTATATTTAAAAAGTGTAGATTTGTATGTAGGCACGAGGAGGGCACAAATCACTTCACGTGCTGGTTAAATGTAATATGTGAGCACGGGGTTGCACAGAATTAATTCACGTGCTGGGATTCAAGTGAATAATTAATTAGTAATTGAATCCCAGCACAACAGTATAAATAGGCACATTTTTAGTCACTCGTGGTTAGGTGTTCGGTGAGTGGAGAACGGGAGAGAGAGGAGAAACTAAAAAGTGAAAGAAAGAAAGAAAGAACGTAAATATTGCTTTACTCACCGTGTTTGTTCGTCCCTGTTTGTTAGTGTGTGTTCGTTTTTGTTTGTCTCTTTATTTTGGCGCAAGTGCCGTGTCCAGTGTTTTTTGTTGTTGCAAACCTTTTATTTGTTAATAAACGCTGAGTGCAGCCATTGCACTCAGCTCATCACAACCACTGTCTGTGTCTGTGAATTCCTGCTTCTGGTCTGACGCCACCCACTCCGGCCGTCTTTGTGACAGTCATTCAAATAATTAAAACTATGATTCTCCATGCAGTTTTACATCTTTTGTACAGGCAGAGACAATTTAGATCTGCCACCATTCAGATCAATCAGATTGGGGTCATGGTTGTACCTTGCAAATTTTAAAGTTTCAAGAGGTTTACTCCAAATGCACAAGTATATTTCTTATGGGGGTGGATGGCTCTCGCCCATGCGTGCTATCAAGGATCTTAATTACGGCCCTGTGTCAGGATATGTTAACAAACTATTTCTAATAGATCCAATTATGTGTATTGAACTTTAGCCTATACGTCACTTTAATTCATATAAATCATCTTTTTTTTTTTTTTACTCAAAGGTTTTAAGCATCCCTTGTGGCCTAAATATAGCTCTCTGATCCATGTCTAACTTTTAATTTTATAACCAGAGTGTAACCCTTATCCTGTCCCCAGGGGCGGACTGGGACCAAAAATCGGCCCGGGAAGTTTGGGTCCACCAGCCCACATTTATGTCAAAATCAACATACCGAAATAATAATGAAGTCAGCGCACGCAGCGCGCCGTCATGATGAAGTATTGGTAAAAAAATAGAGTTTTAAATTGTTAGGGTAAAACTTCTTTCTAAATTGTAGACTATAGCTACTACCAGGTTTTCAAACATATTAGGGGTGTGTAGCAGGGTGATTGCCCTGCACGTGTGTATTTAGTGTTGGTATCATTTGTATGGGGAAATGGGTTTATTGTATGTCATTGTGGAGTTGATTTGTTTAATTACATTTGTTTCCAGACGGGCACTCGATTGAGACTTGCTGCCTGCTAGGCTTGGTTGAGGGGAAGGGTAGCAAGTGATTGGCTGTGCTGGACCTCAATCAGCAGGTGGGCGGGTCTTGATCGAGTGTCCGTCAGTTCAAAAGCATCCGTGGGAGATGGTTCGAGGCGACTGTAACGCCATGCCAGAGGGGAGCGGCATATACTCGGGAGGAGAGGGTCCGCGCTGCAGGAACGACAGCTACGCAACCCTGAGACTGCAAGCGGTGCTTGTGAAGGCAATGCCCAGCCAAGGCCATATGAAGCAGCAGGAGTCGTTGTATGAATACCGGCTCATGAGTAGGTTAGTTAGGGGATAGTGATCCCATGTGATGTATAGCCAGGGTTACATAGTGTAGCCGGTTCCTGGAGCGGGACGCCTCATTTATAAGGCTAGCGCTTGCCCTCTGGGGCACCTTTTATTTGTTTCAACTCCACCCCCAGTTGTCTCTCTGTAGTTCGTAAACAGCGGCTATCCACGCAAGTGACGTAAGACCCGGTCACATGGTGATTTAGGTATGACAAAGTATAGGCTATGGCAGTTACCATACCATGGCTTCATGATAGCCCATTTAACAAGTAGAAAGAAACCATTCTCCACACACCAATACCAACCTCAGTAGGCCTAAACTGTAAAGTATAAACACATATCTTATTTATCAATTCTAGAAACCATCACCAACCTCACACAGATTGCGGTCTATCAATAGGCCTAATAAAAAAAAAAACCTGTAAATTCTAAACACATCGGCTCATGGAGGCTGTGGTCCAGTGGTTAAAGAAAAGGGCTTATAACCAGGAGGTCCCTGGTTCAAATCCCACCTCAGCCACTGACTTATTGTGTGACCCTGGGAAAGTCACTTAACCTCCTTGTGCTCCGTCTTTCAGGTTAGACGTAATTGTAAGTGGCTCTGCAGCTGGATGCATAGTTCACACACCCTAGTCTCTGTAAGTCGCCTTGGATAAAGGTGTCTGCTAAATAAACAAATAATAATAATAATGTTGTATTCTTGCTCTTATTGTATTACTTGTATTGTAACGCTTGAAATGTTTTTGCTTACGATTGTAAGTCGCCCTGGATAAGGGCGTCTGCTAAGAAATAAATAATAATAATAATAATAATGTTTAGCAATTCTAGAAATCATTAGCAGCACTCATTGTCAATACCAACCCAAAATTACAATAGGGTTTCAGAACCCCTAATTATATCTCAACATACAGTCAACTACTTCACCCAAATCCAAAGTAAACAAGACTGTCCTACCTTACGTCGCCAGCAGACGTCGCAGCAGTGCACTCTTCTCCGCAATCCTGTCAATAACTCCATCAATAGGGCCATCAGTATCTCTTTCTCTGTAGACATTAGCATGAACTCTTGTGACATAGTGCTTCTCAGTCTATTCTTGACAAACTTCAGAGTGGAGAAACACCTTTTACATGCTACTTGCGTTACTGACAAAGTCAGGAGGAATTTGTAGCCCAAACCAATTACATGATAGGCATCAGTCAATAAATTGTATCGGGATAGAATCAAATAGCAACACATTGCACAGTTTTTGCATGAAGTGCAAGTTTTGTTCTCTAGCTCCAGCTCTTCTTCACATGGTCCACTGTTTCCATCCTCCTCAGGCATCTCACTTGTTGTTCTGACCCAGTATCCATCCAGTGGCTCTGTCGTCGAATTTACGCAAGCATTTGCTAAGCTCTTCCAATGCCGCTGTTTGAAGCCCTTTATCCCTTATTTGAAGGAAGTTTCTTGGTTCAAGAGATGCAAAATCTGAACAGAATGCTCCATTTGCTTCAAAACAACAATGAATGCTTTCTGTGACAGTGTCCAGAATCACATTGTGTGCCTTTATCTTGTACTCTGAGTCTGGATCTGGTAAGGGCTCATCCTCTGCCAACTCACCCGGCATGGCTTTCTTCTTTCTGACCTTTTTCAGGGAGGGCGACCTGCAGCTTCTCATTGGCCTACTCCTTAAACCTGTCAGCTGCTCTCTTAACACCATCAAAGTCTCTTACACACTTTTTCAGGCTTTCTTGGGTTCCTATAACCAACCATTGAGCAGTTAGGATGTCCATGCCACTTGTTTGAAGGTACTTGGAGAGGGGTGATGTCTGCTCAAATATACGCAAGAAAACTTGAGCAGTGAGTATGGTCTCATATTTGAGCCTCTGTGTATCCTTTTGCTTTCACTCGCACAGTGGGCATCATACTAGTATCTTCTTCAATCTTAGTTAATGTGAGAACCAGGTCGATGAACAACGCATGTTGTGGATTGCCAAATGATCCAATTCCCTTCCTCAGAGCCTGATCCTTGGCCCACCACAGTGTTTCCCCTATTGGAGACAGGCGTCTGTGGCGTGTGTCTTCACTCACATCATCCCAGGTATTCATGCATTTGAATGATTCACAAATGAATACTGCAACATCATTTAATAGTGAAAAAAGTGTTGCACTTGGTATCACTTGGTAATGCCTGTAGTGTCTGCCAACACCAGATTTAGTATGTGTGCATAACACCAGACATGCACTTTTGTTGGGAGACTGTGCTGACAGTAATGCAGAGAACCCCTGGTATTGCCCCTCCATGTTTGCAGCTCCATCAGTTGTATTACCGACACATTTACTTATATCAATGTTAACTTTTTCCACGACCTGTTTCAGAAGCTTCTCCAGTTGATGACTCACACTCAACCACTGCTATCAGCCTCTCATGGACAACATCTGTGACGTAAGGCCACGTTTGCCTATCACTTTGACTACATCTATTACATGCTCCAGCACCTGTTCTCGATGTGCAGGCATTTGATTGCTGCTTAGTAGGCTCTTGATGTCTGCCTTGCTGGCTCTCAGGAAGTATGTGTCGGCACTGTATCTATGGGCAATACTTTGTTCATGCTCCTCTATTCTCTGATGGACATGTGACCAGGTTTTCATGCTGCCTTTAACAAATGGACTGTCATAAGAGGGCTTTGAGAATGCTAAACAGACAATACAGTGAGTGTGATTGCAATACAGTGAGTGGGATTGTTCACAATAGGTCAGCCACTTGCGGTTGGTTCCACCCTTGCAGTGGAAGACTTTCTGAACATTGGCAATGGCATTTCTTGGAGCTTGTTTAGGGTGATAACAAAAAATGTGTCCAGCTCTTTGGACTGAGGGCGTGTGAAGTAATCAAAGCTACCAGCTGACCCCCCTGCATTCACTTCATATGCCTGCATCTTGTCTCTCTCTCCTTCTCTTTCCTCAGCTGTTGTTCTCTCTGCACTAGACCCTGCAACAGCATCCATTCTCTCCCTCTCTCGCTCCTCAAGCTCAGCTGCATCTGCTTTAATATGCAACAGCAATCAATTTAATTAATACCTTTAGCAAACTTTATTATAATTTGAAAGAATACTCACAAGAACATAGCTTGTTTAATTTATAAAACGGATTGTTCCGGTCCTCCTCTCTGATTGGTCAAAACAGCGATCCAGCTGTGCTATATTCAACCATAGGCCACTGTTAGGCCTTCTCACCGTTCCATAAATTATATCTTTGCTCAACAACCTAATCAACATCGACCTAAGTATCAAACCCAATCAAATTCATGTGAAACGATTGCTTTAAAATTTGGGATTTTGTTAGTGTGATACAATACATGCAATGTGAAATCTACGCTGCGAGTGTCCAGTAGGGGGCAATACGATAGCCAAATGGCATGTCATGCTATGGTTTTACAGATAAAAATGGGCTAATACCACCATCAGCTCGGCTTGCCATAATTTTGTTTCAGTTTATATCAGGGGTAACCAGCTAAATGGTGGAGAGCTAATGTTTTTTTAGTAACCTAGCTAGCATAGGACAGTTAGTCGATTTGTTAGCGGAGCTTTGCATAGCTATACATAGCTGACTAGATCTCAAAAAGTGACTAACGTTACAAATATTGGTGTAGCCGTTTTATAAATGCAATAAGGCACTAGAGGCCGTGATGTATTGTGTATATAGTCACAGCTAGGGCGTTATTAGGTACGAGGCGCAGCCGAGTCTTTAACCTAAATTAATGCAACCATAAACTCTACTGCTTGTACCTGCTGTGCTCGACCCTGCCACAGCGTCATCTTCTTCAGTGGGCTCCCTAGGCTGAGTCAGCTGATTAACACTGGCATCCTGACGTCCCTCGCTCTCCCTACTACCAGCCGGCCTACGGAACATGACCGTTATCTAATCTTTTCTGCCCCACTTTTTCTTTTTCTCTCCATTTTCTACACTGACACTCAACCACTATCAATACAAGAGGTTCAAACGAAAGACGAAAACTGGCTGACCAATCCTGTTCTAAGAAAATCCTGGAAAATCCAATCAGGGAGTGGCCACTCCTCGTACACCCCCCCCCCCCCCCCCTTAGATATTGCAATATTGGATCTACCCAGGAGATGACTGGTGTGGTGATGTGTGCGTGTGAGAGAGCGAGACTGCCAAGTTAATAACTGTAATTCTCAGCATGTAATGGGAAAAAAAATAATAATTATAAATCAAATGTAGACCAGTGGCCCATGCAGATCCAAACAGACCGGCCCACCGGGGATTCTCCCGCACTTCACGATGGCCAGTCTGCGCCTGCCTGTCCCCTTGAAACACTGTCCCTAGTTGATGGAAGAAATACCACCTGTGGTCTACATTGTGGTATTCTTTACACCCGCTATAGACAACAAATTAAAACATTAATATCCAATCAAACAACATACACATGTTTCATCAAAATAGTATAAAACAAATCTGAGATATTATAGAACAGTAGTATGATAAAGAGTAATCTCTTTCAAGTTAAAATTAAGCAGTTTGTTTTGTTTTATCACCTTACGTGTGACATGTTGTTTCCTTTTATTTTTATTCAATTTATTAGTAAGAGAAAAAAGGCAAAATTTCGAGACTTAGTCCTGATGAAGAGACTGACATAGTCTCGAAACGTTGGCTTTTTATCTTGCTTATAAATTGAATACAAATAAAAGTAAAGTATTCCTAGGTGTGCAATTGTTCTTCAAAATACTTCACTTATAAACACTTTTATTTTTCCTTTGGTCTTTGTGGCAAAGTGGTACGTGGTACGTGCAGGTGCAGGGGTGATGCAGTGCAGGAATGAAACACACAGAGATTTATAATCCAGTTTGGAACAGTTTTTAATTGTATCCAGGTCTGCTGTCCAAACAATAATCCCCCGGCAATACACACCAATGTGTAGAGCACAGCAGGAAACAATAATAACTGGTTTTGCAAACCAAATAATAGTACACGTTATCCGCCCCACAATACAATACAATACACCAGTCTGGGTGCGTGCAGTAGTATTGATGGTGGGTGATAACAATTTACACAGTGACTGTAGTGTCCGGGTAGTGCTGGCCCAAGGCGACAGCTCAAGAGACTGGAGGTCTCCAAGGGTTCCCCGCTCTCTATATTTTTTATTTTTTTCTCTTTGGTTATTCTTTTGTTTTCTTTCTCTGTCCGTTCACGGTCTCTTAGAGCAGCACTTCCGCTAGCTCGTTGTCGGTCTGACAGGCGGATCTTCCTGCAGCACCATGTATGCACCAGACAGTCAGCACAGATCTCCCCTGTTACATCCTGTTACATAATACATTTTATAAAATATTGTATTAATGAAACATTCATGTAAATACCCCAGCTTATCTCACTTACATTTCTGGCCAGTAGAAAGGTTTTAGCTTCATCATAATGTGTCTTACAGCCTAAAGAAACCTCCCTAGAGCTTTTTTAAAGGTCTACCACTAAAGTGATTTGCCAAATCAATAAAATAGTAGTTGGGAAAAATTATGGAGAGCAGGGGTAGAATTAATCTTGCTGGGATAGCATCATCGGTACAGTGGGTATAATCTTTCAGGGCATCAATGTGATCTAGAGCCTGATGGTTGGAGTATGACAGCTCTGTGCTGACTTTCCTTGAATTTCAAAGGCACATTTGTACTTATTCTCCTGTTTAGTCTATGAATGGAAAAGTTTATAAAATATGATAACAAAGTCCCTTAGGACATAGCCTTTATTTTCGCTAAATACATACCGTGTACAATTCACAATGTCATTCTCGTGGTTCGTGTTCCTTTGGGAATTAAACAATCATTCATTTTTATTGACACATGTGCTTCCAGTGATAGGTGAAGCTCTCTTTCAACAGTTATATAATGCTTTTCATTTCTTGAATAGTGATAGTTGAATAGTCAGTGAAGTTTGAGGAAAAAAGGATACAAATGTTAATAGACAGGCAAAACTTTCCCAATACCAAACAACAAAATAAAAACAACAAACAGAAATAACATCACATAAAAGTAGAACAGAAGTCTTTTTGCATTATTCAAATGTGTAATATCATCCAGGTTCAGAGACAAAGTATCCCACACATTTCAATTGTGAATACCTGCATGTTTTACAATCTGTTAAATCCTAATTGCATAAGCATCAATCCTGTCATCACAGGATTCAAATTAGAAAACAGTGCTTTTAGTTAACTGAAGCATAGTCAACCCTCTAGATGTTTACAGTATGATATACAGTAGTTGTTTAATTATTGAATGGGAAGTAATGATTGCAATAACATATAAGCTGAGGGCGCATTTTATAATAGAGGGTTTGTGTTTTTCTGTGTGTTTTTTTATTCCATCTTTCAGCGTTTAATTTTGATGGCAAAAGCCAAAAAATCTTTTATTTGACAAAATGTTCATCGGTGCTATGATTTTATATTCACTCCAGAAAGTGAATTGACCTGTTGCATTAGCAATTGCCCAAAAGTATTCTGAAGAATTTTAGACATCCTGAGAACTGCTCAGAACAAATAACAGCTCATATGGCAACCCCAGTGTGCACCTCTGAACCATGGTCGATGAGGGGGACGTGAACACACAATTAGCAGTATTCTCTGCTATTCTTTCACTTTTATGTTTGTTGTTTTTGTGTCAAGGGTGTTTTTCTTTGTGTTCATCGGTTAAAATCAATATTAAGAGACCATTAGCAAAACTTATCTTGAAAAACGAGTGTCAAGATCATGTTTGCATTATTTAATGTATAAAGAGTGGATGAAGGCAAATTAAATCTACTTTTTTATGATACTACTACCTCTAATTTAGCATTTACAAGTGCGGCAAGGGGTGACTCACATAAGTGTTTGTTTATTTACAGGGAGAGACCATAACTTGAAACAAAATAAGAACTATATGATAACTATAGACACATTTTTCTTCGGTTAGTCTATGCATATGTATATCAGTGGCGGCTCGCAGTCCAATAACCATACTGCTGTGTAAGCCGTGTATCGCAGGCAGGTTTTGTTTAGCTTCTAGCACTTGTTCCATACTGTATATATATATATATATATATATATATATATATATATATACATATATATACATATCTATATATACAGTGCCTTGCATAAGTATCCCCCCCCCCCCCCCCCTTGGACTTTTCCACATTTTGTAGTGTTACAACCTGGAATTAAAATGGATTTAATTAGGACTTTTTGTCACTGATCTACACAAAATAGTCCATAATGTCGAAGTGGGGAAAAAAATCTATATATTTTTCAAAATTATTTACAAATAAAAAACTGAAAAGTCTTGATTGCTTAAGTATTCACCCCCTTTGCTGTGACACCCCTAAATAAGCTCTGGTGCAACCAATTGCCTTCAGAAGTCACATAATTAGTTGAATGGAGTCCACCTGTGTGCAATTAAAGTGTCACATGATCTCAGATTAAATACACCTGTTTCTGGAAGGCCCCAGAGTTTGTTAGAGAGCATATCTAAACAAACAGCATCATGAAGACCAAGGAGCTATCAAAACAAGTCTGGGATAAAGTTCTGGAGAAGCACCAATCAGGGTTGGGTTATAAAAAAATATCCCAAACTTTGAACATCCCCCGGAGCACCGTTAAATCCATTATTAAAAAATGGAAAGAATATGGCACAACCGCGACTCTGCCTAGAGAAGGCCGTCCACCAAAACTCAGTGACCAGGTAAGGAGGGCATTAGTCAGAGAAGCAACCAAGAGGCCAATGGTAACTCTGAAGGAGCTGGAGAGATCCACAGCTGAGATGGGAGAAACCTTCCATGGGACAACTATAACCCGGACGCTCCACAAAGCTGGGCTTTATGGAAGAGTGGCGAGAAGAAAGCCATTGCTGATAAAAACCCATATCAAATCCCATTTGGATTTTGCCAAAAGGCATGTGGGAGACACAGCAAACATGTTGAAAAAGGTTCTCTGGTCTGATGAGACCAAAACTGAACTTTTTGTCCTTAGCGCAAAACGCTATGTGTGGCGCAAAGCCAACACTGCTCATCACCCTGAGAACACCATCCCCACGGCGAAGCATGGTGGTGGCAGCATCGTGTTATGGGGATGCTTTTCATCGGCAGGGACTGGGAAACTGGTCAGGATTGAGGGCAAGATGGATGGAGCCAAATACAGGGAAATTCTAGAGGAAAACCTGTTTCAGACTACAAGAGACCTGGAACTGGGACGGAGGTTCACCTTCCAGCAGGACAATGACCCTAAACACACAGCCAAAGCTACACTGGAGTGGTTTAAAAACAAGAACCTGAATGTCTTAGAATGGCCCAGTCAAAGCCCAGACCTCAATCCGATTGAGAATCTGTGGCAAGACTTGAAAATTGCTGTTCACCAACGGTCCACATCCAACTTGACAGAGCTTGAGAAATTTTGCCAAGAAGAATGGGCAACAATTGCAGGATCCAGATGTGCAAAGCTGGTAGAGACTTACCCAAAAAGACTCACAGCTGTAATTGCTGCCAAAGGTCCTTCTACCAAGTATTGACTCAGGGGGGTGAATACTTATGCAACCAACAAATGTCTTTTTTTTGTTTAATTAACTTTTGTGTCACAATAAAAAATATTTTGCACCTTCAAAGTGTTAAGTATGTTGTGTAAATCAAATGGTAAAAATCCCAATTAATTCCATTTTAATTCCAGGTTGTAACACTACAAAATGTGGAAAAGTCCAAGGGGGGTGAATACTTATGCAAGGCACTGTATATATAAAGCTACAGAAAGTGGGGTTCTGAAAAATACTTGCTTTTTTCTCCACTGCATTCTAGTTTAAAATGTGTATCACTGTTTTATACAATAAACACACAAGAAAAAATAAAGTTACCACCTGTAGCACATTAATTTCTGTTAAACTGCAAAAAGCATTTTTGTAATTAATTTCATTGTGTTAACTCTGGTATAATTTGTATTTATTTTTGTAATAAAGACAAAAACACAAAGTCGAAGTCTACTGAAACACACACACAATCAGAAATAGATATATTTTTTATTATTATTTTTTATTTTTACATACCAAAATTATAAATGCAATATTGTTAACATCGGCTAGTGCTGGTCACAGGATTACTGAAAGGTTGCATATCATATAAAGTGGCTTTCAAGTCAATGGCTATGCTAGTTAATTGATTATCTGCAGCAATCAACTGAAATAAAACAACCTTGTGTCACTTCAACTTTTATCTGTGCTGTGTCATTAGGTAATCATTGAATAGTACTGAATAAAATCAAGAGTTTCTGGTTTGTGTGAAAAGCCAAAAGAGGAGGAAATGTATCTTTGGCAGAAACATCTGGGGTACTTATTCCAAGCTGCCGTCCCCCCTGGCATAACAGCTAAAGTGTGTATAATTTGCAAGTCTTAAGAAATCATTATATTCGCTGGGAATTCATTATATGTTGGAATGTGACACAAAAAGATGTGAATCTCTTGCACAGTTTGATATCACAAGCCATTTTAAGTGTCAGTGTAGAATACAGGTGATAGACTCTGAAGCTGAAGAATAAGATGAGCTGAAAACCAAGGCTAGCAAACAGGATGTAGGCATGTATTCAGGAGCCCTGGCACCACTAAATATGTCATTGGTCAATTGGAAATATTCCAAGGCATAATGACAAGTGCATTAGAATGTAATCCCTGACCTGCCCTGTCAATTTATAAATACAACATGTCCTGATTGACAAGACTGGTAAAAGTGATCTGTTCCCATAGTTACTGTAAACTGAAGTAATCAGTAAGACAGAAAGCTTTTATCAGAGAGGTCTGAATAGTAGTCGAAACATCACGGTCTAAGCCAATGTATTATTGTATAAAGCAGTTCAGTTCTAAAAAGCTCCTTTCAGGAAGAATTGAAAGTGGCTCTAGAGAAAGCATGTATTTGACAATACAGAATCTGAAGTAATAATAGCCTACCAACAGGTAATTAGCAAATATAAAAACAATTTGCAAATATGCTAGTCACGTCTAGCATCAAAGCAGAGCTAATCAATCACACTTTGTAAATGTCACTGGAAAGTAAAGGGAGGACATAAACAAATTGTTCTTTTACAGCCAAAAAAAATAACATTTTTAATTAGTATGTATTGCAAATCCAGCCGCTTGAATAAAAATAAAAGCAGTATTATGTAATGCCTTAGTCTATATGAAGAGAAAGATACAAAAAGTTGAGCACAGTAACACGTCAGGAGAGAAGAAAACACTGAGGGACAAAGATAACAACTAGGATTGAGGACAAGAACTTTCTACTTGTTTTCTTCTGCAAAAAGAAACAAGAGTATCTGATGTGCCTACTTCATTGAAAAGATTACATAACCAAACTGCTGTCTTTTTATTAGATGCTGATTCACTTTTGATCTAATATTTATCATGGGACATGGTCGTCAAATCTTTCAAAATTAATAATTATGTTGTATTACATGTAGTCTATTAGCTGTTAAGATTTTAATCCATTAAATATTAGCCTGCGTGGTTCAGGGGGCGTGGAGCTGGGGGGCTTCTAATCTTCTAATTTTCTAATTTCCTGTTAATTAGTATCTATTTTCTATTTAAGCCCTGATCACCTGCACCTTTTCTGTCTAGTGTTTCGTTTTAGTAGCAAACGCTCAGATGCCGTTGTTTCGTGCTTCACCGCTAATATCTAAACTTTGTTGTCTCGCTCACTGCAGGTCATTTCTCTGCACATCACTGCCAAGATATTAGCAATCATTTTCTTTTCATTCATCTTTCTTTTCATTCAGCTTCTCTTTTCGGCTTCAAGAGCTCCAACGTTAGTCTTTCCTGTTCCATCCAGTCTCCACCTCAGCATCAGAGCCGTCCAAAGCGCAGCTTCATTACTCAACTTGTCTGCAACTTTATCAGAATGTCTGGTCCTCCGCTAAACTTTCAAGCTCCTTCGACAAGACATCGACATTCCCATTGTCTGCGATTGCCTTACTTTAGCTCTATTTAAATCTACCACAAAGCTTTGTCTGCGGAATATTTCTTTACTCCTCACCTGCAATCAGACGCCCCTCCCCTGCTCCCACAGAGCCAGCACCCCCGATCCCACAGAGCCAGCACAATTACCATTCCATCAGAAGATCCTGCCCTGGACCTCCATCAGCTACGTTCAACCTTTTTAAAGACGTATCCAGCCCATTACAAACTCCATTTCAACCAGTGGCGGCTCGTGACTTGACTGGTCACAACATGCTCCAACGACACTATTGTACTGTAACTTTTCCACCGGCGCCTCACAGACCATGGTTACCACGGCAACGCCCTCATTGAGTGACTGCAGGGAGTTGTAAGTTGTCATGGTGACTAGGCAGCTTCATCAGGCTCTGCGTGTTCTGGCCTCAGTACTGCAATCTTCTGGCTTCCTGTTGCTGCGCTTTCACAACTGGCGGAGACAAATTCAACGTGCCGAATCATGACATCTAAATACAGCGTTAACTGATTTATATACATGACTAACTGTCCTGAAACATGTCTAGAATATTTATTATTCAGATCTAAATCAATAAGCGAATGTTGTTCTACATAGACAATGATTTTAATCGTAATAACTTCATAGATTCTACCCTGCTTCACTCAAGTCAATGGTTTAATTCCAATCATAACCTCTGGATGGCAGTATAATACCACAAGTTCTCTCTCTATATATTAAACCGGTTCGGTATCGCTGCGAAGCTCAGACACTACAGCTTTTCTATCTATTCCCGCAGTTCTCACTCTGATGGATTCTCGGGAGTTCCCCTCCTGCCTCGACCTTTTGTCTACCTATATCAACTGACATTCTTCAATTTCTACTCTACCCGCCCGCCCGCCCGCCCCTTTGAGGACATGCTCATGAAGTCACGCACTTGTCGGCTTTCTTCCCTGCATCAGGCTTCCATCCCAGCGACCTCTTCCTGTTCCCGGATTCGTGCTTACTCATCTCGCTCCTCTCCTCCAAACCGACAAATTTCACCAAGGCACTTTATTCAACCTTCAAAGTTACCATTTCAGCAATGTGAGCTGCTAGTCAAAAAATGGAAACCATGTCCTACAACTATTAACATTTCAGTCAAGTGTCCTCCTATCCTGCGATAGACAATACACTCAGACTGCTCCCGGATTGGTCTCCACACAGCTCCTGTAGTTGTGTGATCCCATTAAAGTGTGTGAAACTATTGTCTCCAGAGCAGTTATCAGCTAGTTCCCATGCTAAGTGAAGGGAGTTATTTAAGGGTGGGCATCTAGTAATTAGTTCAGTCTACAGGTAACCAGGGACAGAGGCAGATAGATAAGTTCCTGCTTCAAGTAATTTTAACTAACTACATTTGGTGATATTGTAAGGTGGTGTTTGAATTGGCTGAGCTGGTGTGTGATTAGTACCAGGTGAGTGGCTAAATTGATTAGCAGCTGATTTTGCTATTTGATTGGTTTCCACACAGTTTAGTTGGTTCTTTTGCCAAGCAGGTGTAACATTTAATCAAGCAGCTTATTTCGGTGCCAGCAAACTGAAGAGCCTCAACAAAAGAGCCGTGAGTCTAGCTGTGGGAGTCTAGCAAGGGGAGGCCTGCACTGAGACGCTGTTCGACTAGATCCGAACCTAACGGGGCTCTAGAAGAAGCTATCTACTAGTCAGGTCTGTACCCTCCACCCCACTGCTCCTACTGTGCCTTTTGTCCTGCCTGTCCTGCTATGACTGCTTCTCACATCCCTGTTCTGTCCTCCCGTCCTCGTCCTCTGCCCTCCCTCCGCTGCTGCTCCTCTAACCCCTCTAACCTCATTTCTCTGCCTCTCCCCCCCTCCCGCACACTCTCTGGTGCACTCTGGAACTGTCACTCTTCTGCTAACAAAGCTGATTTCATCTCTGCCTTTGCCTCCCACCTCTCGCTCGATTTCCTTGCTCTCACTGAAACCTGGCTGTCCCCTGATAACACTGTTACTCCTGCCGCCCTGTCCTCTCTCTACGTCCTGTCCCATACCCTGCGTCTCACTGGACAGGGAGGTGGGACGGGTCTTCTCCTCTCTCCCTCCTTACTCTTTTCTGTCCCCTCCGATCTCTCCTCACTCTCTGTCAATACCTTTGAATTTCATGCAGTCCAACTAACCTCTCCCTGTCAACTCCTGCTCATTGTTCTGTACCGCCCCCCTGGGCCTCTCACTCACTTTCTGGATGAATTCGACTATCTACTCTCCTCCCTCCCCTCTCTGTCTACCCCGACTGTCTTGTTGGGTGACTTCAACATCCATCTCTCCAACCCCAGCCACTCTGCTGGATTCCTCCCTCTCCTTCACTCCTTCGACTTCTGTCTCTCTCCGTCCCCTCCTACCCACAAAGCTGGCCGTCAACTGGACCTCACCTTCTCCAGGGCCTGCTGCCCCTCCACCCTCTCTGTCATCCCCCTGGACCTCTCTGATCACTATTTCATCTCTTTTTCTCTGTCTCTCCCCCCTCTCCCTGCTCCTCCTACCCCCACTGTCACCTCTCGCCGTAACCTCCGATCTCTCTCCCCCTCTGTCCTTGCCTCCACTGCTCTCTCTCACCTCCCTCCTATCGACTCCTTTTCACAACTCTCCGTAGACTCTGCTACCTCCACCCTCTTCTCCTCACTCACCTCCTCCCTCGACTCCCTCTGTCCCCTCACCTCCCGACCTGCTCGCTCCTCCCCTCCCCATCCCTGGCTCTCCTCTGCGCTCCGCTCGGCAAGAATCACACTGCGATCTGCTGAAAAGAAATGGACGAGAACCAAACTCCCTGCTGCCCTAGACCTTTACCGCACTCTCCTCTCCTTCTCCTCTACTCTCTCCTCTGCTAAATGTACTTATTTCCAATCTGTAATCCAAGCCTCCACTAACAACCCACATAAACTATTCTCTACCTTCTCCTCCCTCCTAAACCCTCCCCCCCTCCTCCTCCCTCCTCTATCTCCCTTGATGACTTTGCCTCCTCCTTCTCTTCTAAAATCTCAGATATCCGCAAACTCTTTGACACCTCTCCCTCCCCCGCACCCCCTCCTGCTCCAACCCCTACACCCACTACATCCCCTACTAACTCGCCCTCCTTCTGCACCTTCTTGCCCCTCTCAGACTCTGACCTCTCCTCCCTGCTCCAGGGTCACAAACCCACCACGTGTGCCTTGGACCCCCTCCCCACTCACCTCTTTCAAGCTGCTGCTCCTGCTCTACTCCCCTTCATCTCCTCCCTCCTCAACACCTCTCTACATTCTGGTATCTTTCCCTCTGCCCTCAAAAAAGCCTCTATCACTCCCCTCCTCAAAAAACCTACCCTCAACTACACCTCCCTCCAGAGCTACCGTCCTGTCTCCCTCCTACCCTTCCTCTCCAAAACTCTCGAGCTGACTGTACACCGCCAGCTCTCTGCTTTCCTGTCCAACCACTCTCTGCTTGACCCTCTCCAATCTGGCTTCCGCTCTGCTCACTGAAACTGCCCTCCTGTCTGTCACCAACTCACTAAAGTGTGCCCGAGCTGCCTCTCTCTCCTCTGTCCTAATTCTCCTCGACCTTTCTGCTGCCTTTGACACTGTTGATCACTCTATTCTACTATCATCTCTCGCTGACCTGGGGATCTCTGGCACTGCTCTGTCCTGGTTCTCCTCCTCCCTCTCCAACCGCACTTACCAGGTAACCTGGCCTGGAGCAACCTCCACACCTCACCCTCTCTTAACTGGAGTCCCCCAAGGGTCAGTCTTGGGTCCTCTCCTGTTCTCTCTCTACACCGGCTCCCTGGGCCCCCTCATCGCATCCTATGGTTTTTCATACCATTTCTTTGCTGATGATGCTCAGATTTTCCTCTCCTTCCCCACCTCTGACTCCACCATCTCCTCCCATATCTCTACCTGTCTGTCTGCTATTTCCTCCTGGATGCACTCGCATCACCTCAAACTCAACCTCTCTAAATCTGACCTCCTTTTCTTTCCCTCCTCCTCCCCCTCCTCTGATCTCTCTATCTCTGTTCCTCTGGAATCTACCACACTCTCTCCCTCTTCCTCAGCTAAGAACCTCGGAGTCACCCTGGACCCCTGCCTCTCTTATTCCCAGCACATCTCCACTCTGGCACACACTTGCCGATTCTTCCTGAGCAACATCCGAAGAATCCGACTCTTCCTCACCAACTACGCTACCCAGCTCCTGGTCCAGGCCCTGGTACTCTCCCGCCTAGACTACTGCAACTCCCTCCTGGCTGGCCTCCCTGCGTCCGCCACCCGTCCGCTCCAGCTCATCCAGAACTCTGCTGCCCGCCTGGTGTTCTCTCTGCCTCGCTTCGCCCACGCTACTCCACTACTCCGCTCACTCCACTGGCTCCCGATCACTGCTCGCATCCTGTTCAAGACTCTTGTACTAGCCTACAGATGCCTTGACCAGACTGCACCCAGCTACCTCCAGACCCTCATCTCTCCCTACACCCCCACTCGACCTCTCCGCTCCGCCTGCACTAGAAGACTGGCTCTACCTCCACTACGCTCCCCTGCCTCCAGAGCCCGCTCCTTCTCCACCCTTGCTCCGCAGTGGTGGAATGACCTTCCTACAGATGTCAGGACTGCCCAGTCCCTGACCACATTCCGGCTCCTCCTTAAGACTCACCTCTTCAAACAGCACCTGTAGAACTCCTGTGTTTGTATCCTGGGACACTACCACCCTTCATTTAAATGTGCTTTATTTTGCTCTTATCTGCCGCCTATTTTACTGCATTTAATCCTGTACTTCAGAATACTGTAATCTGCCAAGTGTTTAACCTGTAGTATTTTGTATTTAATCATATCCTGATGTAACTATCACTATTTAATCATATCCTGTTTTAACTATCACTATTATCTGCTGTATTATTGAATTGTGTTTTGTCACACTTGTACTTTGCTTGAACAAAAGTTATTGTATTTCTTGCTCTTATTGTATTACTTGTATTTTAACACTTGAAATATATTTGCTTATTTATTATTATTATTTGTTTATTTAGCAGACGTCTTTATCCAAGACGACTTACAGAGACTAGGGTGTGTGAACTATGCATCAGCTGCAGAGTCACTTACAATTACGTCTCACCCGAAAGACAGAGCACAAGAAGGTTAAGTGACTTGCTCAGGGTCACACAATGAGTCAGTGGCTGAGGTGGGATTTGAACCGGGGACCTCCTGGTTACAAGCCCGTTTCTTTAACCACTGGACCACACAGCCACACGATTGTAAGTCGCCCTGGATAAGGGCGTCTGCTAAGAAATAAATAATAATAAATAATAATAATATGCAGATCGCGGCAGCATTCCGCAATCGCGGCTAATGCTAATCCCCATCTAATCAAAATACGAGGTGCTTGACTTTCTCAGCAATATATTCATATGTCCATACATCCTCTAAGGTATTACAGCATTAATACATGGTGAGAGACGTGGTATGAGACTGGAAATCTGTCTTGATTGTGAGTTAAGGAGTTCCACTACTAGGAGAATGACTGGACTTGTGAAACCCAATCTCTGAATGTGAGTTCACCTTTTCCATTTCAAGCAGACATGTTAGTAGCAGACCGCTGATCGATCCTGTATTAACTAACACATAGGATTGTCGACATCTCATCTCTTCCCTCGTTTCCAGAAAATGGAGCGCAAAGGGTGCTGAGCTTCCCCAGCAGTCGATTTACACATGTTCGTTCAGTTCCAGCTGCGACCTCAACCCTCAGTTCCAGCTCCCCTTCTGCCTCTACTTTCGGTATCCAAGTTCCGTCAGCTGGTCCCGTCTGCTGCCCCCTCCCCCTCCACACTCCCCAGCTTTACCAGCTGCTATTTGACTGAATCCTACTCTCAGTAACCTCCTTAAATCTGCTCAGGATTTCATGTCTGCAGCCTTGCCCCTTCTTCAAGAGCTTCCTCTTCTACAGCTTGGTCAGTGTTTTCAATCTTCTGTGCCCAGAATCGGATTCATTCTATTCCTTCAATCAAACCAGATCCTGGCTTTCATCATCCACGGTAGGGATTCTCTCTCTCTCTCCCCCATTCTCTCCATACCAGCAGTTCGCCTGACCCTCCATGGGATTCTTAAGAGCTTTCCCTTCTGCCTCACCTTCCCGCCTGTCTACATCAATGAACATTCTCCGTTTGCTCATTCTACTCTTCGGAAATGCCACTTCTCCCCATACAAGGATCTACCTATGGAGATCATCTGCATATGAGCCTTCTTCGGTCTCCTCAGGAGCTCATAATCCACAGTTTCTTCTACTTCTAATTTACTTCATAATTCAGTTGTGTACCTCCAAGACGGATCCATTTCAGCGCGGTTAGTTCATTCAGCTGTCAAGCAGAGTCCCCTATCTGCCCCTTCTTTTCAACGTCAAGGTATCTCATCTATAGGATTATAGGAGCGAGAGGAATCAGTTCATTGATTCCGCTCGCTCCTATAATCACTCGTCACTGGTTCTCAACCCACCTCTCCACCCTCCAGAGCAGGCCTCCCTCCTCTACTCTACCCCTCCCCCCCCAGGACCCTCAGTTCATTGATTCCTCTCGATGCTATCATCACTCAAACCCCCCCCCCCTCCCCCGCTCATTGATTTCTCTCACTCCTAGGATCACTCGTCACTGGTTCTCAACCTACCTCGCCTCCAGAGCGGGCCTCCCCCCCCCATCATTTTGTAGGCACAGCCCCCTCTGCTGCGAGGGCCAGCATCAATCACAGCCAAATCATGAATGTGGGGAGCTGGCCCTCTTCTGCAGTGGATTCTTTCTTTCATTCATTCATCCTCCTCTCATATAGTTGCTGCCCATTTTTAAAAATTGCTAGTATGCCTGGAGTGGGGGATTCCTGTCCGCCGGGGCCACCAAAGGTTTTCCCCTAATCGGCCTCAAGGGGTTTTTTCCTCTCCACTGAGCGGCAGGTATACACATAGTCACATCCTACTAAAAAATTACTAATCTCCCTCTGTTTGTCCCGTTAGTCCTTCTGGTCTTGTTTATGTTATGCGTTGGCATGTGCTGTCTTTTGTTTGTCTCACGGTGTGGGAGATTTCGTGAGGTGCCGGGGGTCCATCCTTTGGGGGGCAAGTGAGTCTCACTTCCCTGACCTCAGGGCTAGGCATCCGCCTCCCTTACCTTCAGGGGGGTTCTTACCATGTGAGTCAGAGCGGACCCCCGGCCATACTCTGTCCTGTCGCAGCTCCTGCGCTTATCTTAACTCACTCGAGGCTCTGTTCTATTCTGCCTCTCTCTTGGGACGTGGCCACTCGTGCTGAGTCCTATACTAACCTCTATGCTTTGTCCTTATTTTCAGGTCCCAGGCAACGTGACGTATCGGCCAATCAGGGATTTAATGAGCGCCCCTTACAGAAGTCTCAGATGCTGGGTACCTCTCTTTCTTGTCTCCTCTTGAGGGGCGGCTCCCCGAGTCATAACCCTCATATGTGTTTTCGGTTGCTGGGTCCTCTGCCCCTGGGATGTGTCGGCATCGTCGCCCTCAGTCAGCGGCCTCTTTTCTATCCTGTCTTCGGTTGCTGGGTCCTTTGCCCCTGGGATGTGTCGGCATCGCCGCCCTCAGTCAGCGACCATCTTTTCTATCGTGTTTTGGTTGCTGGGTCCTCTGCCCCTGGGATGTGTATCGGCGGCGTCGCCCTCAGTCAGTGACCACTTTCTATCCTACTAACTGCTCCTTTCTGCCTCTTCTGCCTTATCCTTCACCCCAGCTCACGCCCTGTGAAAGGTAAAGTAAATTGCTAATTATATTACATGAAAAGAAAAACAAATTCTCAAAATAATACTGTAATATGCTACTCGTTAAAGTACAATAGGTCATTTATAAATACTGACTGTTTATATTCACTTATCTAAGAGAATACAATCCTTGTTTTAAAGAATTAGATTATCATGAAAATATGGTCATACATAAAAGGGGGGGGGGGACCTTGACTAGCCTCAAAGACTTATGTAAATCAATGCCAGGAAAGCAGGAAGAAAGTACTGTAAAAACAAGAGCATGCTTTTATTAGGGGCTTAGAATGTTGTAAATAAATTTCTCTGAACCACATTACCTGATTTGTAATTTATAACAGTGTCATACTGTTCCTTTGGTTTGAGTCACAAGGTATTTCACCACACTTACAAACAACAAGTAATCCTGAATCGGAATATGATGCATCAAGGTTTAAGACCTCAAATCTCAAAACAAATATTTCTGTAATGTCTTCTCTGTATAATAAGAAAATAATTGTTTGTTGCGTGATGTCAGAACATCATCAATCAAACCTGTTAGTTAATAGCAAACTGTTCAACTGTAGTTTTAATTATAAACCTTTAACAGGGGAGAAACTCAATTCGATTTCCAACAGTACCCTGGGGATGCTACAGCATTCAATTAAATGTGAAATGATAACAATCACATAGACACACTTCCACAAACATGTACAGTACAAAGAGCACATATTTCTAATTTTCAAAATTGCCAAATAATTGTAAAGAACCTTGGCTCTGTCTCAATGCATGATTTTAAACTAGTCTCAAATTTACTATTTGCTTACCTACAGGAGCTCTAGTACTGTATGACAAAATCAGTTTTCACCCTCCACATATGTTTTACATGAAATTATTTCTGGAATGTGCATGTAACCCATCCTTATCCCTGTATCTTACTTACTACATCTATGTCTAAAAGTTTTGCATCACCCTATAGAATTAACAAATTTTGCTTCATAAAGTTAAATGAAACCTGCTGAATAATGTATGATAACATACTAAATTTCATACGGCTTTGTGATTTTCAATATACAGGGTGATTAGAAAGTAAGTTTACCACATCAATGCAACATAGCATTGATGTGGTAAACTTACTTTCTAATCACCCTGTACTTAACAAATTCAAATACTGTAGCACTATTATGGCTTCTGGTAGACTTTTGTGATATAATTATAGTTTATTTGATTACATGATGTTAAATAAAAGATCTCTGTTCATATAATAATTTTTTTTTTATTAGGTTTCAATCCTAAAATTGTAGGTGATGCAAAACCTTTGGCCATAGCTGCATTTTTTGGTCTTGCTTAATCCAAACATAATCCTTGTTTTTTTGTTGTTGTTGTTTTGTTTTTTTGGTATGGTATTACACACATGGAATCTTTTAGTGAAAATGACTTCTCTTCAATCTCAATAACTCTTATCTTCAATTTACACTGTTATTTCGCCCATCATGAAGAAATCACTTGTCAAACCAGAGCTGATGGCCATTGTAAGTGAACGGATTGACACAAAGGATGAGGGGCTAAGACAATCTAAAAGTCTCTTACAAATTGACAAGGAATGCAATTTTCTCTACTGAAATATTTCTTGCACCATAGCTTTTGTGTGCTAGATGTGATACTGGTACGAATCATTATTAATTTTGCTCTTTTAAAATAATAAATAATAAAGAATTGGAATTTAATCTATGATCTATTATTATGGTGTTGCACCTCTATTTTCCTCAGTTGTAATATTAATCATCATAACATGCTCTGTGTATAAGTTATTTTTATTTAGTATTTGTACCCTTTACATCTTAAAATATTTCATCCAAAAGTAAGATTTGTAAGACCAAAAGCAGCTGTAATATGACCAATTATTAGAATAATAATAGTTTGTGAGGGTTTCAGGTAGGAAATCTGTAGTATCATTAATACAAGTGCCTAGTACATTTCTTTGGTCAATCTACAAGCCAATTACCGGCAAGTTCCCATACAACCTATAAGGTACATAACCGTACTTCACAAACTCAGTCCTGCCGTTTTCGAATTACCACCTCCTACCCAACCACCACCACCTCACTCCCAGCCTTGTCTGGAGGGGGGGCTCCTCTGCCTAATATTTTTTGTTCACTGGCATGAACACGTTCCATAGATGTATTATTTTATTATTTTTTTTTTAGCAGGCGGCACCGGGAAGCTCCAAAGGATGAGGCTGTGCTCCAATTATTTTTACTCTACTTATTTTTCTTCAACCATTGTTTGGGTTCAGTGTTTTTGGAAATCTGTAAGATTTTGTATTGTATTGTCCTGCCTTAAATGACAAGTGGAATCTATCTCCCATTCACTTGTATTTGGATTCTGAATCCTGTTCTTCTGCAATAACACAACACAAAACAGTTTGGATAAGTTCACAGCATACAGAGTTTACAGCTCCAGTAGCTTGTCGCTGAGCCGAATGACTGTTTTGGTGGAGTCAATGAGTGATTTTATACATTTATAAGGGCTATACCTAATGTATACTTAATGTTTTCTGATACTAACTGAAAAAAAAACCTGCCTCCACCACACAATTTACTGAAACATCTCAAGAGATAACAACTCAAAGAGATACAAAATAAGTCTTCAAAGAGAGAGTAAAGACCAAACCTGTTTTACTTTTCTTTCTGTTCTTTAGCCTATACACTTCCAACCTTTATTAATATACAGTCGGCACCTCTTTATCAGGACACCCTGGGAGGAGTAAAAATATCCAGAATAAGCGACTGTCCCAATTAAACGAAAGGCAGTTGAGACGATCTTAATCACACTTTTTTCAATCAATTAATCAATATTAATCAATGTTTCTTTTACATAGTGCCTTTCATAGTGGACCACCATCACAAAGCCCTTTACAAAATAGTGAGGAACAATGCATAATACATTAAATACAGTGAAGTACAGGGCAAAGTACATTAAATACAACATTAAAAAAACAATGCAAACACATTAAATATAGGCATAATGCATTAAATAAAAGGCTAGGATGTGAATTCTAAACATTGTGGATGCGTGTGTCAAGCAGAATCATACAGATCAGATGGAGTAAAAAAACTGAAATAGCAATTTAGACAACAGCTAATAACAGATACCAGGCTTAGAGAGCATTAAAAGCAAGAGAGAACAAGTGGGTCTTGAGAGTTGATTTGAAGCGAGCGATTGTGGGAGCTGCATGCACTAAAGCTGGGAGTTCCAGAGAGACTGCCTCCATTTAGATTCACTGAAACATCTCAAGAGGTAACAACTCAAAGCGATACAAAATAAGTCTTGAAAGAGGCAGTGAAGACCAAACCTGTTTTACTTTTCTTTCTGTTCTTTAGCTTATATACAACCTTTATTAATATACAGTTGGTGCTACTTTGATTCTTAATGAAAAGAAAAAGAATGAAATCACAGCACATTATGATTAAATGTTAAATACATCATTTAAAATACGACTCCATGTATTTTTATTCCTAAACTTTCTTTGCAACAGCAGCCTGAGAAACCACAGGAGACTCCTCCGCCTTCAAGAGTTCAGCGTGGTTTACGCAATTTACACAAGTCAAAAGCGTAATCACATACTCACTGCACTTGTCTGCGTGGCCTGTCTTGCTCTGAAAAGTGATCTCCATTCATAATTTGAAAATACTGTACCCCAACAGCACTCTCAATAATGAAACATGTGAAAAAATTGTTCCCTGCTCAAATAAATGCATACAACACATACAACACAGAATGGCAAAACTTTACAAATAGAAACAAAATGAATTGAATAAATTTAAATAGCGGTATTTTCCTGTAAAGTTTATTGAACCCAAACAAAAAAAGAACACCGTAGGTACACAACACAGTGTGCTAATATTAGTGTAGGAGTAAATACAGCAGCACTAAAATATATTGTAACGGCGAGTCCCAAGGCAGGCTGGAGAGAGGGGCGGGGCCAGCGCGCTGACTGATCGTCCCCAACTAGGAAGTGGGTGCCCCTCGAATCGGGGGCGTGGTCAGTGTGCTGGGGTGAACGGGAGAACCAAGCCAGTACTTTTCTACCGAGGGAGGTTGCGCACAGTCAGGCTGGGGTCCTGATCCCTCCCTTGTAGAAGGTTCTATGGCTCCCTGGGCTGGGTAAATTCCCCACAGCTGCCAGCCTGGGACTTTCTGGCCTGGGACTTTCCTGATTGGCTGGAGTGGGCACTGCCTCCCTCCAGCTCTATAAAAGGGATTGGGAGCGGGATACCAGGGTCGGACTGAAAGAAGGAAAACAGAATGAAAAGGAGCTAAAGAGAGAAAGAGCTAAAGAGAGAAAGAGTTAAAGAGAGAAAGAGCTAAAGAGAGAAAGAGTTAAAGAGAGAAAGAGTTAAAGAGAGAAAGAGCTAAAGAGAAGAAAGAGCTAAAGAGAAGAAAGAGATGAGTAGTAGAAGTGTGAGCTGTGACTGACAGCAGCTTTTGTTAAGCAATAATTAAAGCTAAAACAAATAAAAAGTTTAGCCTTGAAACCTTGCCTTGCGTCCTTCTGAGAGTGGGGGGCTGTGGTGAGCAGAAGCTAGTGTAGCTCTCGTTGTAGCGTTGCTGTTTAGGGGATAGCCACGGGACCAACTCATCTTCCTCACAGAAGCCATGCCTGGACCTGGAGACTGTGAGTGTTTAGTTGTCTTGCTGGTTGAAGAGAAAGAAATGCACCGTATATAAAAGAGTTCAGCCCTGTGACTTAGAAACTGCTGTAAGAAAAGAAAGGGAAAATAAACCAACCTCTTCACTGTTGAATTTACATTTCTCTCATTATTATTTTCCTCTCCACGCTACACTGGTATGTGTCCTCACCTAGTCAAACACTGATCTGATCTGCAAGCTCAGCAACTTTCAGTTTAAAGTTGTATGACTTCTTCGCCATCCTGGTCAATTTAACTTAACTTAGCTTCGATATATGTCTCCCTCAAAAAAATTCAGCAATAAAAAATGTCACCTTTCGAAAACCATAGTACTTCTAATTACCGCTGCCCATGAATAAGAGCAGCCCTTGAATAAAAGCTGCAGATGTTTTAAGCAATTTAAAATAAACACTGCTGCGTTAATTCAAAATAATATGGTATTTACATGAGAACATAAGAAAGTTTACAAACGAGAGGAGGCCATTTGGCCCATCTTGCTTGTTTGGTTGTTAGTAGCTTATTGACCCCAGAATCTCATCAAGCAGCTTCTTGAAGGATCCCAGGGTGTCAGCTTCAACAACATTACTGGGGAGTTTGTTCCAGACCCTCACAATTCTGTGTAAAAAAGTGCCTCCTATTTTCTGTTCTGAATGCCCCTTTATCTAATCTCCATTTGTGACCCCTGGTCCGTGTTTCTTTTTTCAGGTCGAAAAAGTCCCCTGGGTCGACATTGTCAATACCTTTTAGAATTTTGAATGCTTGAATCAGATCACCGCGTAGTCGTCTTTGTTCAAGACTGAATAGATCCAATTATTTTAGCCTGTCTGCATACAACATGCCTTTTAAACCCGGGATAATTCTGGTCGCTCTTCTTTGCACTCTTTCTACAGCAACAATATCCTTTTTGTAATGAGGTGACCAGAACTGAACACAATATTCTAGATGAGGTCTTACTAATGCATTGTAAAGTTTTAACATTACTTCCCTTGATTTAAATTCAACACTTCCTTCTTCAATTTCAGTATCTACCATATGGTATTTATAACGCACATTTGTATTGCCTGCGTGCAGTACCTTACACTTTTCTCTATTAAATGTCATTTGCCATGTGTCTGCCCAGTTCTGAATGCTGTCTAGATCATTTTGAATGACCTTTTACTGCTGCAACAGTGTTTGCCACTCCTCCTATTTTTGTGTCGTCTGCAAATTTAACGAGTTTGCTTACTATACCAGAATCTAAATCATTAATGTAGATTAGAAATAGCAGAGGACCTAATACTGATCCCTGTGGTACACTCCCTGTGGTACACCACTGGTTACCTCGCTCCATTTTGAGGTTTCTCCTCTAACCAGTACTTTCTGTTTTCTACATGTTAATGGAAATCTAAATAAACCATGTCATATGCTTTGCAATTATCAATTGTTGATGTTGCATCCTTAAAAAAAATCAAGCAGGTTAGTTAGACACAATCTCCCTTTCCTAAAACCGTGCTGACTGTCTCCCAGGATACTGTTACCATATAGGTAATTTTCCATTTTGGATCTTATTATAGTTTCCATAAGTTTCCATATAATAGAAGTCTGGCTTATTGGTCTGTAGTTACCTGGTTCGGTTTTGTCTCCCTTTTTGTGGATCGGCATTACGTTTTCCAGTCTGTTGGTACAACCCCTGTGTCAAGAGACTGTTGCATGATCTTGGTTAGCAGTTTGTAAATAACTTCTTTCATTTATTTGAGTACTATTGGGAGGATCTCATCCGGCCCAAGGGATTTGTTTATTTTAAGAGCTCCTAGTCCCTTTAACACTTCTGCCTCTGTTTTGCTAAAGTTATTTAAAACTGGATAGGAACAGGTCGACATGTGGGGCATGTTGTCCGTATCCTCCTTTGTAAAAACCTGTGAAAAGTAATCATTTAATATATTTGCTATTTTTTTTTCTTTGTCTATGATTTTGCCATTTGTATCTCTTAGACACTTAACCTCCTCTTTTGAATGTTCTCTTGCTGTTATAATATTGGAAAAAGATTTTGGAATTGGTTTTAGCCCCCTTAGCAATGTTCATTTCTATCTCTCTCTTGGCCTTTCTAACTTCCTTTTTGACTTGCGTTCGCAGCTCCAAGTACTCTTTCTGTGTACTTTGTTTTTGGTCCCTTTTAAACGCTCTGTAAAGCGCCTTTTTTCGCTGAATTTTTTTTTAAATTGATCTATTAAACCATTTTGGCCATTTTGTTTTAGATTTCGATTTGTCTACTTTTGGGATGTAATTGTTTTGCGCCTCTAGTACTACATTTTTAAAAAAACAGCCATCCTTTTTCTGTGGATGTTTTCTCAATTTTACTCCAATCTACTTCTGTTAGTCTCTGTTTCATACCTTCACAGTTTGCTTTTCTAAAATTGTAAACCTTAGCTTTAGTCATTACTTTTTGGGTTACATTACTTTTACTAAGTAACTACTATGAAAATACACGGTAATTAGAGACACTTAATGTAAAATGTGACCCCTAAGATATTGATATAGTTAAATAAGGGTAGATACTTATTAATGGTATGTAAAAACTTAGCTGAAGCTTAAAGCATCAATCAGTCAGTTCATTGAAGGGTATACTGTGTACAGTATTGGGTGACCTATCACGTACAGTAACTGAAATTTGTTGGTCAGACAGAAAACAACATTTATTGATTTAATGTGGTTTTCATTCTAATTTCAGGGTTCCAGGGGAGCAGACAACAAGAAAACGAGATCCAGGAAAGCAGATACTGTACAGTGTGTTTCCATGTTGCATAAAGGGTTAACACATGAATGATATGATGCTTGTAACCCTTGAGGCACTTTTTGATAGAGATCGAGACATATATGAATAACCTAAAAAAATTCATTCAACCCAAGAATGACCCTAAAGGGAAAAGTATTATTATTAAAGGACAAGTAGCAAGGAATGTTTTACATATTTTCAACTATGTAATTATGTTTTTCAAGCCTTGCTGCACCAAGGTCAAGGGCAAAACAAAACACATTCTAACTGAATTATTTGATCTTACAAACACTCATATAAAACAATTTCAGAAAAATGTTTGTTTTGCCACCTTCTCAGAGCACTTGTTTTAATTTGCGATATGTATTTTACGTGGTATATAATGTAACATATATTGCATATATTTTCACAGCTGAACTACTGGTAGCTCATTGAGATTCAAATATAATGAGTATGATTGCTCCATTTAGACCTGTGAATACAGGTTGCCCCCTGGTGTCAGAAACATTTGTTTATTACTATGTTTTAATAAAAATAACTTTTTAAAAGTTACATTGAGTTGTTGCTCAGGTATTCCTTTAACCTGTCTCCCTTCCCATACGAAGAACATGATAGTCTTAAAATGTAGATATTTGTTGCTTGAGGTGCAATCCTCTATGTAGCATAGTCTCAGTTGTATAACTATCATGTTATATACTTTGGTCTGCTACATGTGCACAAGTAGTTACAGAGCTAAAGTATTACTCTGTACCAACTCTCATCCTCCCTTATACTACAGTATACTGTATGTCTTTTCAAGTTTTCTGGCACCCAAATAGCAGAACTGCCTTTTGACCAGAACATCCCACAGAATGTCAAAAAATGTACCAAAGTACATTGATAGGAAATGAAACACCATTTAGCATTTCCAAATATATGCACTTATAATGTAACCAATGCACACATACAAGTATTTAGCACAAAACACTCAAGCCTGTTAAACTCTTATTTATTAACAGTAAACGTCTTAATTATACAATTAAAGTAACCTACATTATCTGTATATATGCAAATCCAGCATAACAGAAAAGTATTTTTTCCTTTCAGGAGTTGATAACGGACTTGCTTCCAGCGTGTCAGCATATTCAGACTGCATAGAGTGCTCACTTCCCTGAGACACAACAGTTTGCAAAGATTGAATTAAAAAGGAGAACAGACAATCAAAAACATAGACTTTCACTTGCTGCTTCCGTTTCTCTGTCACTAGTTTCAGGCTGTTTGCAGAGCCACTGAGGACACTACAGACTGACATAACTTAAAGTGCAAAGGGCGAACACGCTATTTGTATATGTAATAAGAGGAAGCATGAGAAACGGCACAGCAGTTGTAGTGAAAATAGGAAGTTTGTATTTTTTTATTTAAAATAAAAAGATCTCCAAATCCAAGGCCAATAAAAACCGACCTTCATACACTTAGCGAGCTCGTCACACATGCTTTTATGTCTGCATGTTTCCGTCTCGGTGACCACCTCATCCCTCACCTCAATATTGTCAGAGTCATTGTTCGTCCCCTTGTCCCTGCTATCCAGAACAACAAGACAGTGCTTAAAGTAGATGTTTGCATTGCTCTAACAATGACAATCTGTCTTGAGGAAACAAAACACAGAAGCCATTTTTATCTGTTCTCTGACACAGTCATTTCTACAATCCATCATTTGAATAGTGTTTGGAATGTGTGGTTCAGGGTACATAGTTGCATGCATTTGAGCAATTTAGCAAAGGAGTTACTAGCCAAGGCATTAACTGACTCTACGTGACTCTCCAAGCAGCCACCCACCTAAAATGTGCCCTTCTGCATATGCCCTTTGCCAGGACATAATATGTGCAAACATACATTATGGTTACCTTCAGGCCATCTGGCTCCAATATCAAGCATGTCCCATCAGCATCAAACGCTGCCTCAATATTCAGTACATTTATTTAATTCCTGTACAAATACTTGTGTTATTCCTCACTGGGTGCTTTGAGAGTGATCAAAGTGCTATCCACAGTGCTGGAAAACTACAGTTCATTAAATGATCTCTTTGCCTGTGCCACATGTATAGTAAAGATTGCTCCAGAACGTCTATCTCTGAAGCAGCAAATGTTTGCACACACCAGATGCACCAAACCATATTATTAACAATATGTTTCTTGACCAGACTGTATTTGCCTGACATATCTCCATAGATTTACAGAAGGCAACCATTTGGCAAATCCTGTTATACCATAATACCTATGTTATTTAAACAGTAATGTCAATTTAATTTGATTATTATTTTTTACTTTTGTAGTCATTGAGTAGGTACTTTTTTTTTTTATCGCCTATGCTCAGTTTTTCATCTACCATAATTATTCATTAGAACTAACAGCACACATACTGCTCATTATATTTATTTCAACATTTTGGGTATTCTACTCCCAGCTAATGGACCCATGCTCCCTTATGAATAAAGACCATTAACTCTGTGTCAGCATATATTTTAAAGTTATGCTTCCAGAATATGTATGTACTCATTAAGGTATGCTTAGTGTGTGCCTCATGGATATTTACCAGCTGTGGTAGACTTGATTTTAAGGGTTTTTATTTGAATGCTTTTTTATTCGCTTCCAACCAACCATTATTTTGGACATGCATATGCAAAAAAGAAGCTGCCAGATTCAAAGACGTACATTTAATCCAGAATAGGTTTAGTCCTGGACTTGCTTATTATCTATTTATCAATTAGAAAAGCCAAATCAGTAGAACTGACCTCTGTTCCCACAAAATCTGAGCAAAGGATGTTACCAAATAATTTTACCCTTGAGGCAGACCCTGGTATAGCCACAGTTGTTGATGGGCACCAGGCCAGTATTTATCACTTTAGTTATTTAATTATATTGTTTTTGCCAAAAAAAATCTATATACATAACATGTACAATAAAAAGATAAGGAAACGATTTCCTGTTCAATGAATTGAATGACAAAAGTGTACTGTAACAATATGTTTTAGGATGCGACATCAAAGAGGAAGAAAAAACTAGCGCTCCTGTTTATCAGATTAGACGGCCCACCACTGGCATTGTTCAAACCTGAAGATTATGTTAATTGAACCTGGCTAGGCAAAGGTCGGCATGCAGCTACTGACACCAACAACAAACCCACAAGCAGATGAGAACCTGAAGTATATGTGGAAGCTACTGTAACTCAAGATCAGTACATTATGTCTAGAAACAGAATGCTATCCATCTTCCTTAATGATAAGATCCGGTACCTGTTTATTTACAAATTAACATCTCCCTGTACTTTAATAGCAAGTGGGTGTATTATGGAAAAGAAGAAAGTGTTGAGGAAACCCCTTCTAAAGTAAATCATATACAATTAACTACATTGAAAAGAAACAGAGTGGTCTAACTGAAGCAATGCAGAAAATGACTAATTACATTTAACAATAACTTAATTACAGGTCAATTATATTCTTAGACTGCAAATCCTTTGAAAACTATGAATTAAAAAATGATGAGAACACACCAAGCTGTAAGAATGGCTTGTGATTTTCTTTATAACTACTGTACAGACTGTTATGTTAATTTCCCCTCCAAAAACTGAGGGCGGATGCACAACAATACCACTGAGTCTGCATGCAGTCGGGATCATTTCCATTTTCTCAGCAAGCATGCACTACACTAGTTGCAGTCTTTTGAAAGAAAGAAAGAAAGAAAGAGAAAAAACTCTACAGATTCCTTATACTAAAGCTTCTCAGAGCCAAGAAAATGTTAAATGCTCACAATCTGAGTGGCTCTGCATGAACTTCTACAGAAAAGGACTAAAGTGGAATGATTGGGTCTTTTTACAGCCTTTACAATGGACTCATTTTCTGAAAGTCAGGGACCAATTACAATGCAAATCTTTGACACGGCAAAACAATTCCAGGCCTACTCTGTTAGCTTTAGATTTTGTATTAACAGGATGTTTTATTATTATTGTCATAGTATTTTTGGTAGTAATGTGGATTCCAATTTATAGTAAAAAAAAACCAAAACTTTCATACTCAAACAATGTCATAAAATGACAGATGTCATGGGCAAATGTTTCTGTAGTCGGATGCAGCCCTGGAACCAGGTGTTTGATGAAGTCACAAGCAATGGAATAAAAAAAGTACAGTATGGTGCCACTTTTAAGAAGTACAATAGACAAATGTGATATAGATTTAGTTGTGTTTGCAGTTGTACTGTATCAGCTTAACTGTCGCTTAACATATTTACAATTGTCTTTGTCATGGTTTCTGTTATTTGTGGAGTTTCCCGTTTTCATTTTGAAATAAGACTGGCTCTTCATTGAAACATGAAACATAGCCGGGATGAGATAGTGAGCTGAGCTGAGTAAAGTAAATTAAATAGATGTCTCATATGAAAAACCCTTTTACTCCTGTTCGATATTCACACGATGACGTGAATGTGCAATCACTCCTTGTTGCCATCACACTAGAGAACTAGTCAAAAAGCACAGTATTTTTTTATATATTGCTAACATAAGCTACTGTACAAATACCTTAACAATGCTTTGGTATGCACTGGGATAAATACCAGAAGAAGCATGGAGTGGGTGATCAT